>NC_135346.1:56407798-56711775 GCF_023851605.1 Tamandua tetradactyla
ACAGAAACAAACACTGTAATGCCATTTTGTTTATGTTATACTATTTAAGTTGTAAGATATCAAGTTTAAGAATTGGTATTACCCAAGGACTTGCACCCTATTCTGGAGAGATTTAATGTGTTTCCAGTTATATGCAGGACAGTTGAGTATTGTTGGGTGAGGGAAAAAAATGTGTCTTCTATTGTTTTCTATTTAGAAATTAAATATGGTTTAAGGTGATGTGTGTAGCTGCCAAGTTGACAAGAGGTGGACTGACATGGTAAGGTTCATATGTCAACTTGGCCAGGTGGTGGTACCGTTTGTCTGGCTGGGCAAGTGCTAGCCTGTCTGTTGCTATGAGGACATTTCATAGAATTAAACCAAGATCACTTCAGCTACATCCAAACTGATTCCATTTGTAATCAGCCAAGGGGAGTGTCATCTTTAATGAGTGATGCTTAATCTAATCCCTGGAAGCCTTTTAAGGAGGATTCAGAAGAGACAGGCTCTCTTCCTGCTTTGGCTGGCAAGCCTCTCCTGTGGAGTTCATCCATACCCTCCATCAGAATTGTCAGCTTCATAACCTGCCCTGCAGATTTTGGACTCTACGTTTCCATGGTTACATGAGACACTTTAATAAATTTTAAATTTGCGAATATTTCCTGTTGATTCTGTTTCTCTGGAGAACCCTAATATAGCATCCTACTAATGTCTTATTTGATCTGTATAAGTGGAAGCACTCTAGATCTAATGATCAGAAGTTAGGCTTGAATGAGCAAAACAGAGTCATGGTCCTTCAATCGATTCTCAGACTTGAACCAATTTACTGATCCAGAAGCCTTTGGATGAAGGAAAGGCTAGGTCCCCTGGAGGGAGAACCCTGCCACATTGCCAAAAAAGGGATCTTGGTTTGCTGTTAATATTTTTTCCAGTCTTCCACAAAGGGACCTCCTGCTCTTTAACAAGGTGACCGTGTATTAGGGAAGGAGAAATAATCAGTTTTTTTTTCTGGGATTACTGGACCCTGGCTTTGAACTGACACTAATTCTTGGATACCCAAAATGTCATTCTAATCCATCAGTCAGAATAGGGGCTTAGGAAGGTGAAGTGATCAATGTGATTTCGGCTCAAGCCTATCTTGCAGTGTCCAATAGGTCCCAGAAAAGCAAGTTGTGATATACACACTCAGCAAATGGCAGAATACCTAAAGATTTCCTGACTCATGGAGGGAGGGCTACTACTACGGTAGTAAAGAGAAAGTGGAAACCACTAGATCTGTGTCAGCCTATGAAAATAGTAAACCAAAAACAATATTGTAATCTTAGAGGAATTGCATAGATTAGTGCCACCATCAAGGATTTGAAACATGCAGGGGTAATGACTCCCACCACATAACCATTCAACTTGTCTATCTGGTGTGTACAGAAAGATCTTAGAGAATTACAGAAGTTTACTTCAAATTTAATCAGGTGGTAACCTCAATTGCAGCTACTGTTCAAGGTGTGTTTTTTGTCTGGGGTATATTATCACATCATCTGGCACCTGATATACAGCTATTGTTCACTGCATGCTTTTTCCCCTCTCTATCTGTTAGTAAAGACTACCAAATGCAATTTTCTTTCTGCTATTAAGGCCAGAAATATATCTTACATTGTCCTTCCTCAGGGATATATCAACTCTGCAGTATCAGGTTATAACTGAGTCTGCAGAAAAATTGATTGTCTTTTCTTTTTTATAGGACATCATGCTGGTCCATTACATTGATGATATCATGCTGTTTTGACTTTGTGAGCAAGATGTAGCAACGACTTTAGACATCTACATGTGAGGGAGTAGTAAATAAATCCAACAAAACTTCTGGGGTCTGCCATGTTGGTGAAATTTCTAGGGCTCCATTGGTCCGGGACATATCAAGAGATCTCTTTTAAGATAAAAGACAAGTTGCTGCATCTGGTCTATTCTACCATTAAGAAAAAGACAGAATTTCTGGTCCCTCACTTGGCCCTATTAACTGAGTGACCTGGAAAGTTTCCAGTTTTGAGTGAGACCCAGAACATGAGAAGGCTCTGCAACAGGTCCAGGCTATCATATAAATTGCTTAACCGCTTGGGCCCTAAGATACAGCACATCTGACAATGCTTAAAGGGTCCATGGCAGATAGCGATGCTGTTTGAAATATTTGGCAGCCCCCTCTAGGACAATCACACCTGAGACCCTTAGGATTTTGAAGCAAATCCATGCCAGTCTCTGTGATAACTGCTCTCCTCTGAGACTGCACCAATGCCATGAATCCTCTACTTACCAGATGACCTGGGCTACCCATCATGAACTGGGTGGTGATGTATAATCCACCTAGGAGTAAAGTCGGGGATGCAGGCAGCACTTCAACATCCAATGAAAGTGGTATGTTTGTGATGATGCTCAAGCAGGCTTGGAAGGCAAGCAGAAGGTGCATGAGGAAGTGGTCCAGATTCTCATGGTCTCACTCTGCTACATTGCTTTCTTCCTCTCAACGTGTACCTATGGCCTCATGGGGAGTTCCCAATGACTAATTGAGAGAGACAAATCTCAGCCTTGGTTAACTGTGCCTTATATGATATGCTGGCACCACCCAAAAGTGAACAGGTACAATACAGTAGCCCCATTCTGAGGTGGCTCAGAGGGGCAGTGGTGAAGGCAAATCCTCCTACCTGCACCCACCTGTGCATTGAGTTTTGAACAGTGCACCTGATTGTTCATTTTACCTGGAAGGAGACATACACAGAGGCTGCATCTACATTGATTCATGGCTATAATTATAAAGGTTTCTTTAGATGGTCAGTGACTTGGAAGTAACATAATTAGAAAATTGGTGACAAGAAAGCCTGGGGAAGAGGTTTTTGGAGGTATTCTTCAAATATGGACAGCGTATAAAGATATTTTTATAGTATGTGAATGCTCTCACCAAAAGTTGACCTCAGGAGAGAGATTTTAGTAATCAAGTGGATTGGATGACAAAGCTGGGTGGACACCAATCAATCTCTTTTCCCCACCACTCCTGTCATTGTCCAATGGGTTCATGAAAAAAGTGGTCTCGTGTCACAGTTGAGGGAAATTATGCTCAGCAGCCTGGACTTCCATTCACCAAGGCTGATCTGACTACAACCACTGCAGTAGCAGAAACCAACACTTGGTCCTTGATATGGAACCATTCTCTGGGGACATCAGCCTATGATTTGTAGAAGAATGATTACATTGTACTATTTCCATCATGAATGGTTTTTCTAACAATGCCTTTTCTTACTGGAATATTCATTTACTCAGAAGATGGATTTATTTTCTTTCCCTGCAAAGCTTCTTTTGTATCTTTCAGGAGTATTTAAATTTCTTTCTCTTGTAAGTTTTGCACATTTCTTGTTAGGTTTATTTCTAAGTATTTTAGTTGCTGTTGTAAATGGAGCTTTCTCTACCATTATGTCCTCTGTTTATTGCCAATTTTATATCTTGCTATTTCACTGAATTATTTTGAGTTGGTTCTATTATTGATTCTTTGATGTTTTCTTTGATTCTTTGTATGTGTTCTATTATCTGCAAATAGAGACAATTTTACTTCTTCTTTTTCCATTCCTATGCTTCTAATTGATTTATCTTATTTAACCATATTGGCTAATATCTTTAGTACAATGATTAGTAGTAATGTAAATGAGTTACCACTCACCGGTGAAGAAATCAGCATTTCCTTTCCCCAAAGATGTATGTTAGATAAAGAGTCTCAATAAAATGTCAGAACCTTATCAAAGAAAGAAAACAAGGACATTTTCATAAATGAGGGATATGAGTTTTCATATTGACTGAACTATATTCTAAAGTATTGCAGAAGGAAGACACAAATCACACAGAATATCAATAAATCAAAAGGACCCTGCACCTCTCAACAGCAATCTTGTACAACAGAAGACAATACCTTCCAAGATCTGAAAGAGAATGATTTCCAATCTAGAGTTCCATACCCAATCAAATATCCATCTTTCTAACAAACAAAATCTTTAAAAAATTACCTTTCATGTGTTCTTTCTTCACCAATGCAATGAAGTAGTGGATTAAACAACAAAAATGATAGAAAGATATGGGCTACAAAACATAGGGAATTCAGTATATGAGACAGTTGAAGGGTATTCCTGGGGTATTTTCATGGAAATCCCAAGGGAAAGTTGCATAACAGGCTTAGGAAGCAATCAGTCCCTACTGAAGTAGGAAAGCAGAAAATTCAGGAAGAATATATCCAAGAAAAAACAGAAACTAGTAAATTACCCATTTTTAAGCCCATCAAGAGGCATTTAAAACTTTAACAGCGAGTCTAGATGTGAATTAGTGCTAATTACGTAGAAAACTAAACAAATGAAAAAAAATAGACAATTATTAGCTCCTGGGGCAATAAAAAGCCATTCACGGGAAAGAAAGTCATAGTAACAATATTTGACTTACCTAGAATTATTTATACAGTTATATTAATGTGATATTTCTGTGGTAGGAGGATGAGATGGAGGAATGCAGTTTGCGTAGAAGGAATCAGATATCTAAATCCTCGTTTTTGCAAGGAGAGAGTCAATAGATAATGTTAAAAAAATATATGAACAGCTGAATAATTATCTTGATTTGAAATATGGAAGTAAATGGTGGTGAGATGAGCAAGCAGCCTGCCCAGGAAGTCAGGGGAACACCACCAGTCCCTGGCCCTTCCACTCATCAGCTCATGTCACGGCACCTGCCCAGCTCTTGTGTCCATTTGAGCGCTCAAGCCTGCTGTAAAGTGGGTTAGAAAGCAATCACGGGAGAGATCTTGTCCCCTAACATGAGGCATTCAGTAAGCATCTATTGAATGAAGGCCCAGAAAAAGGAGATGGGGAGATGTTTCTCAAATAGCACCACTTGAATTTTTTTTTTTTGCATGCTGTACGTGGGGGGGTCACATTTCATTCTTTTTCCATGTGAATATCCCATTATTGCATCGCCGTTTCTTGAAAAAAAATTTTTTCAATTTTTTTTTTTTTGTGCACTGCCAGGAATTGAACCCGGGTCTCCCGCATGGCAGGCTAGAATTCTACCACTGAACTATTATTGCATCCCCTTGAACTACTGTTGCACCCGCAGCTGCCTAAATTTGATAGCAGGGATTTGAGGAGTAAGGAAGGAGAAGAAATAAAAAATGCATCTGAGATCCCTATCCTAGATGTCTGAATGGAAAGTGTTATGTTTGTATAATTCAGGCAATCAGAGAGTTGAAGTAACAGAGTCACAGCGTACGAATCAGTGACTTTGGTTGATCTAATAGCGGAAAAGCTAATCCACCTTTTAATGTCCGGGCTATAGTGCAAGAGGCTACTTCACCCTGAATGATCCTACAACAAAACTGTAATTTTGGGAAAGTTTCTATATTCTTAGAAACTTGAAATTTTTCAAACTGGTTCAAATATAGAAAGAAAGATATCTATCATGCTGTTGAAAAATAATATGAGATTTCCCTGACACCTTGAGTCTCTGGAGAATGGTGATTCTGCTTGTAAAAGCAGATGTCTCTCCTATTTCTCAGGTAATAGATGGTCAGAGGACAATGGAGAAATCAATTAACTTCAGTTTCATCAAGCAAAGACTTCCCAGCTGCCTTGGGCTGAAAAACAAGAGGGAAAAGAAATTGCTTCAATATAAGCTCAGGGCAGAAGGGAAAGCATCAAGAGATTTGGAGTTTTGAAGTGAGCATAAGGAATCAAAGATCTTTTTTTTCTGCAAAGTAGTCATTGCGATTTAATCCCAAAGTGATTCTGATGGGAATTGACAGAAAGGGATCAAAGTGATTTGTAACATCATCAGATGATGTTAGCATGGAGCTGCTAAGGCCAGACTCCAATAGAAGGCCGAGTTTAGCTACGGTCCTCAGAATAACTTACCTGTAGTTTTCTAAAATTGCCACCCCATGTCAAGATTCAGCCCCTTTGTTCCAGCTGTTACTTCTGCCTAGAATGTCCTTTCCACTCAGAAGCAATTTTAATGTTAATGCCCATTTGCGTCTCTGGCAAAATTAAAATTAGGAACCAGTTCTTTTGTATACATCTGTATTACAGGATCCATCTACCTGTATGGTAAGTATTTATTTCTGAATGCTCTCTTAACTCCAACCATTAAACATTTTCCTTTCTGGATTTTTTTTTGTATTTTAATAAATGTAAGCAAAACTTAGAGAGCCCAGCTCTTTTTCTGACCATTATGCAACAAGGAAGAACTAGCCACAGAAAATCCCAAATGACGTTCCCTTCTCAAATTCTTCTGCAACTCGGCTTCATTGCACTAGTAACGGGAAGAGGGACTTCAGCCCAGCTTCCCACACCAGGGCTGCCTCTGCCTCTCCTTTTGGCACTTCATTCTTTCCCAAGGAGAAGGAGCCACTAATTAAAATTGCCAGAATACAAAATATTAATGGGTCCAAGATTATTTGACAGGCAGGATTCCTAGGCTGAAGATCAGCATTCATGCAGCATCTGTTCGAAATCTTCCACCCCGGGGACAGAGCTCAGACCCATAGAGCAGACTAGTCACTCTTTGGCCATTCCTCTTTGCTTTCCCAAGAATGGAATCTATAAACCGAGTCAAGATTGGCTTTTAAAATTCGTATCAGCAAATCTTTATCAAGTATCTACCACGTGCGTACCACTCAACTAGGTGCCAGGGACGCAGTGGTGAGCAAAATCAACATGGCCCCTTCATGGCAAGCCTCATGGTAAGCTCAGGGGTGCTACAAGATTATGATGGTCATCTTTGACTCCAACCCAGCCTCAGAGATTGCATGAGTGGCCAATCCAAAATATAATTATTGAATGAGAGCCAGTCAACTGTTCTAATGCTTACCAGATTCATTTGGGAATCGGAATCATCTGGAGAGCTTGACTGAATGTAGGCTTCTAGGTTATACCCTGGATCTACCCAATCAGAATTACCAATGGTAGCCCAAGGTATTATTGTTTCCTTTTTTAAAAAAGAAAACTATTTTTATTGAGAAATATCCACACATGTGCAGTCCAATCATATTATACAATCAGTGGCTCACATATCATTACATAGTTATATTCTTTACCATGATACAACAGCATCACTCCAGAAAAGAAATAAAAAGAAAAAACAAGAACCAATACATCCCATACTTACCCCACCCTCTCATCGACCCACAGCATTTCAATCTAACCAATTTTTACCCTTTATCTTCCCCTATTATTTATTTTTTTTAGCTTTTTTTTTTTTTTAACTCACTGGTCTGTACCCTGGATAAAATGAACATCAGACACAAGATATTCATAATTACACAGTCACATTGTAAAAGCTATATGGTTATACAGTCTTCTTCAAGAATCAAGGCTACTGGAAGACAGTTCAACAGTTTTAGGTACTTCCCTTTAGCCACTCCAATACACCATAAACTAAAAAGGGATATCTACATAATGCATTAGAATAACCTCCAGGATAACCTCCCAACTCTATTTGAAATCTCTCAGCCACTGAGACTTTATTTTGTCTCATTTTTCTCTTTCTCCTTTTGGTCAGAAAGCCTTTCTCATTCCAATGATACTAAGTCCTGGCTCATTCCTGGGAGTCAGGTCCCACATTGCCAGGGAGATTTACACCCCTGGGAGTCATGTCCCATGTAGGGGGAAGGGCAGTGCAGTGAGTTCACCTGCCAAGTTGGTTAGAGAGAGAGGCCATATCTGAGCAGCAAAAGATGCTCTCTGGGAGTGATACTCAGGCATAATTATCAGTAGGCTCAGCCTCTCCTTTGCAGGAATAAGCTTTATAGGGGCAAGCTCCAAGGTTGAGGGTTCAGCCTATTGAATTGCTTGTCCCCACGGCCTACGAGAATATCAGGAATTCCCCAGATGGGGAAGTTTAATATTTCTTCCATTCTTCCCAGTCTCCCAAGGGGACTTTGCAAATACTTTTTTGATCTCTGCTCAAATTACTCTGGGATATATCAGAGCATCAAACTAACCTGTATAAACTGACAAGATCTCATGCCCCATTCAAGATTCCATGTAACTGTGGTATTCATGTAAACTGACCATACAAGTTGTTTTATTATTTCTTAATTTTTTAAAAATCAGTGCACCACATATGTAATTTGCAGATTTTTCTTAACGCAAGATTGATACCAAAAAACAGTGATTCCCCTTCCTCTGCCTTCCCTGTCTTGAGTCTCTCCCTTGTACATCTACTTGCCTGGTAATTACAGAAGAGCCCAGTCATTACTTTTTCTCAAGAGAACCCAGGATATTACCACCTATCACATCATTCTATCATTATGAGTCTGGCTTTTGCATGAGGTGGTGTCTTATCCTTACGCAGACAGAGAATGTGTCTTTCCCTTCCAAGTATCCTTAAGAACTGACATGGTGCTTGGTACATAATACCACCCAAGATAAATTGATTAATCAATGAGCGAATCCTTCCAATACACAAACCCTTTGGTTTCTTACCTGCTCGTTATCCATGGTCTTCTCTTCATGTGTTGTGCCCATTCCTATGCTCATACCCTGTTTTCATGATCAGTAATCACACATCTCCATAAGTTCACTTTCTACCTCTCTGCTCTCCTTCCTATCTCTTTAGATTTAGTGCCTGTGCTGATTTGAAACTATTGTGTACCCCAGAAAAGCCATGTTCCTTAATCTTCCATATTGTTGGGTGGGATCTTTTTGATTAAGCTGTTTCCATGGAGATGTGACCCACCAAATTGTGGGAAGGACCTTCTGATTAGACGGTTACCATGGAGATATGTCTCCAGCCACTCAAAGGTGGGTCACTTACTAAAGTCCTTTGAAAAAGAATCATTTTGAAAAAAGCTTAAGAGCCAACACAGAGAGAGATATATGGAGAGGCAAAAAAGAAATGCCCTTGAAGAAGCCATTCTGAAATGAGAAGATTGGGGAGAAAGCTAGAAGATATCACCCTGTGCCTTCCAAGCTGCCAGAGAAACCCTGTTATCAGTCCTTTCTTGTGTCAAGTTATCTTTATCTAGCTGTCTTAGTTTGGATATTTTTATGGCCGTAGAACTGTAAACTTATAACTTAATAAATTTCCCTTATAAAAGCCAAGCCATTTCTTGTGTATTACATTCCAGCAGCATTAACAAACCAAAACAGTAACCAAATCCAACGTTTGGACCCTACCAGGACTTTCAGTTAAATGATTCTACCATCTTTCCACTGTCATTCACCCTTCTCATGCCTCTCACATCTCTCGTTACCCAGTTTATAATCCGTAGTTCAACATTCTAATCGTGGCCTTGCATATACCTTCTCTCCCTTGCAATTTCAATGTAGTTGTCTGCCAAAATCCTACAGCTGATTAGAATACCACCTCTTTTATGTGTGCATCCAAGCAAGTGAATATGGGTGGAGAGAAAACCCCTAATCATGCTGACTCTCTCACTTCACATTTACAACCACAAACAGAACAAGATTGTCAAGCGATCTTTCTGTTTCCCACGTTTATTCACTTTTCTTCTCTCCAAGATCACCATATGCCCCCTTCACTTCTTTCTTCTAAACTCTAACAATCCTGCCTCCAAAGAAGACCTTGTTATTTTGCTGAGAAAACTGGAGAAATATGAAGAGAACTTCTACCCGCATCTGCCAACACATATACTTTACTATCTGAACCTGACCTCATCTCATCTGACCCGACCTTAACAGTTTATCCATCCGTCTATCTGTCTGTCTGTCTGTCTGCTTTAGTTTGCTAAAACTGCCAGAATGCGACATATCAGACATGGATCGGCTTTTAATAAGGGGATTTATTTAGTTAATAATTCATAGTTCTCCAGAGGCAAGTTAGCTTGCTTTCATCTGAGTTTCTCTGTCAATTGGAAGCAGGCTGACATCTGCTGGCCTTCTCTCCTAACTTCTGGATTCCAAGGCTTTCCCAGGGCAATTCCTTTCTGCATCTCCAAATGTCTGAGCTGAGTTTCGAGTGCTGAGATGAGCCATGCTCTCTTCTGACCTCTTTTAGGCCCTCAGCTAATTAAATTAAACCTCATTCATTGTAGAAGGCACTTCACTTAGCTGACCATAAATGTAATCAGCCAAAGATGAATTTCATATGCTGATGATTTAAGTCCACAGAAACATAACAATGGGCCATCATCACCTGACCAAGTTGACACCTGAACCTAACTACCACTCTTTCTTTTTCTTTCTTTCTTTCTTTCTTTCTTTCTTTCTTTCTTTCTTTCTTTCTTTCTTTCTTTCTTTCTTTCTTTCTTTCTTTCTTTCTTTCTTTCTTTCTTTCTTTCTTTCTTTTTCTTTCTTTCTTTCTTTCTTTCTTTCTTTCTTTTTCTTTCCTTCCTTCTTTCCTATTTCTTCCTTCCTTCCTTTCTGTCTTCCTCCCTCCCTCCCTATTTCTCTCTCTCTCTCTTTCTCTCTTTCTGTCTCTCTCTCTCTCTCTCTCTCTCTGTCTTTCTTTATCTCTCTCTATTCCAACACAGCTCTTAGAGGCATTGCATCAGAACAGCCCTAAGACAAAAGAACATGTCAGACACAGAGTTGAAGTAAATTGTATTAAGACTATTGAACAGGAGAAAATTATTCCCAGTGATGGTTGGTCAGGAAGTGGAAGTTAGTGCTCTGCAAAGGGTGGGGAGCACAGGGGACAGCTTATAAGGGTTTAGGACAAGGATATGAGAATAGAGTTTCAGCAGGGTCTTGTGACACAGGGATCTAGAGGTTTGTTATCAACAGTGATCGAGGGAGGGAAGCTTCAATGCTTTGTTTATAATACCATCTGTACATTAACAGCCCAAGAGGTCTAAATGACCTGTAACTTCTCCCCAGTCATTGTGGGCAGCTACATGCAGAAACTTATTCTCAGTATGGAGGGAGGATCTGGGCCTTAGGTCTCTGCATTATCTATCTATCTACCTATCATCTATATCTATCTATCTATCTATCTATCTATCTATCTATCTATCTATCTATCTATCTATCTATCTATCTATCTGTCATCTCTCTATCTAATCCATTATTTATCTATGACCATCATCAAGCCATCCATCATCTCCCTTCCTGTTACAATAAATGAGTTGTCCTCTCTCTTATCCAAGGTATTCCACATTTGCACTAGATTTCGTCTCCCTTCTACTCAAGGACATTGCTCCAATAGTTGCTCCTGTCAGCCCGTCCTGCCCTGGCATCACCAATATTTTCACTTAGTGGATTAATCCCATCAACACACACACACATGCTCTTATTTCTCCCATACTAAAAACACACTCTCTCAACTCCCAACAACTATCATACCATTTTTACTCCCCCCTTTAGAGAAAAACTCTTCAAAAGAGTCATCTACACTCACGGTCTCCATTTCTCTTCTCCCATGCTTTCTTCAAGCTATTCCAATCAGGATTTCTTCCCCAACATTCCACTTACACCGCAGCTGTCTGGTTACCATTTTGATAAGTTCAGTACTTATCTTCCTTGTAGAATAGCCAACATTTTATTTTCCAAGCCAGGACATCATTGAAAGTAAAAGAGGATGCTATCAACAATTCTTTGGGATAACAAGTATATAAGAGGACCACCCCAGGAAAACACTAATACACACTTAGTAGTTTTTTGCTAAATTATTCATTCTCCCCTCCACCCCAACTAGGTTCAGGTTACTTGTTAAAAGATTTTATCTGCTTTTTCCTTTTGTACGCCACCACCAGAGGCTGGAATATGAAGGTGGCACATATTAGTTGTTGAGTATCAGGTGCCTGGCCATGCAGGGAGCACATAGTAGGCTCTTTTTTTTAATTGTATAAAATAACATATATACAAAGCAAAGAAAGAAAAAAGCAACAATTTTCAAAGCATCTTCAACAAGTAGTTACAAAACTACTTGTTGCCTATCCCAGAGTTTGTCAAGGGTTACCGTTCCATTATCTGAGGTTTTTCCTTCTAGCTGCTGCAGAACTCTGGAGGCTGGAAGGAATTTTTCTTTTTTTTTTATCATCACAATTGATTTTTCTTTTTTCTTGTGGGAAAAATAATGTATATACAAAAAAAGTAATACATTTCAAAGCACATCACAGCAATTAATTGTAAAACAGATTTCAGAGTTTGGTATCGGTTAAAATTCCATGATTTTAGGTTTATTCTTCTAGCTGCACTAAGATACTGGAGACTAAAAGAAACATCACTTTAATGATTCAGCAGTCATACTCATTTGTTAAACCCTACCTTCTCTAAGTAACTCCACCATTACCTTTGATCTTTCTCCCATTCTTTAGGGATATTTGGGCTATGCCCATTCTAACTTTTAATGCTGTCAAAAATATGGGATGGGGGATGGAACTAGTTGGTATTCTGAAGAAGCTGGTTCCACTGCATTTCAGGACTCATCTGATCCAGAGACCCATTTGGAGGCTGTAGGTTTCTGGAAAGTTACCCTAGTGCATGGAACCTTTGTAGAATCTTATATATTGCCCTAGGTGTTCTTTAGGGTTGATTGGAATGGTTTTGGTTGAATTTTGGCAAGTTTTGGTATGTCACAGTATCTATCTGAAGCTTTCATAAGAGTGACCTCCAAAGTAGCCTCTCAACTCTATTTAAACTCTCTCAGCCAGCAATACCTTATTTGTTACACTTCTTTTCCCCCGTTTGGTCAGGATGGCATTGTTGATCCCATGGTGCCAGGGCTAGACTCATACCTGGGGGTCATCTCCCACACTGCCAGAGAGATTTTAACCCCTGGATGTCATGTTCCAGGTAGTGGGGAGGCAATGATTTCACCTGCAGAATTGGGCTTAGAGAAAGTGAGGTCATATCTGAGCAGCAAAAGAGGTCCTCTGGAAGTAACTCTTTGGCATACCTACAGATAGGCTAAGCTTCTGCAGTACATATACAAGCTTCACAAGAGCAAGCCTAAAGATCAAGGGCTTGACCTACAGATTTAGATGTCCGTAATGTTTGATATAGTATCAGGGATTTCCCAGTGGTAAAGTTTAATAGCTCCATATTTTTTTCTCTCTTTGTTTCTCTCATCTCTCAAGGGACTTTGGCAATACCTTTTGATTATCAGCTTACTATACCCTGGGATGTATCCAGGCATTACATTAAGCCATACAGGACTTAAGGCCCTCATTATTAATCTGGGCTCCCTGTGTTTGGGTTGTTTAAATGATCAATTCAGACAGTTTGAGTTAGATTATGTGCTACAGAAAATAAGTTTAGGTTCTGGACAAAATAAACCTTTCTTCCTTTGGTCTCAAAATGTAGATGAGGTTCTAAACTACAGACAATGTCTTTCTTACCCCTATATTCTGAATTACCTTAATCCTGACCTGATCTGCTTCATTCTTATCTCTAAATACTAGATTATATGTATATCAAACAACCTCTCAAAATCCAGAATAATAATTACCATTTTGAACTAAATGTGACTGCTATCAGACCTTACAATTTAGGTTTTTTCAGCATCATTCAAGATGATCATGTGATTTTTCCCTTTTGATTTGTTAATGTGGTGCGTTACATTAATTGATGTTCTTGTGTTGAACCATCCTTGCATTCCTGGTATAAACCCCACTTGGTCTATAGTGTATAATTCTTTTAATGTGTTGTTAGATTTACTTTGCCAATATTTTGTTGAGAAGTTTGACACCTATGTTCATTAGGATGATTGGTCTGTAGTTTTCCTTTCTTATAGCATCTTTACCAAGTTTTGGTATTAAAATGATGTTAGCTTCACAAAATGAATTAGGTAATATTCCTTTTCCCCATTTTTGGGGGAAAAGTTTGAGCAGGATTGGTGCTAGTTTTTTTTGGAATGTTGATAAAATTCCCCTGTGAAGCCAACTGGTCCTGGAAATTTTGCTGTAGGGAGATTTTTTTTTATGACTGTTTGAATCTCTTTACTTGTGATTGGTTTGTTGAGATCTTGTATTTCTTGAGTCAGGGTAGTTTGTTTGTGTGTTTCCATAAATTTTTCCATTCCATCAAAGCTTTCTAGTTTGCTGGTGTAGAGTTGTTCACAGTATCCTCTTATTATTATTTTTTATTTCCTCAGGGTCTGTGGTAACAACTCCCTTTCATTTCTGATTTTGTTTATTTGCATCCTCTCTTTTTTCTTTGTCAGCTTTGCTAGTGGCCCATCAATTTTAATGATTTTCCTCAAAGAACCAACTTTTGGTTTTATTGATTCTTTTTATTGTTCTTTTGTTCTCCCATTAATTTAACTCTGCTTTAATCTTTGTTATTTTTCTTCTTCTATTTGTTCCATGGCTAGTTTGATTTCTTTCTCAAGTTCCTCCATGTGAGCAGTTAAGTCCTCAATTTTTGCTTGCTCTTCTTTTTTAATATAGGCGTTTGGGCAATAAATTTCCTTCTCAGCACAGCTTTTGTCTTATCTCATAAATTCTGATATGTTGTATTCTAATTTTCATTCTTCTCCAGATAGCTACTGATTTCTCTAGTTATTTCTTCTTTGACCTGCTTAATGTTTAAGAGTAAGTTATTTAATCTCCAAATATTTGTGAAAATTCTTATTCTTTGGTAGTTATTGATTTCCATCTTCATTCCTTTGTGATCAGAGAAAGTGCATTGAATAATTTCAGTGTTTTTCAATTTATAGTCCTGTTTTGTGTCCCAGCATATGATCTATCCTGGAGAATGTTCCATGAGCACTAGATAAGAATGTATGTCCTGATGTTTGGGGTGTAATGACCTATATGTATCTGTTATGTCTAAGTCCTCTATCTCCTTGTTAATACTCTGTCTGGTTATTCTATCTATAGAAGAAAGTGGTGTATTGAAATCTTCTACTATTATTGTTGAAATGTCTATTGCTACCTTCATTTTTGCCAATGTTTGTTTCATGTGCTTTGGAGTTCTTTGATTGAGAGCATAAACATTTATGATTATTATTTCTTCTTCATGAATTGTCCCTTTTATTAATATATAGTGTCATTCTTTGTCTCTTATGATGTTTTTACATTTAAAATCTACTTTGTCTGATATTAGTATAGCTAGTCCTGTTTTCTTTTGGTTATAGTTTGCATGGACCATCTTTTTCCGTCCTTTGACTTTCAATCCTTGTGTATAAAATAAGTCTTTTAAGCAGCATATTGCTGGATTATTCTTCTTAATCCATTCTGCCAATCTGTATCTTTTAATTGGTAAACTTAGTCTGTTAACATTCAAAGTTATTACTGTAGTAACATTTCTTGAATCCACTATCTTATCCTTTGGATTTTATTTGTCAGATCTATATAGTTTTTCCCTCTTTCTTTTTTTAGCCTCTAAGTTACCCTTATTGATACTCTTCAATTATGTGCCCTCCTCCATACCTCTCTCTCTTGTCTTTTTTTTCAGCCAGCAGAACTCCTTTTACTATTTCTTGTAGGGTCAGTCTCTTGTTGATAAGTTCTTTTAGCATTTTTTTGTCTGTGAAAATTTTAATCTTGTCCTCAGTTTTTTTTTTTTCCTCTCTCAATTTTGAAGGATAATTTGGCTGGGTACAGAATTCTTCACTGGAAATCTTTCTCTTTCAGTGTCTTAAAAAATCATACCACTGTCTTCTCAAATCTATAGTGCCAGTTGAGTAGTCAGAAATCAGTCTTATATGACTTCCCTTGTATGTAGTAGATTGTTTTTTTTCTTGCCACTTTCAGTATTTTCTGCTTCTCTTCAACATTTGACAGTCTCATTAGTATGTGTCTTGGGGAAGGCCTATCTGAATTTATTCAATTTGGAGTTTGTTGGGCATCTTTGATTTGTATATTTATATCCTTTATAAGGGTTGTGAAGTTTTCCCCCATTATATCCTGACCTAAACTTCCTAGCCTGTAACTCTTCTCTTTTCCTTCTGGGGCATCTATGATTCTTATATTTGTGTGCTTTGTTTTTTCCATCATTTCTCTGAGCTCCAATTCAAAATTTTCCATCTTTTTGCCATTTGCTCTTTTGTGTGTTCGAAGTCAGTTGCCCTGTCCTCTGGCTCACTTATTCTTTCTTCTGCTTCTTCAAATCTGCTGTTGTGTGTCTCTAGTATATTTTTGGTTTTGCCACAGTATCTTTAATCTCTGTGATATCTGCTATTTTTATATTTATTCTTTCCAATTCTTCCTTGTGCTCTTCTAGTGTCTTCATGATCTCCTTTATGTCATTAGCCATCCATTTAGTAGTGTTATATGAATATCTTTGTTTAGTTGTTCCAAAGTCTGTGTTTTCTCCAGTGTTTTATTTTGGCCATTAGACTGGGCTGTATCTGTCCGCCTCCTGATATGCTTAGTGATCTTCTGTTGCCTTCAAAGCATGTAAATAACTTGATAGGTTTACTTTGGAAGTTGATTTCCTTCAGTAGTCTAACGCTTTGTATTTGTGGGATGGACTGGAGCAGAATGCAGGCTGTAGAGCAGGGCACAACAGTGTGTTGATGGGTTGCAGTGCAGGGAAAGGCATAGGTTTGGGATGCTACAATGGTGCCTGTGAGCATAGGGTGCTTGGTGCAGGATTGTGGAGGCGTGATGTGGGGGCTGTGGGGACAGAGTGCAGCTCAGGCAGGCCTTGGGGAGCAGGAGCAGAGTACGGTGTGGGGAACACAGAGGTAGGGTGTGGCAGGAGGTGGATAGGAGACTGACTGTATGTGTTGGGGCTGGTATGTGGGCAGTATGTAGGTGGGTGCATGGAGTGTGGGGGTCATGGGTATCAGGGTGGAGGTTAGGTGGCACAGAGGTTGGGGCAAAGGGAGAGCAGGTCGGGGGTGTGTCCTTGCATGGTAAGTGTCCAGGGGGATTGTGATATCATGGGGATTGTGGGACGTGGGTCAGGGGCGGTGATGTCGGGTGGTCAGGGGGCCTGGCAGATTGCACAGGTGCGGGAGTGGGGGTGGAGTTTATAGCTGAGGTGCATATGTGTTCAGGGCAGGGGCTATGTAGCACAGATTCATACTTGAACACTTGCCAGGTATGGGAGCAGGGCATTTGTGCTGGGGGTGGGTCAAGGGTGCATGTGTGCATGTGTGAAGAGGTCAGTGTATGAATGCGTGGGCACATGGTGGTGGGGAGGATGTAGCTGTGTGCATGCATGGGTCTGGGGGCTGGCCCTGGGGTGTACATGTGCAGAGTTTAGGGGCAGCAGCCAGGGTTGTGGATGTGGCCTGGATGCGCAGGTCAGCACTTGCCCAGAGCTGGGCATCATGACGAGATGCACCCGTGCACATATCTGGGAGCACCTTACACTGATATACAAGTGAGCAGAGCTCAGAGGGGTGGGGCAGGTTTGTGCGACTGTCTGGGCTGCGGTTGGGTATGGCCTGGGTATGAAGGTGAGTGCCTGCAGCCTTGATGCACCAGCGACTGCCTGCAGGGGGCAGGGAGGAGGAGGTGGGGGTCGAGGTGGGTGCGTGGGTGGGTGGGTCTCTGGAGGGGTGGTATGAGACTGTGCACTTGCACCATAGAGGTGGGTTGGGCTGGGGCGGGCATGCATGCTCATGGCGGTGGATGTGCAGGTGTGTGTGTGTGTGTGTGTGTGTGAGGGGGTTGGAGCGTGGTGCGGGGCGGGGGAGGATTGGCAGGGTTCAGGTGGGTGGGGTGTGGGGTGAGTCGTGGGTCAGGGGTAGGGAATGTGGCTTAGCTGACTTCCTTGCCCCCATCTCCTTCTGTGTACTCCTGAGGGCTGGGGCTTACCCTGGAATCGACGTCCCAGTCACCTTCCAGTGTGTGCTCTCAATGTTCTCTGGAGCTGGGGTGAACACGACCTATTCTATTCCACCATCTTCCATAGTAGGCTTTGATAGGAATTGAATGCTGGTTTGAAAGGATGTATGCCCCCTAGAAAAGCCATGTTCTAATCAAAATCCCATTTCATAAAGGTAGAATAACCCCTATTCCATACTGTATGTTTGAAACTCTAATCAGATCATCTCCCTGGATGATGTGATTTAGTCAAGAGTGGTTGTTAAACTGGATTAGGTGACAACATGTCTCCACCCATTTGGGTGGGTCTTGATTGGTTTATTGGAGTCCTATAAAAGAGGAAATGTTTTGGGGAATTGGAGATTCAGAGTGAGCAGAGAATGCTGCAGCTAGCGACCTTTGGAGATGAAGTAGGAAATGCCTCCTGGGGAACTTCATGAAACCAGAAGCCAGGAGAGAAAGCTAGCAGATGACACCATATTCACCACATGCCCTTCCAGCTGAGAGAGAAACCCTGAACTTCATCGGCCTCTTGAACCAGGGTATCTTTTCCTGGATGAATGCCTTAGACTGGACATTTCTATAGACTTGTGTTAATTGGGACATTTTCTCAGCCTTTGAACTGTAAACTAGCAATTCATTACATTCCTCTTTTTAAGAGACATTCCATTTCTGGCATATTGCGTTCCAGCAGCTAGCAAACTAGAACAGGCGGAAAAAGTAACACTTTACTCCTATCATGGTCTTAAGCACTAGGGATGGGACAGATATGGACTCACTGTTCATTTGTCACCTGCTGACTAGAGTTTCCCTCTCCAGTGGGGGGTGGTCAGAGACCCAAGAGACAATCGCTTTGGGCAAGAGCTTTTTATCTCATTCAGTTCTACGGTCAGTTCCTTCAATAGGTTTCAAGTATCTCTAGACTGACAGTGACTTATATGTTTTCCTCCACTCAGGATTAGAAGCAGGATTTAGAGGTCACTCTAAGAGAGGAACAATTTCCCATTGAACCATGGATTCCTCCATTATTGCTGTGACTCAGAAATCTCACTTTGCACTTGAGATTATCCTTGCTGGGTTCAGAGAAAAGGTAACTGCAAGAGATCAGGGGCAATTACCCTTCTCAAGAGAAAGGATGACAAGCATGCTAGATGCTGGGGTTTGCTTGGTGTTCTTTTTAAGCTTATTTTAAACTCTCAATAGAGTCTACTTATCCTTTCTTACATGAGATGAAGTCATAGCAACTTAGTGTCATTCACCCAGAAGTTTTTTCCATTTTATTTCACATTCCACCTTTATAATCATGTTTCTCCCTCTGTATTCTGTCATATGTATATATATGACATACACACCCATGCATAGATATATATTTTTCAATTTGCTCACCATATACTAAGAGCACCCTTTTATTCTCTCAGAACTAAAAACAATCTGTTGCAACTTCATTGCTTTAATGATTCTCAAGGAACAAGGATTTGACAAAGATTCTTATGGAACCATTTGACAAACATGTGGCCTGAAAATTATGCATTGCCCTTTTAGAGAGTGCATGACAAAAAAGGGCAGTTATTATTATTTTTTTAATATTTGCTGCCCCCTAACCTCACACTCTCTATGGAAGGTGGGTGGAGTAAGTACAGCTACTTTTGCTTGTTGATAGGTGCAGCTTGGCATCATGACTGGTTGAGTGGGGTTGGGTCATAACAAGGAGAAGTTGGAGTGAAGACTTGAGCACCCAGGGCTGGGGATGGGCAAGGACAAGGAAGTTGTACCAGAGACCACGTTAGGAAGTCACCTTCTGTGGGGTACGAAATGTTTTCTATTTTCATTACGAATCAGTGATGCTTTGAGGTAAGTGTATTCCTTTTGGGGAAGACAAAGTCTGCACAGGGGACTGCAGCTATCTGGGCAGGGGGAGACTCAAATTTTAGTGTCCCCTTTGCTTTTCAAATGCTTGATACCTTCACCATGACCAGGGGCAGTGAGCTTATGGGCAGGTATTAAAGGAGACAAGTCAGAGGATTATGGAGGGTGAGGTTTTTGTCTCAAAGGGGAAAACAGATGGGAGCAAGGGATGGTGTATCAGAACATACTTTCTTAGAAAGCCTAAATATGTCTTTCCAGCCTTCATTCCTGGATTCACAGGCAACCTCAGCTGTGATGTCTTCAGCCCCCAAAGATGCAAAAGACCCTAGACTAGAGTCTTGAGCAGGAACTCAATTCGATTCAGCTCAGTCCAGTCATGAAAGCCATGTACATGCCAGGCAACAGCCAGGAGATGGGGATTTCTATAGGAATCTCTATATGTTATGTAAATGAACCAAAGATGCCTTCTGTGTTTTGGTTCATGTACTTGACTTCTTTGCACTAGGACCCTTAAGCCCAAAAGCTCACCAGCAGCCAAATTCAAATTCCTACAATTTCATTTGTTTTAAAGATAACCCTAAATAAGGATGCTTTTAGCCATTGACAGCCTACCTCCTTTGCATACACTGTAAAATTGTAGCCAACATTTGTTAGTCATAGGTAAGATAAGCCCTGGGACTGTAAAGACCCCAAACTGCTTCTGGCCTTCAGAGATCTCTGACCAGAGATCATGCCGTCCCATCACCTAGCAATGTGAGCTGTCTCTGTGATCTCTGTCCCCCCTTGGAGTGCCCTTGCTTGCCCTTCTGGGTGGGCCCTTGCACTAACGTCTCTGAGAGGTCTCTGGCTGAGAGGGAACGCCCCCCCCACCCGCCTGCGACCTGTCCAAGCCGCACCTAAATAAAGCATGTTGTGTGCTACTGCCACCTTGTGGTCAAATCGTTTTCTTGCCCAGTCCTAACATTCTCGCACTCACAGTACCCTGTGATAAGTGCCTCTGCTTCTCCATTCCTTGATGTCACTTAAGGCTACGTGGTCATAGCAGACATTTAGTCCATCCTTTGCCTTCTTTTTTCAGATAATGAAAATGGCGTGTTTGGGGGTCAAGTTACTTGCTTAAGATCACAAAACTGGAATCATCGTGTCATTGCCATCATCATAACTGCTATCGCAGAGTGCTCGCCCCGCCCCTGACATTGCACATCTGACCCCATCTTGTGGACAGGGAGACTCATATTTGCTGGTCTCTGCTGGTAAATAGCAGACCCAATACTTAAATTCAGCTGCTCTCATTCAATGAGGGAGCTTCTTCCCTCACATCACATAAAGAATCATCAGCAGGGATAGTAGTGGCTGCTGCTTACCAGGGAGATCTAAGTAAGAAGCATTGCTAACAGGCATTCGAGCCTTACCTCGTCAATCCTAACTACTGTCCTATAAAATGGGCCTTTTGCTAATGCCCCCGTCATTCTTTTAATGTCTGGAGCACCCTACCCAGGTTATTCTAAGATTGGGTTCTTCCGAGTCTTTAGGACTTCACTTAAAAGACAACTCCCACAGAGAACTTTCCTGAATACCCTATCTGAAGTTGTTCTAATATGTTATATAAATGAGTCAAAGATCCGGCCCTGTTTATTTCTACATAAAACTCATCAGAAGCACGGATTATTTAATTAGCATACTCATTTTCTTGTTTGGAGCTGCCTCTCTGAGTAAATTGTAAGATTCTGAAGGGCAGGGACCCTCTCTGTCTTTTGCCCACCACAGGGCCTGATATCAGAAGCTTAATGAAAGAATGGAGTGATGGGGCCCAGAGCAGTCGAGTGAAGTCACACTGTTGGGTCGAAGGCAGATCTGGAATCCAATCCTGGCTTTGTGGGCTCTAGAACCTGGGTGCTTATTCCCGGCACTAAATGGTTTAACCCAGTTAGAAGTGCACAATTCAGACTCTTGACCTGTGGTCATTGGCTGAGGTTGGGGATTGAATTGTGGCCCCCCAAAAGATATGCCCAGGTCCTAACTTCAGGTCCCATGAATGCGATTTGAAAATGGGATTTTTGAATATGTGATTGGTTAAGTTGAGGCTAAACTAGATTAGGGTAGGCTCTAATCTGATGTCACTGGTGACTTAATAAAATAAAGAGACGGAAAGGACAGTGGGTTACCAGAAACCACTGCCAAGCTAAAAGATTCTTCCCTGCAAAACTTCGAAGGAAGCATGGCCCAGCTAACATCTTTTTTTTTTTTACTTTTGCCTTCAGAATTTTGAAACTTTACATTTATGTTGTTTTAACACACCCAGCTTGTGGTACTTTGTAACAGCAGCTGTAGGAATCTAGGGCAAATTGGGTGTTTATTCCCTGCACTAAATGCTTCAGTACAATTACGAATGCACAGTAAGTCCGTAATCCTTACTGAACTCCCTTATTTTATTTCTAAAGCTCATGTCTCCTGCCCCAGCCTAGCTAAGATCAGAAAGCAGGGGTTAGGCTTATAATTCTCTCTCTCTTAGAAAAACCACTTTGATTTAGGGCAATGATGAGTCATTATGCCACTGAGATTTGCTAACTGGTACAAGCCCCGTCTCCCTTGGTGCTGTGTTGAAAGATTGGTGCTTTCACTCAGGACATTTAGGTAGATAAAGGAATAATACAGGCTGGGAGGCTTAACAACTCACTGGGGGGAATAGAAAGCTGATTAGTCTCTAAGCAGAGAAAATACTTTACCAGGAGGAAAAAAGTTAAAACCATCTCAGCATTAATATGCACGAGTTCAATGATTTCTTTTATCATTTATTATAAGCTCAGCCTAAACATTTTGAAGACTATTTTGATAAAAGAAATGTGTCTGCATGATGCTTCACTCTGCTAGCTGCACTGTTGTGAAACCTTTCTTTGTCCCTGATTGAATGAACGCATAGATGTGACTATAAAAAGCATTTCATATTATATCCTATTTTCATTTAGCATTTTATCATAAATATACTTTTTTGATGCTAAACATTCTTTAAATTTACCAGTTTTTATTAGCTGCATAGTATTGATGCACCATACTTTAATCAGGCCACTGTGGATGGATTTTTTTAGGGGGTGAGGGGTTATTTTTAATTTTTTTAGACATTATTTTATTGCATTATTTTTATACAATTTTATTGAGATACAGTTACTTACCATATAATCATCCAAAGTGTCTGATCAGTGGTTCACAGTATCACTGTATAGTTGGCCACTCATCACCACAATCAATTTTGAATATTTTCATTAATAAAAAAAAAAAATAAAAATAAAAAGAACACCCAAAACATACCATATCCCTTAAGCCCTCTATTTTCTTACTCATTTGCCCATACGCTGGATAGAGGGAGTGTCAGCCACAAGGTTTCGCAATCACACAGTCACACTAAAAGCTATCTAGTTGTATAGTCATCTTCAAGAATCAAGGCTACTGAAAGTCCACCTTATTGAGAGGGTGTATGAAATAAAGGTGGAAGGTGCTAACGAAGTAGATTCTGAAGATCTTGCTAGCACCATAGCTGATGTTCTTCCATCTGATTTCACAATGAATTTTATAAGCTGAAAGGTACCTGTGTTCCCTTCCGGCAGAAAAAGATTTTTCCAGAGACTGTTGATTACCTTTATTAGACCATTCTACCTTTTCTTAAAGAAAAGTTAGAAAAAAGATGTAGAGAGAAGACACTGAAATCCAGACTCCTGCAGCACCAAACCAAGTTTTCCTATTTAGTGACATCATTTATTGTGACGACAACAGTGAGAAGACATAGATGAAAAAAGTTAAGCAAAGGTTACCTTTTTCTTGTTCTTGTTTCTCAGCTTGGTTGCGTGTAGATACATATACATGTGTCAGGAAAGTGATTTTCAGTTTTGGTGTTTATTGAAGAATGTGCAATGGACAGAGGAAAGGTTTGAAAATGATCATTTGTATTGTGCAGCATAAAAGATGTACTAATACATTCATTTTAAAATTTGAATGTGAAAAGAAAGGAGCATGCAAGATTACGTAATCTTTTTGTGCTATTTATTACACTGAAAATAATTATAACAATTTTATAAAACAAAAATGTCCCATCCCTCTAATTGCATCAGAAGATAGTGTCGTATCATGTGAACATTTCATTATATGGATCCAATTATATGTGCTAAGTAAAAACAAGTTTAAAAAAAAAAAGAGTCAAGGCTACCAGGTTACAGTTCAACAGTTTCATGTATTTCCTTTTAGCTATTGCAGTACACTAAAAACTAAAAAGGGATTGTGGTAGTTAGATTTCAGTTGTCAACTTGGCCAGGTGAAGGCATCTAGTTCTGTGCTGTGGAGATGAACCAATGGTACGTGAACCTCATCTGTGGCTGATTACATCTGCAGTCGGCTAGGAGGCATGCCTGCTGCAATGAATGATGTTTGATTTAATTGGCTGGTGCTTAAATGAGAGAACACAACGTAGCACAGCCCAAGCAGCTCAGCATACCTCATCTCAGCACTCGCAGCTCAGCCCAGGCCTTTGGAGATGCAGAAAGGAATCACCCCAGGGAAAGTTGTTGGAACCCAGAGGCCTGGAGAGAAGGCCAGCAGAGACCATCCTGTGCCTTCCCACGTAAGAAAGAACCTCAGATGAAAGTTAGCTGACTTTCCTCTGAAGAACTAATGAAATAAATCCCCTTTTATTAAAAGCCAATCTGTCTCTGGTGTGTTGCATTCCAGCAGCTAGCAAACCAGAACAGGGACATTTATGTAATACATAATAATAACCTTCAGAACGATCTCTTGACTCTGTTTGAAATCTCTCAGTCACTGAAACTTTATTTTGTTTCATTTCTCTTCCCCCTTTTCATCAAGAAACCTTTCTCAATCCCATGATGCAGGGTCCAGGTCATCCTCAGGAGTCATGTCCCACATTGCCAGGTGGATTTTCATCCCTGGGAGTCATGTCCCACAATGTGGTGGGGAGCATTGCATTTGTGTACTGAGCTGGCTTAGAGAGGCCACATCTGAGCAACAAAAGAGGTTCTCTGTGGGTTACTTTTAGGCATAATTTTAAGTAGACCTAGCTTTTCCTTTGCAGGAATAATTTCGTAAGGGCAAGCCCCAAGATTGAAGGCTTGGCCTATTAAATTGGTAGTTTGCAATGCTTGTGAAAATATCAGGAATTCCTCAGATGGGGAAGTTTAATATTTTCACATTTTTCCCCAGTTCCCCAAATGGATTGTGCCAGTTTGAAAGGATTATGTCCCCTAGAAAAGCCATGCTTTAATCCTGATTCATCTATGGAGGCAGCCATTTCTTTTAATCCCTATTCAGCACTGTAGGTTGGAAACTCGATTAGATGATCTCCATGGCGATGTGACCCAATTGTGCTTATTAACCTTTGATTAGCAGAAGATGTGACTCCATCCATTCCAGGTGCGTATTGATTAGTTTACTGGAATCCTTTAAAGGAGGAAACATTTTGGAGAGAGCGAGAGAGCCATGAGAACCACAGAGCCCACACAGTCAGGGGCCTTTGGAGATGAAGAAGGAAAACGCCTCTGGGGGAGCTTCATGAAACAAGAAGCCTGTAGAGAAAGCTAGCAGATGTCACCATGTTTGCCATGTGATTTTCCCGTTGAGAGAGAAACCCTGAACTTCATCAATGTTCTTGAACCAAAATATATTTCCCTGGATGCCTTAGAGTGGACATTTCTATATCCTTGCTTTAATTGCGACATTATCACAGGCTTAGAACTGTAAACTTGCAACTTAATAAATTCCCCCTTTTAAAAGCTCTTCTGTTTCTGGTATATTGCATTCTCGCAGCTAACAAACTAGAAAAGGGACCTGCAAATACTTTTTTATTCTTGGCTCAAAATACTCTGGGATATATTTGGGCATCACACTAACCCATACAGACCAATAAGATCTCATTCCCTATGTAAGATTCCATATAATTTTGATGTTCGAATGAATTGACCATACATGTTAAAATTAGGTAGTGTGCTACAGAACATGTAAATATTGCACACAGTAAACATCACTTCCTATGGTCTCTTACAGAAGTTGAAGTTTGAAAACACAGTCAATATCATCCTTTACCCTATATTCTGACTTACCTTAGTCCTAACCAGATCTGCTTCATTCTTATCTCTTATTGAAGTCTGATCTTTTTCAGCTTTAATAGTTGCTGTATGAGGTAATGCTGACTTTCATAGCTACAGAATTCTAGCTCTGAATCTCAGGTATAAAACAGATGTCCGCAGTTCCAGGAAATGACCAGGTTATACAGAAAGAGCTCAGCATCTCAGAATTTAAAAATAACAGGTACATCTCAGGACTAGATGTGACTGCTATAAGAGCTCATAACCAAGGAATCTTTATAATAAGCCTTCCCTTGACAATCTCTACTCTCGGATTCAATTTTCAGAGTTTGCACATTATAGTTAGTCCACATTAGTGAGGTATTATAGTTAGTCCATGTTCTAGTTTGCTAGATGCCAGAATGCAATATACCAGGCACAGAATGGCTTTTAAAAAAGGGAATTTAATAAATTGCTAGTTTACAGTTCTAAGGCTGAGATAATGTCCCAATTAAAACAAGTTTGTAGAAATGTCCAATCTAAGGTATCCAGGGAACGATACCTTGGTTCAAGAAGGCCGATGAAGTTCAGGGTTTCTCTGTCAAGTGGAAGGGCACATGGTGAACACAATCAGAGTTTCTCTCTCATCTGGAAAAGCACATGGTAAACACGGTCAGGGTTCCTCTCTCATCTGGAAGGGCACATGGCAAACACGGCGTCATCTGCTAGCTTCCTCTCCTGGCTTCCTGCTTCATGAAGCTCCCAGGGAGGCATTTTCCTTCTTCACCTCCAAAGGTCGCTGGCTGGTAGACTCTGCTTCTCATGGTTATATCATTCTGCTATGCTCTCTCTGAGTCCCCTTCATTCTCCAAAATATTCCCTCTTTTATAGGACTCCAGAAACTTATCAAGACCCACCCAAAGATCACTCTTGATTAAATCACATCTCCAGAGAGATGATGCAATTACAGTTTCAAACATACAGTATTGAATAGGGATTATTCTGCCTTTATGAAATGGGATTTAGATTAAAACATGGCTTTTCTAGGGGACATACATCCTTTCAAACCAGCACAGTCCATATTATAGAAACAATAGTTACAATGTTTGTCTTTTTATTTCTGCCTTATTTCAGTCAACATACTGTCCTCAAGGTCCATTCACCTAGTTGCATGCCTCACAACTTCATTCCTTCTTGCAGCCTCTCAGTAGTCTCTTCCACAGTTCACCCTTCCAGTTCAACTGTCCGTATACCATTAGGTCACCTCCATCCATTGCAAAACATGAATACCGCTGTCACAAACACCAGTGTGCAAATGACCATTCATGTCCTTGCTTTCAGATCTTCCATGTATATACCTAATCATGGGGTTACGAGATCGTGTGGCAACCCAGCCCGAGCATTCTGTGGAGCTACCTCTCTGCCCTCCAGAGGGGCTACACCACTCCACTTTCCTGCCAACAGCGAATAGGTATATCCCTCTCTCCATATTTTCTCCAGCATGTGTATCTTGCTGTTTATTTTTCAAAAGGTTTTATTCACACACCATGCAGTCCATCCTAAGTAAAGAATCAGTGGTTCCTAGTATAATCACATAGTTATGCATTTGCCACCAGAATCTACATGAGGACATTTTCATTTCTTCCACAAAGAAAAGAAAAAGAATAAGAAATAAAATAAAATACAGAAAAGAAACACCTCCACCACCAGAATCCCATACCCCCTCCTTCTATCCCTCTCTTATTGACATTTGGCTTTGGTATAATGCCTTTGTTGCATTTCATAGAAGCATATTACAATGTTACTGTTAACTATAGACCCTAATTTGCGTTATTTTTTTCCCACATACCATCCCGTTTTCAACACCTTGCAGGGGACATTCATTTGTCCTTCCTCATGTAAAAACATTCTTGTATTTGTACGTTTAATCCACTCTAGGTTTCACTAAGTTATACAGCCCCAGTTTTTATCTTCTATCTTCCTTCTGGTGTCATACCCCCTCCTGGTCTTTCTGGGTGGATATTTATAATGTTTTCAGGCTTACCTAATTTCGATTTGCTACAATAAGCATTCTCAGATATTTAACATTTTATTTGTTTTTTTTTTCTCCCCTTGGGATAAAACCCTCAACTCTTTATTACTAGGCAAAAGAACAGAATCATTGCATGCTTTTGTTGTGTGTCACCTTTTTCTACATTGCAATGTCATCCATTAGGCATGAGTGAGCAAGTTTCACTTCAACATTATCAGCACTGGGCATCATTTGGTAAAAATACTTCAGGATTAATTGACTAGAGCAAACTGTTTACTTGATGCTTTAAGCTGCATTTCAGTGAATCCCGGTGCTAGTAAATCGTTTTCTTGTTTTCAAGTTGTATGGCATGTTTTATGACTTGTGCATATGCCAGGATAAATTTTTTTTAAAGAATTATAAATCCTGTAGATATTTTTTTCTTTTCTTCTTCTTCTTCTTCTTTTTTTTTTTTAATAATCCTGTAGACATTTAATATTGCCCTTTTAACAAAATATGATGTGGGCTGACCTTCAGACTATATAGGTCCTGAGAATTATGTCAGCCACATAAGCTAATTAGGGAGTAGTGCTTTCGCAAGTTGGTCTGAAAATTATAAAGGACTGTGATGAGAGGAAGAGACACTTGCTTATAGCTTTCTCTTCATAGATATTTCTATAGTGCTCCCTTCATAGATAATTAGTTATAATCATGTCATGGCTTAATAAAAGCTAATTTGCCTCTCTGTAACCAGGCTGATGAGGCTGGGTCCCCTTCTCTCTCTCAGAGTTCAGTGAGCCTGTAGGAACCTTGGGTCAAAATGACCACATTCCTTATGGGACTAAGGCTCTCCCAGACTGTCCGGTAGAGCCCACTTCACACTGAACTGCCTTTCCTTAGTGAAGTCCTCTGCGCCTTCACATCTGTGGAAGGACCAGACTTAATGACTTGGAATAGGTTCCCTGCCCGTGCCCGGGCCCCTTCTCAGTCTCAGAGCTCTGGTGGCACCCCTCTTTCCTCTCATCCGCAGAACCTGATTGAATTGACTACTTCTTATCAGGTGGCTAAGACCTGGTGTTTCCTCTGAGCTTCCAGAGGCAAAGCAGGATGAGGTCCAGTCTGGGAGGGAAGCCGGAGCTGAGAGAGTAGAATCCAGCAGTGAGTCTCAACATAGGAAATGGGGAATCGAGCCAGAGGATAAAACATGGGACTCTATAATATAGCGAAACCTCTTGTGATTGATGAGTGTGATCAATAGTACAAATAGAAGAATATTCTTCCATGAGTTAGAACGAATATACAATACTACCATAAGGTGTTACCATAGGGTAAAGTATGGGTATAAATATAAATATATTATAAACTATGATAATGGGTAAAAACTCCTAAAGCAAACTAATACTACATGAATATTCTTCCATCACTTGCAAAACAAAGCAAAAGAAAACAAGGACATTATGGTAACTGAAAGAAACAGACACGAAGTACTACGTATTGTTGGACTTCATTTGTATAAAACATAAGTATAAATAAATTTATAGTAATGGGGAAAAAGTGTTTGCTCTAACAAATAGATTAGTGGTTCTGTAGGGCTAGAGAAGGACTGAGAGATTGAGAGGTGGCTACTGAGGGGTGTGGTGTTTTTCTTTTTGGAGTGATAAAAAGTTCTCAAATTGATTGTAGTGATGAAGGGGCAACTGCAAATATACTAGAAGGTTGACAGTGCACTATAGATAGATTGTATGGTGTGTGAATTTATGTCAGTAAAACTGCTTTTAAAAAAGAAAGAAAGAAAGACCTGGTTGGGAAAAAGGAAATTTGGTAAGTTGGGTTGGGAAAGGCAGGCGGAGACTCAGAAGGAGACTCAGAAGTGGCTGGGATGGACCTGCTCCCAGGGAAGCAAAGGAGGATGAGAGATAGCAGCTGGATCTCTAGCACATGCCCCATTTGGCTTTAGTGGAACCACTTTCAGCTGAGACTCAGTCTAACATGCAGTTAAAAGCATGCGCCCCTGAGTCAGTCAAACTGTCTCTAAATTGCGGTTCTCCCCCTTGTTAGCTAAGTGACTGACGTTCAAGTGCTTAGCACAGCGTATGCCCCAGGTATGTGCTCGATACAGGTTAGCAGGGTTACGGTTGCCTATGAAGTCTCCCCTCTGGCCAGGCCTGTGCTAGGCCCTCCAAGCGGTTACTCGGAAGCATTGCCCATGGCTGAATGCAAGGATTTCACACTCAGGCTTGGGGAAAATTGAATTTGGCTGAAATAATGGTTCTTGTCATTCAGAAGAGGCAGCGGGCAGCTGGGAGGGCTGCTTGAAGCCTGTAAAATTTGATCTAGACCTTCCCAAACGAGCAATAAGGGCGGAGGTATAGAAGAGAGGGAATTCAGATGTGGGGTTCCCAGGAGCAAAGGTTTGGAGACAGATGAGCATGGTCTTGTTTATCTATAACCCTGCATATATATGTTTTATATGTGTATGTAAATGCATCGCAAAAAATAGATGGCTATACACCAAACCATCAGCAGAGGTTGTTTTGGGAAGAAATGAGTGAGAATTAAGAGGAGCTTTCATGTTTTACTCTATAAAATGTTTTTCTGTATGGCTAGACTATTTCACCAGGAGAAAGTATGCATTCATTATGAATGGAAATAAAAAGGAAACCCGGATGATTTTTTTTTTAAATGTAATTTAGGACTGTAGTGTGGGGTCCCTTGTGTTCTGGGCCAATGTCTTTGATCTTTTTTCTTTTGAAAAAATTTTAAAAAGTTTATTCACACACCATACACTCCATCCTAAGTAAAGAATCAATTGTTCCCAGTATAATCACATAGTTATACATTCACCACCATAATCTGTATGAGAACATTTCCATTTCTTCCACAAAGAGAGAGGGGAATGAAGAATAAAAAATGAAAATAAAATAAAATAAAAAAGAGAAACAACAGCATCAGCATCCCTTACCCTTCCCTTATATTCTCCTCTTTTTGACATTCAGCTTTGCTATATTGCTTTAGCTATCTTTAACAGAAGCATAGGACAATGTCACTGTTAAGTATAGACCCCAGTTTGCATTGCTTGTATTTTTTTTTCATATGCCATCCCATTTTCAATATCTTGAGGGTGACATTCATTTGTTCTCCCTCATGTAAAACCATTCTCATATTTGTATATTTAATCACCATCATTAACCACCCTAGACTTCACTAAGTTACACTCAGTCCCAGTTTTTAATCTCAGTCTTTCCTTCTGGTGTCACATATGTCCCAAGCCTCTTCCTTCAACCATACTCACACTCAGCTTTCTTCAGTACACCTACAATATTGTGCTACCATCAGATAGTATTGTGTTATGCATTTCTGGATCTTTACAATCAGTCCTGTTGAATATTCTGTACCCTTTCAGCATCAAACGCCCAGTCTCTACCCTCTCTCTATTTTCTGATAAACTGTGTTCTCAACTTTAACTTCCACAGTTCACTCATTACTGTTAGTTCATATTAGTGACACCATACTGAGTCAGTCATAATGCCTTCAAGGGGCATCCCCACTGTTGCATGCCTCATGATTTTATTCAGCTTTACAGCTGTGTAATCTTCCATCATAGGTATATACCACAGTTTATCCACTCATCCATCAATGGACTTTTGAGCCGTTGCCATCTGTCGGCAATTATGAATAATGCTGCTACAAGCATCAGTATGTAAATCTTCCTTCATACCCCTGCCTTCAGTTCCTCTGAATATATACCTGGTAATGGGATTACTGGTTTATATGGAACCAGCCTTTGATCTTGATTCTCCAAGCAGTGAAGGGCGAGGGAAAGATTGTAGGCAAAAGGGTTGAGTGAAGGCCAAAAGCATGCTCAGGAGATGACCAATGCCTCTACTCACAGCACCTGAGCTCCTTCTCAGTACAACTCGGTGTTACAAATCCTTCCAAAAGCCATGCAGAGTGGGGGTTATCACCCCTTTCTACAGACGGGGAAACTGAAACCCAGAGAACTTCAAGCCCCTTCTCTCCAGGTTCTATGGCTTATAAGTGAAGGAGTCTGAATTCAAACCCAGGTCATCCTGAATCCATGCCCCTTCCCTTTCTCCCAAGAGAAGAGCAAAGAGCCTGGGGGCTGAAGGGGCCAGAGAGAGAGGCTCATGCATAGTCTACTTCCACAGTAATCCTGGGCTGGACCCAGCCTCCTCTCTTCCATCCTGACCTCCAGTTGCCCTGGCCTTCTTTCTCACACTCACCAACTTTTCACATGCTGTTCCTTATGCTTGGAATTCACCACCTTCTGTTCTTCACACGTGTCCTCTATCTCATCACTCACATCTTCTTCCCAGAAGCCCCTTCCTTGCCCATCACACAGCCCAGTTTATTTTCTCCATTGCCCAAAATTAGTACCTAAAAGCACGTGTTTACTTGTTAATTTTGCTATGTCTGTGTTGCCCACTGTCACCCCAATTGCATACTTTAGGTTCTCAATCAATATTTGTTAAACCCATGTCTGGAAGAATTTCAAAGGGGAATAAATTCCCTAGATTCTTGGCTTTGTAACTTAAACAGATTGAGTTGCAGAAATTAAAAGAAAAGTAGGTGCCAGAACACTAAATGAAAGATTTTTTTTTTCAATTAGAGAGGTTGTAGGTTTACAGAAAAATCATGGAGAGAATAGAGTTCCCATATACCCACTCCATTCTTAATACTTTGATTTACTTATGATATCTTTGCTACAATTGATGAGAGAATATTATAATAATTGTACTATCTACTATTGTCCACACCTTATATGAGGATTCACTGTTTGCATTTTAGTCATATGGTTGTTTATTTAAAATTTTTTATTCTAATAACGTATATGTATCCTAAAATTTTCCCTGTTTAAAATTAATGTAATTAACCTAAAATATAAAATGTATAAAATTATACATTCAGATCTATAATTTAGTGTTGTTAATTACATTCTCGACTGCTCACCATCTCCTAAGATTTATTCCAGAACCCATGTGCTTGAGGCCATCAGTACTTCTTACCAGTATTGTTGAACTTTGTTCCTAGTTAGATAAGGAGGAGAGCAGAGGGGAAGGGAGGGTTTCCATCACTGTGTCATGTCTCCCAGGAACCCATGTGGCCCCAGTTCTCTCACTTCTCAATAATTGAAGATGTGCCTTCGTTAACTGAACCAGACTGGGTGCTTTGCTCGCCCTGTCAAGGCTGACTCCAGCATTCATGGAAAGGAAGGGACAGCACTGTTTTTGCTCAGGAAATGCCCCTCCCCCTGGTAGGCTCACATTTTAGCTCTGATTTGAAAATCGGGTGGTCACCCTCAACTTTCTCAACAATTTGCGCTCCTTTAGGCCTTTGACTGGAAACTCACTGGGTATGTCAAACCTTTCAGGGTCCAGTGTACACTTGCCAGTTTGTCTGCATAAAGCAACAGGACAACAGCTGACTCAACGAGGGCTCTCCCTAGTATTTGAGTTGAGAAAAACAAACTAGGGCCTGAGATGACATGGCCATTGGGTTTAGAGACTGCCATTCTGATCGATGCTTTGGGCAAGGTAGAAAAGTGAAATTAACCTGACTTTAATGACAACCATAACGCAGATTTACTGAGTGTGGTAGACAGTATAATCCCATCCCCCACTGTAAGCCCAAAGGCGTCCACACTCTAATCCCTGGGATGTGTAAATATGTGAGGCTACATGGCAAAGGGGAATTTATGGTTGCAGGTGGAATGTAGGTTGTTAATCAGTTAAGTTAAAAATAGGGAGGTTATCCTGGATTATCTAAATGGACTTAATGCAATCAGAAGGGTTTTTAAAGGTGGAAGAGGGAGGCAGGAAAGAGACATATCTCTAAACCAGGAGCATGAGCACGACCCGGGAGCTTGTTAGAATCCCAGTCTCCTCCCCAGACCCACTGAGCTGGACCCTGCCTTGAAGCTGGATCCCCAGGGATGTTGAAGTTTGAGCGGTGCTGGGTTAGAGAATGCCCCCCCCCCCCACTGCCCTGACCCCCACTACAGGACACTTGATCCAAGCTCTGGCCAATGATTGTCATGTAGGAATGTGGGGCATTGTCTCCATGCCGTCCAATTTTTGAAGTGAGAAAATCAGAATTTTTATCTTGAATTTTAACTGTCCATCAGATGAGCACCAGGTGTGGTCCATGGTCCACTCATTTGGAACCTCAGCGCTATGCACTCGCCTGGGAGACTTGGGATTTGCTCCTGGCCTCTATGATGATGGGACGCATGAGATCGGGCAAGTGCCCATTTAGATTATTTCATTAGAAGCTCGATGTAATCAGTACGAACATAAACTAGTTATACATGTCTCATGCTTAGAGATTTATGGATTTTTTAAATGAAAATTTGCAAATGCAACACAAACAAAGCTAGAAAACCCAAACCAGTTTTAACAAACTATTTTCACCACGCAGGACAGATGCTGCTGCTTTGCTGCAGTGACATCAGTGCCTGAGATGTGAATTGAGGTTCTGAAAGTGGCAGCTCCCTGTGCTTTGGGTTCAACACCTTCTGGCTACATGAGCCACCCTGGATTTCCCCCACGCCAGCACCATCTCTATTCACGGCACTGTGACTCTATTCATAGGGGAAGCTGTGACATCATTTCATCCTCCCACATCACAAACACATGCCTGCGATGCTGAGGCTGCCTTCGTACCATAGAACCATTCAGAGTCAACATGTGTTGCTTGTAAAGGAAGTGCAGGCACTGAAATCCCCAAATCCTACAGCTGTGTCCCACTATATGCTGGACACCCCAGGGATCCATAACATAAGTTAATAAAAAAAATGATTATCAACAACATGAAAACACAAAGTGTAAAATTCTGGTAGACATCCCAGAACCCTCCAAAGATGACTATAGATCCCTCGGGGTTTGTAAATTCCAATTTGAAGGATAGTGGGGTAGGGAGAAAAGCAGGGTCTTATGGGCTGGCTGGAGTCTCAATCATGCTGCTATGCCCTGCACCCACTGGGTCATCTCTGGTAAATCACCCCAATGATGAGCTTTGATCTCCTCATTTATAAAGGGGGTATACCAACAGTGCTTTCCTTGCAGCGTGATTGAGGTCAGGCTTAATGTCAAAACAGTGCTTGCACCCAAACCATAGTAACCTCTGTTATCATTGTGAAGATCAAATGTAGAAAAGGAGGCAAAAGTGTTTTGAACTCTGTGAATGGTTGTTCAGATGTTAGTTAGTGCTCTGTGATTATACCAAGGTGCTGGCTGGGAACTAAGACGAGCTTAAAGCATTATCACCTTCTGGAGATTTGCCTTTCAAAGGAGGCAAAAATGGAAGCTAGAGCCGTATAGCTCAGTAGGGAAATGTTGGAGTGGCTAAGTGGTGAGATAGGGATATTTTCAATTGGGCTTTCAGGGGGTCTTGTAATCCAACTGTGCCAGCAAATCAGTGATCTCAGGAGGTGGAGATACTCTCAGATTATAATCTGATTTCAGAGATACTTCTCCTTTCTAAATGAAGTGGCTCTTGCCAGTATGGATTCTGAGACTTTTTTGCTCATGGAGTAGAGGGGAATGTCAGCTTTTTAGTTTGTCATCTTTAGTAAGCATTCCTTTCATAAAAGCAAAATCTCTAAGTAATTTATATGTTGAAAATATATCTATCATTGCCAGAAATCGCTTATTCCAGTTGTGCCATTATGGATAGATCAAACTGTCAAATCCCAAGTGACTTTGTGGCAGTGTCATTTATTTACTTGATTTAAGTGTCCATAACCAGGAACCCGCTATGGAAGCATCATCCTTGTTCTGGGCATCTTGTAGTCAAAACCACCTGTCTTGATCTTGAGCAGCCTCTGCCACTCCTGGTATAAGTGAGTGGCTGCTCCTAAGTCAGAGCCACCTGACATGTCCAGGCTTGGCTCCTCTACTCTGAACCTGCTCTTCTCTTTAGCTTGATATTTTAATAATGACTCTCCTAGCCTTGACTCCAGTTTCCATGTTTATCAAGCACTTAGTTGAAAAATGGTACTTTTAAGGCTGAAGGAAGCATATGTGTGAATGGACAGAACTTTGTACCCTCCCTGGCCTAAATGGCATCATCAGAGTTGGAGCCAGTTCCAACAAAGGATTAGCCAATTGCTTGGATTGATTGCAATGAAAGTGTGCCTACAGCAGACACCCAGCTATTAAATGAAGCTCAGCTCTTTGTCACTGGATAAAGAAGACACATGATAGTAAAGCTGTATTCTAGCAAGCAGTCATACCCGTTATCTGTACTAGATTACAAGATAGAGGTCATGGAAATGATGGTTTTAATTGACAGTAAGGTGGTACAAATGATTATTCTAAAATGTTGTGTTATAAATTTTACTAACGTAACTTGACAAGGAGGAGAAAATTCATGAACACAAGTGATTAGGGTGATCTTCTATTATGTTTTGGTTGTCAACTAATCAGACCATGTGTAGCCATTTATTCTTTCTCATTAATCAATGTATCAAACACTGTAACTAAACACAAGGCCTAGGATTTCAGAGATGAATAAAAAACAATCCCCCAAACAGCGATTGTTCTTGTGCGAGGAAGGGAGAGAAGGAGTTCGGGTCTTGGGCTTTAGTTGATGTGCTGGTTTGAAAGGATACATGTACCCTAGAAAAGCCATGTTTTAATCCTAATCCCATTTTGTAAAAGCAAACATTTCTTCTAATCCCTATTCAGTACTGCATGTTTGGGACTGTAATCAGATCATCTCTCCAGAGATGTCGTTTAATCAAGAGTGGTTGTTAAACGGCATTAAGTGGAGGCGTGTCTCCACCCATCTGGGTGGGTGTTGATTAGTTTACTGGAATCATATAAAAGAGGAAACATTTTGGAGAAAGCAGAGAATGACATAGTCACAAGAAGCAGAGAGTCCATTAGTCAGTGACCTTTGGAAATAAAGAAGGAAAATGCCTCCTGGGGAGCTTCATGAAAGGAAGCCAGGAGAGAAAGCTAGCAGATGATGCCGTGTTTGCCACATGCCTTTCCAGATGAGAGAGAAACCCCGACCCTGTTCACCATGTGCCTTCTCACTTGAGAGAGAGACTCTGAACTTCAGCGACCTTCTTGAACCAAGGTATCTTTCCATGAATGCCTTTGATTGGACATTTCTATGGACTTGTTTTAATTGAGGCATTTTCTTGACCTTAGAACTGTAAACCATTTTAATTTAAACTAATTTAATAATAAATTTCCTTTTTAAGAAACCATTCTATTTCTGGTATATTGCATTCTGGCAGCTGGCAAACTAGAACAGTTAACAAGATGATTTTGATTGCCAGGCAAACATTCCATTAAGAAACACTCAAGTTTTACAGCTTCAGTGACTGACTATTAAGATGTAAGAGAAGTCATATATGACTCTGCTCTACCTATAGAATCTAATACATTGCAACACAATTGAATTCCTTCCCTAAAGCAAAAATCCTCTCATTCTAACATCATACCTTAAAACTCTTTTTTTCGAAGAAGAAGATTTAAAATATTTACCCATGCTACAGAAAGAGACTGTATTAAAAGTGGATACCCAAAATAAATGGATACATGAGGTCAGTCGACACTATGACACTATGAAGCTCAAGCTACTTAAAAGAAAGTGGCAATATATTGATTCACGATCTTAAAGCTGGGTGCTTTAGCATTGCTGTCGAAAGACTTTTAAAGGAATAGAATCAAAGAAAAAAGCTGCAATTTTGTACAGATACCAACTTCTCTGAAAAGCCGGTGTTTTTTCAACTAGCGTTGAATGCAAACCAATTTGCAGTAGTAATTTCCAATAGACAAACAGCTTTGTTGCTGCGTTTATGGAAATGGGTACCAATTGCTTTTGTAATATGGTAAATATGTGAGCTAGCACTTCTGTATTTCTTTTGATTTTTTTAAACATGCATTTGGCTTGAAAAATATGATTTTAATGCTTTAATCTCATGTAGTTTCTTTTTCATTTCAAGCAAAATCTTATTGTACTTGAGTGTACCTTGTTTCGTTAGCACACCTAGACTTCTATAACTGTACTCATGACCCAGTATGTATGTTCTTTCTATGAAAGAAAAAACACTAATCTTAAAAAAAGAGAGAGATTTAAGAGAAGTCAGACAGAAATGCTGGAGAGAAAGTTTGGATAGTTTCTTTCTCTTCTTATGGGAAATTAAAAGACCAAATATCTTTCTCTTTTTCTCTGATTTCTGGTCCATCTCTTTTCTCTTTTGCAGCTGGATAAGATGAGTTGGGAGGTAAAACTTGCCACTTCTGTCCCTGGGCAGGTGGTCTGGCCCCACTTCCTCTGTTTTGGAGAAGACCCTCATTATTCTCTCCTTTGACTTGAGCCTCCTGTTTCTCACTGGAAATGTTATGGCTTCTTTTGCGTTGGAGTAGGATCTCCATTGATTTTTTGTGTGTGCCACTTTTAAATAGCTTTAAGACATTGCATTTTCCACTTGTAATACAGTACTAAGAAAGTACAATTTTATGTCCTTTACCTGTGCGCATATACCATAGCCAAGGCTTAAGAATGCCCAGGAATTTTGTATAGCAGCTGAACTGCTACAGAATGTGCTGCAAATTTAGGCCCTTCAATTTTTTACTGTGGAGCAAAGCTATGGTGTGTGTGCCAACTGATTTAGTGAACCTCTCTAATGGTGGGTCCAGAAGAGAAACCACCAGAAGGAGATGTTCCACCACCAGGCAAGCCCCCAGGTGTTCTACCTGGCATACCTCCTGCGCTCTGGTACAGCTTGATAATGATGGGGTTTTCTCCAGCTCCTTCTGCTGATGTTCAGATTCTTTCTCTCTGAAGTCTGATTCTTACCAAGCCAGTTAATAATTTCATTACATTTGTCAAGATTCTTCTGTTTGTCCTCATCATTGATCATGCCTTGAGGTGTCTCATCCTCAGCTGTTGCCTTCATGTTAAATGCATATGATTCAAGTGAATTCTTAGAAGATACCTTGTCCCTCTGCTTCTCATCTTCAATCTTGTACTTCTCAGCTTCCTGGATCATGTACTCTATGTCTTCTTTGCTCAAATGGTCCTTGTCATTAGTGTTGGTGACCTCATTCTCTTTTCCTGTGCCCTCATTCACAGCAGAGACATTGAGGATGTTGTTGGCATCAATGGCAAAATTGACTTCAGTCTGAGACATCCTACAGGGGGCAGGGGATATCCCTGTGAGTTCAAACTTGCCAAGCAGACTGTTAACCTTGGTCATGGAACATTCACCTTCGTAAACCTGAATGAGCACACTGGGTTGGTTGTCAGAGAAGGTAGTGAAGGTCTCTATCTCCTTGGGGAAATGATGGTATTGCACTTTATGAGGACAGTCATGACTCCACCAGAAGTTTCAATACCAAGGGAAAGAGGAGTGACACCCAAGAGCAGTAAAACTTGAACGTTTTCAAATACGATGGCTGTTGGACAGCTGCACCATAAGCAACAGCCTCATAAGGATTGATGTTCTTGTTTAGCTATTTTTCATTGAAGAAGTTCTGGAAAAGTTTTGGAATTTTGGAAATATGAGTTGAACTGCCCACCGGGACAATATCATGAATCTGTGACTTGTGTACCTTGGCATCCCTGAGGGCTTTCTCCACGGGGTCCAATGTACCACGGAACAAGTCAGCATTCAATTTTTCAAACTGGGCACAGGTAATGGAGGCTTAGAAGTCAATTCCTTCATACAGAGAATCAGTCTCAATACTGGCCTGGATTCTGGAAGAGTGGGTACACTTAGCTCATTCACAAGCTGTATGGAGGCAGCGGGCAGCTCTCTTGTTGTCACTGATGTCTTTTGTATGCTTGTGCTTGAACTCTGGCAATACAGTGGTCGAGCATTCAGTTGTCAAAGTCTTCTCACCTAACTGCACATCTCCAGCTGTTGACTTGACTTCAAAAATTCCATTTTCAGTGTTGAGGATTGACACATCAAAAGTGCCACCTCCTAAGTCAAAGATCAGCACATTTCTTTCAGCACCAACCTTTTTGTCTAAGCCATTAGCAATAGCAGCAGCAGTTGGTTCATTGATGATTCTGAGTACATTGAGGCCAGCAATGGTACCAGCTTTGGTGGCCTGACACGGAGTCGTTAAACTAAGCTGGCACTGTGAAAACAGCATTGGTAACAGTCTTCCCAAGATAGGCTTCTGTAATTTCCTTCATCTTTGTTAGAACTATAGATGACACTTCCTCTGGATAGAAACTTTTGGTCTCACCCTTGTATTCTACTTGGATCTTGGGCCTGCCCTCATTATTCCCCACCACAAAGAGACAATGCTTCATATAAGACTGAATAACAGCATCATCAAATCTATGTCCAATCAAACATTTGGCATCAAACACTGTGTTAATGGGGTTCATTGCAACTTGATTCTTTGCAGCATCACTGATCAATCATTTGGTATCAGTAAAGATGACATAGCCTGGAGTTGTTCAGTTCCCCTGATCATTGGCAATTATCTCCACTTTTCCATGCTGGCACCCTCACATGAGTATGTGGTACCAAGATCAATGCCAACTGCATGTCCCTTCACATGGTTGTTTGTTGGAGGCCTGACTCATAGAAGAAGAGTCCCAAAAGCTAGCACCACATTCAATCTCAGATTGAGATTTAAGTTCATTCAACAATACAATATTTATCCATCTCTTCCACATCCTTAATTATGTAGGTACAGTAGTGAAAAAACCATAGTGAAACAAAACACGATCCTTCCATTATGTCCTGTATGCCTGGATAGGAAAAAAAAATTAAACAAATAAACGCAAAAACAGGTCATCTAATTACAATTCATGATGGGTACTATGAAGGAGGCAGTATTATAAGAGAATATATGATGTCTCTCTGAGGAAGTGATGCTTACACTGATTTCTGAAGGATGAGAGGGAGCCAACCTGGGGAAACATCCTCCAGGCAGAAAATAGGTCCTGAGGTGGGAACAGAAAGATCAGTGCTGAAGATCCATGATGAAGGGGTGAAGGCAGGACTAGACAAGGACTTGGTGGCTGAAGCCTTGGGGCCATGACTTTTCTGGATACTGTGAAAAGGAGTGGAAGGTAGCAAGAGGGATGGAGCAGGAACAGATGGGAGATGTTCTAGTTTACTAGCTGCTGGAATGCAACATACCAGAAACAGAATGACTTTTAAAAAGGGGAATTTAATAACTTGCTTGTTTACAGTTCTAAGGCCGAGAAAATGTCCCAATGAAACAAGTCTATAGAAATGTCCAATCTAAGGCATCCAGGGAAAGATACCTTGGTTCAAGAAGGCCATCAATGTTCAACGTTTCTCTCTCGGCTGGAAGGGCACATGGTGAAGATGGCGGCATCTGCTGGCTTTCTCATGGCTCTACCAAAAAGGGACTCTCCCCAAAAATGTTTCCTCTTTTAAAGGATTCCACTAAGCAACTCCACCTTCAGTAGGTGGAGACACACCTCCATGGAAATCATCTAATCAAAAGTTACCACACACAATTGGGTGGGTCATATCTTCATGGAAACAATTGAAATGTTCCCAACCAGCAATATCGAATGAGGATTAAAGGGCATGGCTTTTCTGGAGTCCACCGCAGATTTAAACCAGCACAGGAGACTTCTGCTATAGTAAAGGCAGGGATGGTGATGGCTTAGGCTGGCAGGTTGGTCTGGTGGCCCAGGGATGGCCAGAAGTGAACACACTGGGGACACACTGGGAGATGGAATCAACAGTACTAGTTAGGTTAAAAACGCATTCACGATGAGGTTCAGCCTGGCTTACTAAATGCTAACTAGAGTCGGGGACTGTTTTAGTTTCCTAGGCTCCTAAAGCAAATACCATGAAATGGGTTGGATTAAACAATGGGAATTTATTCACTCATGATTTTGAAGCTGCAAAAATGTCCAACCAAGGCATCATCAAGATGATACTTTCTCTCAAAAAGCTGATGTTCTGGGCCTGGCTGCCGGCGATCCTTGGTCAGATGGCAACTTACATGGTGGTGTCTCCTGGTCTCTTCCTTCTCTTCTGGGTTCAACTCCTTGCTTCCTGTGGCTTTCTTTCTCTCTTTGTCTGAAATTCATTCTCCTATAATGGACTCCAGTAACAGGATTAAGACCCTAGATTGGGTTTTAATCCCTCAATCTCTAGATTGGGGTGGGTTACACCTTAAATGAAGTAACCTCATCAAAAGGTCCTCCTTACAAGGGGTTCACACTCCCAGGTATGGATTAACTTCCTACCATCCTTGGGTTATCATCTTGTGCTCCCCTTGTGTATTTGTTCTTCCTCCCTCCTTCCTTCCATATGTCCTATTTCCCATTCTCTTCCATTCTTCCCTTCCTTCGTTCCTCGTAACAACTGTTTAATGAGCCCAGGCTATGTCCCAGTAACTAGGCATTAGCAGCAGTGAACAAGACTGATCAATTCCCAGCTCTTAAGAAGACTTACTTGCTTGTGGGTAGAGGCAATCAGGGACTAAGAATATTAATATTAATATATTGAGATTAATATTTATCATGCAGAGAGCATAATAGGATGAGTCTTGGAGACAACAAGAGAGTCTACAGTCAGGGACAGTGGCTGAGAGAAAATATTTGAGCCAAAAAATGAGGTAAAAATCTTCCAGTAGCATAGGGACCAGCTAGGACATAAGGTAGGTTTGTTTTCTGGGAGTTGCTGGAGTGGAGAGGGGTGAGTGGTAGGCTGTGAGGTTGGAGATCACATAGTACTGGAACAAAGGGAATGTTAGGATTAGGTTTCGTCTTCAGAGAGGACACTCTGGCTGTCCCACAGAGCACCACATCCTTTGATGTAGTCATTTTAATGTAACCAGGTAGTGTATTCTTTATCTCGCCATCCTCCAAGTTGCTAAAGCTGGAATCAGCCTCACAGTCTCCTTTCCTTTCTTTGCCTGCTTAACCCACTGTCCCTGTACCATACAGGATGCCTGCTGCAGCCTCTTCCTCTCTTTCCTTGCCTCCAGCCTCTCTCTGAAGTCCATCTGCACATTGCTGCAGACCTAAGAGTCTAGAGGAATTTCTGGAGCAAACATGGGATCTTGCCACATCCTGTGAGACAACTTCTCTGGCTACCCACTACTTCCTGGACCTTTTCTAAAGGAGACTAACCACCTTCAATCGTATCGCCTGACACCATAATTATCCCCAGATTTTTGTGTTCCTTCAAGAATGTACTTTGAAGCTTCTCAAATTTAAGAAATAAAAATAAGAGTAGCTCAAGGAAAAAATAAGGGTATAAAGGGAAAACACAAAACTCCACCAATTCCCATCCTGCCACTAGCTGATCCCAGCCCCCAGCTATACTCCCTGGAGGTAACAGTTATTACTGCCTTCAGACATTGTTCTCTGTCTATATATGTGTGTATGATTTTGTTAAAATGACATTTTTAGGGTATAACTAAAATGCAATAAAATCCACCAATTTTAGGTGGAACATTTGATGAGTTTTGACAAGTTAACCATCATCATGATCGAGAAACAGACATTTCCATCATCCCAGAAAGTTCTCTCATGCCCTTTTGCGGTCAATCCATTCCCCTACCAACTACTGATCTTTTTTTTCATTATAGTTTCCTGTTTTCTAGAATTTCATATAAATTGAATCATACAGAAAGTAGTCTTCTGTGTCTGACTTCTTTCACTTAGTATAATGCCTTTGAGATCACCTGGGATGTTGCCTGACCAGTATTTCATTCCTTTTTATTGCAGAGTGGTATTTCCTGAATGGAAATACTATAATTTGTTTATTCCTTCAGTATTTAATGGAAATTTGGGGTTGTTTCCGGTTTTTGGGAATTGGGAATAAAGCTTTTTGAGTAAAGAGTATATATGTATATGTATATATATTTTTTCATTTCTATTACATAAATATCTGAGCATGAAATTGCTGAGTTGTATAGTAAGTCTTTATTTTAGCTTTATAAGGAAGTGCCATATTGTCTGTTCAAATGGCTGTGTAATTTTGCATTTTCACTAGTAATGCATGAGAGTTCCATTTGCTCTATATCTGCACCAATGCATGGTTGCCAGTCTTTTTATTTCCTGCCATTCTCGTGAGTGTATGGTGCTTTCTTATTGTGGTTGTAATTTGTATTACCAAAATGAACAATGATGTCAAACATTTTCATTTGTTTATTTAGCAATTTGTATATCTAAATATAAATATATGAATATTTTATATTTATATTCATATATTTCACAAACTGTTCAAATCTTCTGCCTATGTATTTAATCAGGTTGTTTGTGTTTCTATTACTGAGTTGCATCTTACATAATCTAGATGCAAGTCTTTTATCAGGTATGAATTGGCCAATATTTAACAATGCCTTTTGAAGAGCAAAACTTTTTAATTTTTATGCATCTAATTTATTATTTTTTCTTTTATTGTTTCGTGCTTTTTGGGGCATGTCTGAGATTTTTTTCATATCTAGGGTCACAAATTCTATCTTATGTTTTATTAAGGAGTTTTACAGCTTTAGCTCTCATAGTTTGGTCTATAGTCTGTTGTGAGTTAATTTTTGTAAATGTTGTGTCATAGAGGTTGAGATTTCTTTTTTTGCATATGGATAGCCAATTGTTCCAGTACCATTCAATGAAAAACATACTTTTTCCCAATTGAAATACCTTGACCACTTTACTGAAAATCAAATGACCATGCATGTGTGGATCTTTTTCTGGACTCTATTTTGATCCATTGATTTATATGTTTATCCTTAAGCCAATACCACAATGTCCTGATTACTTTAGCATTACAGTAACTTTTAAAATCAGGTAGCTATGCCCTCCACTTTTATTATCTTTCTAAATTGTTTTGGTTACACTATGTTTTTTGTACTTTCCTAAGAATTTTAAAACCAGCTTGTCTATTTCTACAAAAAAATAAAATATATTGGGATTGCTTTGAGTCTTTAGATTAAATGGAAATAATTGACTTTTTCAATGTTGAGTTTTCTGAAAATGGTATAATAACCCCTCTTGATAATATTTTAAAGTTTTCATTGTGCAGATTTTCACATATTCAATTAAATTTATATTTAAGTGTTCCACATTTTAAACTGCTATTTAAATGATATTTTAAAATGCTAATTTCCAATGACTCCATGATAGTATATAAAAATACAATGTGATATTTTTATATTTACCTTGTAGCCTGTGACCTTGCTAAACTCTTTTGTTATTTCTAGGTGCTATTTTTGTTGAATTCTTAGGATTTCCTACATAAATGAACATGTAAACTGCAAGTAAACAGTCTTACCTCTTCCTTTCCAATCAGTGTGCTTTTTATTTATTTATTTTTCTTGTCTGATTGCACTGGCTATAGCTTCCAGGGCAATGTTGAATAGAAGTGGTGAAAATTAACATCCTTGTCTTGTACCAGTCATAGAAGGAAAACATTCAGTCTTTCGCCATTGGAGTATGATGCTAATTGTAGGTTTTGGTTGGTGCTCTTCATTAGGTTGAGAAAGTTCTATTCCCAGGTTTCTGAGAGTTTTAATTATGAATGGGTATTGAACTTTGTCATTCAATTGTTTGTCATTCAATTATTAAACCAAACTTCCAACCCTACGATAAGTCCCACTTGGTCATTATAATTTAAAACATTGATAGATTATATATTTATATGATATTTTTGTTTTTTATTAAGAATTTTTTGCATCTGCATTAATGAGGGACACTGGTCTGTAGTTTTCTTTTTTGACAATGCATTTGTCTAATTTGAGTATCATGAAAATGCTGTTATCATAAAATAAGTTGGAGAGTGTTCATTCCTCTTTTATTTTCCAGGAGCATTTATGTAAAAGTGGTATTATTTATTCCTTAAATGTTTGGTAGAATTAATCTCAAGCGATCTGAGCCTGGAGTTCTGTTTGTGGAAATTTCTAATTAGATTTCTTCATTAGATGCTAATCATAATATTTTTGTGTTTTAAGGGATTTACCTATTTTAATAGTTTTCAAATTTATTTGTAAAAAGTTTTTCATATATTTATTATCCTTTTTCATGTCTATAGAATCTGTAGTATAGCGATGTTACTTTCTTATCTTAATAAGGCAATCTGTATCTTCTACTTTTTGTCCTGATCAGTCTGCCTGGAGATTTATCAATTTTTCAATTTTATTGCTCTTCTCAAAGAACAAGCTCTAGTTTCACTGATTTTTCTCTATTTTCTTTCTTTTTTCAATTTTGTTGATTTCTGTTCTTATCTTTATTATTTCTTTCCTTTCAGGCTTACTGTTCCCCCCCCCCCCCCCTTTTTTTAAAATCGAAGCTTGGATCTATGATTTGAGAACTTTCTTATTTTCTAGAAATTTATAGAAAATTTATTTGTGTTATACATTATCCTGCTAGCATTGCTTTAGCTACCTGGCATGAATTTGATATATTATCATTAGGTTTAGAGTATTTTCAGATTCCCCTTGTGATTTCTTCTGTGACCCATGGCTTATTTGGAAATCTGTTATTTAATCACAAAAAATATTTGGATTTTCCAGATAGTTTTCTGTAATTGACTTCTGGCTTAATTTCATTAAGGTCAGATTTGTTTTCTGGCCTAGGAATAATCTATTTTGATGAATAGTCTATGTGCACTAAAAATAATGTGCATTATGTGGAGAGTTATAAAAACATCAACTAGGTTAAGTTGTTTGATGGTATTATTCAAACCTTGCTAATTTTCTGACTACAGATTCTGCCTGTGACTGAGAAGGGAGTGCTGTCATTTTAAATTATAATTGTCTGTTTCTCCTTCCAATTCTATCAGTATTTCCTTCGTGTAATTTGATGTTCTTTTGTCACATGCATACACATTTAGGGTATAAATTCAATGTAAATTCTTCTTGATGAATTGACCGTTTATTGTTGTGAATTATCCCTCTTTGTCCCTTATAATATTCCTTATTTTGAAGTCCCAATTATATTAACATAATGTCTTCAGCTTCTTATGAACAGTGTTTATATGGTATTTATTTTTCCTTTGTTTTAAGCTTATTTGTCTTTTTTTCTTTATTAGATAAATTGTAGGTTTACAGAAAAATCTTGCAGAAAATATAGAATTCTCATATGCCCCATCTCACATACATGATTTTATTACCCTTTGCATTAGAGTGGTACATTTGTTACAATTGTGAAACAATATTATTATAATTATACTACTAACTATAGTCCATATATTAGCATTCACTGTTTGAGGTGTATAGGCCTACATTAAAAAATGATTCTAAAAACATATATAGAACGTACAAATTCCCTTTTAACAACATTCTAATATATAATTCAAGGAAACTCTGTGCCAATTGAGCATTAACTCTCCATACCTTATCACCCACCTAGGCCTCTGGTAACCTGTATTATAGTTTCTGACTCTATGAATTGCTTATTCTAATTATTTCATATCAGAGAGATTATAAAATATTTGTCCTTTTATATCTGACTTATTTCACTCAATATGATGTCTTCAAGGCTCATCCATATTGTGACACGTCTTCATTTTTTTTTTTACATCTGCATAATTATTCCATTGGGTAAATATACCACATTTTATTTATTCATTCATCTGTTGATGGACAGAGGTTGCTTCTATCTTGTGGCAATTCAGAATAATGTAACTATAGATATTGGCTTGCAAATATCTGTTTGAGTCTCTGTTTTCAGTTCTTTGGGGTATATTCTTAGGAGTAGGATTATAGGGTCATGTGGAAATTCTATAATTAATTTTCTGAGGAACTTCAAATTGTTTTCCACAGAGGCTACATCACTTTACATTTCCACCATTAATGAATGAGTATTTCTATTTCTGCACATCCTCTCCCACACTTGCAATATTCCATTTTTCTAATAGCAGCCATTCTAACAGGTGTGTAATGGAATCTCATTGTGGTTTTGTTTTGCATTTCCCAAATTATGATGAGCATATTTTCATAGCAATTTATTTATCTTCCTTAGAGAAAGGTCTAATCAAGCCTTTTTCTCCTTTTAAATTGGGTTTTTGCCTTATTGACTTGTAGGATATCTCTATATATTATGTATTTTAAATCCTTATTGGATATGTGGTATCCAGGTATTCTCTCCCATTCTTTAGGCTGTCTTTTTACTTTCATCATGAAGTCCTTTGATGCACAGGAATTTTAAATTTTGATGAATTTTTATCTATCTTTCCTTTGTTGTTTATGCTTTTGTGTAAAGTCTAATAAACCATGCCTAACACAAGGTACTGAAGATGCTTCTCTGTGTTTTCTTCAAGGGATTTTATATTGTGGTTCTTATGCTTAAGTCTTTGATTCATTTTGAGTTAATGTTTGTGTATGGTGTGAGGTAGAGGTCCGCTTTCGTCTTTTGCATATGGATATACAGTCTTCTAAGCACCAGTTTTTTTTTTAAGAGACTATTTGTGCCAGTTTGAAAGTATTATGTACCTGAGAAAAGCCATGTTTTACTCCTGATTCAATACTATAAGGCAGAAACTTTTGATTCAATTCTCTCCACAGAGATGTAACACCCAATTGTGAGGGTGATGTTTGGTTAGATGGAGATGTGACTCCACCCATTCAAGGTGGGTCTTGATTAACTTACTGTAGTACTTTAAAAGGGAAACATTTTGATGAAACTTCAGAGCTGACAGAGAGCTGACACAGATACCAATGCTTGGAGAAGAGAGACACAAATGCTTGGAGATGCTTGGAGCCCAGCAGACATCACCATGAGATGTTAAGCAAGCCAGAACCTGGAGAGACAAGGGAAGCCAAGAGATGAATGCCAGCCCCGGAGAAGCAAAGTGAGAAATCCCCACAGGAACAGAGGCTGAAAGTATGGGGTCCGGACGCAGGAGACCAGCAGATGCCGGCCTCATGACTGACCCATCAACCTTCCTTGAATTAGGGTATCTTTTACTGGATCCCTTACTTTGGAAATTTTTATAAGCTTGGGACCGTAAATTTGCAATTTATCAAATTCCCCCTTTTGAAAAGCTTTCCAGTTCTGGCATATCACATTCCAGCAGCTTACAAACTAATACACAATTCTTTCCCCATTGAGTGGACTTGGCACTTCTGTCAAAAATCAATTGGCCATAGATGTGAGGATTTATTTCTGAACTCTCAATTCAATCCCAGTTGACTGTATGTCTGTATTTGTCAGTTCCATATGGTTTTATTACTGTAGTTTGTAATAAGTTTAAAAACTGAGAAGTATGAATTGGGAGGTGTTCTTTTTAGAGATGGTTTTGAAAAACCATTGGGATACTTAACCTCACAACCAGAGGATCTAGAAAGAAAAAAACAAACTAACCCTAAAGTTGGCAGAAGGAAGGAAATAACAAAGAGGGGAGTGGAGATAAATGAAATAAAGACTTAAAATAACAAGGAGAATCAATGAAACCAAAAATTGGTTCTTTGAGATGGTCAATAAAATTGGCACCTTTGGCTTGACTGACAAAGACAAAAAGAGGGAGAATTCAAATAACTAAAATAAGAATGAAAAGGGGGTCAATACCAGCAATCCCACAGGAAAAAAAAAAGAAATTATAAGAGGACACTATGAAATGTTTTTTTAAATTTTGAGTACTGAGAGCTCTAAATTTCCGTCATCTGTATAATTTCTGTTTCTATTTCTATTGTTTTTCTCCTCATAATTCATATTTTCAGCTTTTTTTGTATGCTTGGTAATTTTTATTGGATATCAGATATTGTGAATTTTATTTTATTTTTTGAGTGTTTGACTTTGTCTGATTTCTTACATAGAATTGGTTCTGATATTTAGTTAATAATATGAAGCCTTGCTACCCACACCCCCGCACCACATGCACATGTGTACTGCCCCGCCTGCACACCAGTGCCCCCACACTCCCACCCCCACACCCCTATGTTATGTCCATTTGATTACCTGTGCCCTCCATGCTCCACCTTCTGACACCTACGTACACACCTGCACCATAATGCCCCACCATGCCCACACCCCATGCCCCTGTGCTCTGCTCCATCCCCCTGTGAATCCAAATCTCCACATTTATGCCCCACCCTCCTGCTCCTTACAACCTACCCCACTGCACCCTGTGCACCCGCATTGCCACTGTGACCCACCTCCCACTGTGCTCTGCCTCTGCGTCTCCCATGCCGAGCCCTGTCCCCAAACCCTTGTCCATGCTCCCCTTGCTCTTGTGACCCCTGCACTGCTCCCCACGACCCCATGACCTGCACCATACACCCCCAGGCACCTGCACAGCACCCCATCCCACACTTGCCCCACACGTCTGCGTCTCATGACCTTTGCCCTGCACTTCATCCATGACCCTCGTTCCATGACTTACTTTCCTATCCCCATGTTCTTTGCCACCCGCAGTGCCCCTACCCCTGGCATCTCATGCCCCCACACCTTGCACCCATGCCATGCCAAGCCAGCGGGTATTTTCAGGTTGGCTGTGAACAGGGGGCAGCTGGTTTACCTAGTTCCACAACTCAAGGTCATTCCGAATGAGAGCTGGGAGGCCACAAGCTCCATCAGGCCTGCAAGTAGAGTCTTCACTGAGGTGCGCACTGCCCACCCCCAGTCCCTGGGAGTGCTGACTTTCGGTGCACAGTGGGACAAAACAGCCCTGGCTGAAATTGTACTGTGTCTCTATCCAGCTCACTTGGCTGCTGTAATTGTGAAGAGGCAGACCTGAGGGGAAGAGGAGACCCAAGAGTGCCATTTGCTGGGAAGAAATGGAAAGTACAATCTGGCAAACTGTCTAGCTTCAAGATGATCCTCAAGTAGAGTTGCATCCCCTGTATGAGGTCTGGGCCTTGGCTTGGTGGGGAACTACAGATGAATTAAGTGCAAAAGGAGACCTTCAATGCAAATCCAAGCAAATATAAAGCCTTAGACAATTGAGGGAAATCAACTTGCAAAGAAAAACCTTATCAAGATAACTAAATGTCTCAAAGTCAGCAGAAAGTAAAAAAGCATGTGAAGATGCAAACAGATATAGCTCAGCCAAATGACCAAATTAAAACACTGGAAGCTACTTAGGCTTTAGAACAACTAACCAAAGATGCTCGTCCAACTCTCCTAAGTAAATTCAATATGTTGGCTAATGACATAAAGGAGATCAAGAAGACACTAGAAGAGCACAAAGGAGAATTTGAAAGAATAAGTTAAAAAATAGCAGATATCACAGAGGTGAAAATACTATAGGCCTAATGAAAAATATACTAGAGACACACAACAGCATATTTAAAGAGGAGAAGAAAGAATAAGCAAACCAAAGAACAGAGCAATTGAATTCAAATGTACAAAAGAACAAATGGCAAAAAAGATGGGAAAATTTTAATTGAATCCCAGGGAAATGATGGACAACACAAAGCACACAAATATAAGAATAGTTGGTGTCACAGAAGAAGAGAAGAGTAAAGGGCTAGGAAGAGTAGTTGAGAATATAATGGGGGAAATTTCCCAACCCTTATAAAAGACATAAATATGCAAATGAATTAAGCCTAGCACAATGAACCTCAATTAGATTAAATCCAAATAGTCTTACTCCACGACACATACTAATCAGTCTATCAAATGTTGAAGAGAAGCAGAAAATCCTGAAAATAGCAAAAGAAAAGAAACTCACCACATGCAAGGCAAACCCACATAAGACTGAGTTCTGACTACTCAGCACCATGGAGGTGAGAACGCAGTGGTATGGTATTTTTAGATCCTGAAAGAGAAGGCATTTCAGCTGAGAATTCTGTATCCAGCCAACTTGTCCTGCAAAATGGAAAGAGAGATTAAAATTTTCACAAATTGCAGACAAAGATTGAGAGAATTTATTAACGAGAAACCACTCTTACAAGAAATACTAAAGGGATTTCTGAGAGCTGAAAAATGAAAACAGGAGAGGGGAGCAAGGTGGAAGGCACAGAACTGAAGAGTACCAGTAAGGGTAACTTAGAGAATAAAAAGTAAGAGTAAGAAAAAGTATATAGGTCTGAAAAATAAAAACCAAAGGATAAATTGCAGATTCAAGAAATGCCTTTACAGTAATAAATTTGAATGTTAATAGACTAAAATCACCAGTTAAAAGCTGCAGATTGGCAGAGGGGATTAAGAAATGTGATCCATCTGTATGCTGCTTACAAAAGACTCATTTTAGACCCAAGGATACAAATAGATTGAAAGTGAAAGGAAAGAAAAAGATGTTCCATGTATGCTGTAACCAGAAGAAAGCAGGAGTAGGTATACTAATACCAGACAAAATAGACTTTAAATGTAAAGATGTCAAAAGAGACAAAGAAGGGAACTACATATTAATAATAGGGACAACTCACCAAGAAGAAATAACAATCATAAATGTTTATGCTCCCAATCAAAGAGCTCCAAAGGACATGAGATAAACATTGGCAAAACTGAAGGGAGCAATAAATGTTTCAACAATAATATTGGGTGACTTCAATACACCACTCTCCTTTATATGTAGAACAACAAGACAGAGGATCAACAAGGAAATAGAGAACTTAAACACTTTGATAAATGAATTAGACCTAATACACATCTATAGATCATTACACCCCTAAACACCAGGATAAACATTTTTCTCTAGTGCGCATGGAACATTCTCTAGGATAGATCATATGCCGGGATACAGAACAAGTCTTTATAAATTTTAAAAAATTGAAATTATTCAAAGAACTTTCTCTTAACACAATGAAATGAAACTGGAAAACAATAATCACCAAAGAACCAGAACTTTCACAAAAAAATGGCAGTTAAGTAAAACACTCTAAAACAACCAGTGGCCAAAGAGGAAGTTGCTAGAAAAATCGTTAAATATCTGGGGATGAATGAAAAAGAGAATACAACATATCAGAACTCATGGGATGCAGCACAGGCAGTGCTGAGAGGGAAATTTATTGCCCTAAATGCTTATATTAAAAGAGAAGAAAAAGCAAAAATTGAGGACCAAATGCTCACCTAGAGGAACTAAAGGAAGAACAATAAACTAACCCTGAAGCAAATATAATAAAAGAAATAACAAAGGCTAAAGCAGAATTAAATGAGTTGGAGAACAAAAGAACAATATGAAGAATCAATAAAACCAAGAATTGTTTTTTTGAGAAAATCAATAAAATCTATGGACTCGTACGTAGGCTGACAGAGAAAAAAAAGGGAGAGAATGCAAATAAAACCAGAAATGACTCCCAAGGGGAGTTATCATGGACTCTGGAGAAATTAAAAAAAAAAATTATAAGAGGACACTATGAACAACATATGCCAACACACTAGACAACGTAGATGAAATGGACAAATTCCTAGAAACACATGAACAAGCTGCACTGACTCAAGAAGAAATAGAAATCTCAACAAACCAATCACAAGAGATTCAATCAGTCATCGGCTCAGTGGTAGAACGCTCGCCTTTCATGAGGGAGACCCGGGTTCGATTCCCAGAAATGCACCATGCACACACACACAAAATCTTTTTACCAAAAAAAAAAAGCCCAGGGCCAGATGGCTTCACAGGGGAACTTTGTCAAACATTCCAAAAAAGAACTAAAATGCAGTCTATGACATCCTTTACCTTGTATTCTGATTTACCTTAGTCCTAACCAAGTCTGTTTCATTCATATCTCTAATTGAAATCTGGTCTCTTTTGCAGCTATTTATCAGTTGTTATATGAAGCCATGCTGGCATTCAGAACTACAGACCTCTAATTCTGAGTCTCAGGTGTCACACAGATAACCAAAGTTCCAGGGAACTACTAGGTTATACACAAAGAGCTCAGTAATTTAGAACTTAGAAATAACCACTATGCTTCAGGAATAAATGTGACTGCTGGAAGAGCTCACAATCTAGGAACTTTTACAATAAGCTGCATTGAACATTCTGTACTACTTAATTGTTGATTGTGCAATCTCTGCTCCTGTTCCATCCCCTGATAACCTATACTCTCAAATTCAAGTCTCAGAGTTTGCTCATTATAATTAGTCCATATTAGTGAGGCCTTACAATATTTGTCCTTTTGTTTCTGGCTCATTTCACTCAATATAATGTTCTCAAGTTTCATTCACCTAGTCGCGTGCCTCACAACTTCATTCCTTCCTGCACCGCTAAATATCCCATTGCATGTATATGCCACAGTTGCCCTTCTGTTCATCAGCCCATCTGCAGGCCCCTCTTTCTATTGCAAATCATTAATAATGCTGCCACAAGCACCAGTCTGAAAATAACCATTAGTGTCCCTGCTTTCAGTTTTTCCAAGTGTATACCTGATAACTGGGTTGCAGGATCATATGGCATTACCCTTTACTTAGCCTCCAATGGAACCAGCACTCTGCCCTCCAGAGGGGCTGCTCCAATCTACTTGCCTACAGTGTATAGGTAAATGTTTCTTTCCACATCTTCTCCAGTCCTTGTATTTTTCTGTTTTTTTTAAACAGTTTTACCTGAACACCATGCAATCCATTCCAAGTAAACAATCAATTGTTCCCACTAAAATCACATCGTTATGCATTCACCATTACAATCTGTATGAGAACTTTTCCATTTCTTTTGCAAAGAGAGAAGAGAAAAATAAAATAAAAAATAAAGAATAAAAAAAAAAAGGAGAAACAACAAGAAGAAGAATCCCATACTCCTCCCTTATACCCTCTTCTTATTGACATTTAGCTTTGCTATATTGCCTTTGTACATTAATGGAAGAATATTACAATGTTACTCTTAATTATAGATCCTAGTTTGTATTGACTGAATTTTGTCCATAGATGATTCCATTTTCACCACCTTGCAATGGGGACATTCTTTCATTCTCCTTCATGTAAAAATGTTCTTATATTTGTACATTTGATATCGTCATTGCCAACTCTAGGTTTTGCTAAGTTATACACTTCCAGTTTCTAGTCTCTATCTTACCTTCTGGTGTCATACCTGCCCCTCCCCTTCCTCTTTCAATGACAGTCACACTCTTCTCCAGCCCTCTTCTCTTGTCTTTTTCTCTCTTCCTATAGTATCTCTTGCATACCGTCTTCTTATAGTAATCTCTTATTCACAAATTGTTACAGTGTTTGTCTGAAAATATTTTAAACTCTCTCTCATTTTTGAAGGACAATTTTGCCAGATATGGAAGTCTTGTTCAGTTCTTCTCTTTCAGTATCTTTAATGGGTCCTACTGCTGCCTTCTTGCCTCCATGGTTTCGTCTTAGAAATCCACACATAGTCTTATCAAGCTTCCTTTGTATATGATGGATCACTTTTCTCTTGCTTCTTTCAGAATTTTCTCTGTCTTTGATATTTGACAACCTGATTAATAAGTGTCTCAGAGTAGGTCTCTTTGTATCTATTCTGTTTGAGCTATGCTGTGCTTCTTGGATCTGTAATTTTATGTCTTTCAGAAGAGTTGATAAATTTTCAGTGATTATTCCCTCCATTATTCTTTCTGTCCATTTTCCCTTTTCTTCTTCTGTGACACCCATAACATGTGTATTCATGTGGTTAGTATTATCATTCAATTCCCTGAGACCCTTCTCATATTTTCCCTGTCTGTTCTTTTGTGTGTAGGATTTCAGATGTCCTGTCCTCTGGCTCACTAATTCTTTCTTCAGCCTCTTCAAATCTGCTGTTGTATGTCTCCATTGTGTTTTTTCATTCTTCTATTGTACCTTTCATTCCCATAAGTTCTGCCATTTGTTTTTTCAAGCTTTTGAGTTCTTCGGTATGGTCACACAGTGTCTTCTTTATATCCTTCATCTCTTTTTTCATACTTTCCTTCAATTCATTGATTTGATTTCAAAGATTTGTTTGAACATCCATAAGTAGTTGTTTCAACTCCTGTATCTCATTTGAAGTGTTAGTTTATCCTTTTGACTGAGCCATATCTTTGTGCTTCCTAGTGTGACTCCTGATTTTTTGGTAGTGTCTAGGCATCTGTTTTCCTTGATTAGTTTATTATGGAAGTTGTTTTCTCTCCTTTCCTAGGGTTTTCCTGTTGTTTGGCTTCATTCTCTATCTGTTCTTTCACAGTCAGTTCTACTTATTCTAGACCTGTAGCATAGTTTCTGTTAACTGGTCAGAACTTTTCAGCTCTTGTTTTTCTGTTTTTTTCTTTTATCTGTCTATATGGAAGTTGGTTTGAGTATGGTCTCCCCAAATTTGATTGAACCTAATTGGATTTCCCCAGACAAGACAGGCTCAGGTCTCAGGAATAGGGTCCAATCAGTATTAAGTTTCCCTGAGGATGAGACAGAGGTGCCAGTCTTTCCTATGAAGCCTCTTGATTCTGTGCTTTTCCTATCCTGCCCAGCATGTGGTGCTTGTCAGCTCACAGCTCCCCACCACTTAGTAAAGTGGTGTGCTGCCTTTAATTCTCCGCAGATTCTGTCTCTGCCAGCAGTGTGGTTGAGCAGTGGCTGAGGCAGAAGGCAGGCTTAAGCTGCTTCTGTTTTGCAGTTTCTCAGAAATTCTCTGAATGAAAGCTGCCACTTGTGCTGGGACCTGACCCTTTTTCTTGGGGAAAAGAAGCTTTTTAGGGAATTATGTCCTTCACCTGATTAGTTACTTTGTCTCTCAGATATACCTTATTTCTACCCATTCCGGGGGACAGTGCTGACAATTGAAAATGCCTGTGGCTTTCTTTAAAATGCCAAAATTAAAAAAAAGGTGGGGGGGGGGAAGAAAAGAAAAAAAATTCTTTCCAGAACTGGTCCTCAGACCCCCAAGTTCTCCAACCAAGAGCTGTAGTTGGTACCTGGCTCTATGTGCCCCTTTTCTAGGCTTGGCCAACTCCAAAACTTTCTCTTTTTTTGTGAGTCCCACCTCCTCTCTGCCAGAAAATATCTCCGTGTTCCTTTTCTGCTGCTCAGGGATTATCTGTGCTTGAGCTTGTATTCAGCAGTCTGAATTTGTTAATTACATCCACAATTGGAGCTTCCTTGAGCTCTTCTTGCCTTGCTCCTGGTAGAGACTACTTCTTTTTTCCACAGGGAAGTGACCCCAAAACAGCCTGTGATCTTAGTGGGTAGGGGTGTCAGCCTCCACAGTTCGGAAGACTTTCCTTACAGCTGTGTGCTGTGATCTCAGCCCTTCCACCCCTTCCACACTGTTGTATGATGTGTGTCTGGTCACTTAAGTCCCCCCCACCCCAAACTTGTTCCAGGCAGTTTCTGGCTATTTACTAGCTGACTTAGAGGATGAATTAAATTCCAAAGCTCCCTAGGCCACCACCTTTCCCCTCCTCTCCTCTCCTTCATTTATGAAATTATGGGAATGTGATTATCAGTATTGTTTTTTTCTTTTTTTTTTAACACTTTATAGATGTTACTCCATTGTCTTCTGCTTTACATTGTTTTCTGTCTAATGAGAAGAAGCCTGTAATTCTTATTGTTGATACTTTGTGTGTAGTGTCTTTCTTCTCTGGGTGCCTTTAATATTTTCCCTTTTCTCTTTATCCTTAGCTTTTGGAAATTTAAATATGATGTGTCTTGGTAGGTTTTTATTTGTGTGTGTGGGAGGAGTATTTATCCTGCTTGGGGTTCTTTGAAATTTTTGGATGTATGATTTGATGTATTTCATCTCTTTTTGGAAATTCTTGCCCATTTTCTTATCAAATATTTATTCTGCTCCAATCTGTCTTTATTCTCTTCCTGGGATTCCAACGAAACATAGATTCATCCAAGTATAGCTGGATTGGGAACATGTAAGGAAGGGCTCCAAGAGAAGAACCCCATACCTAAAGCATCCTATCCTATTTATAAAGGAAGAGAGGCAAGGAGTATTCAGTCACTTTGTAACAATGGGACCCTTTCCATGAAAGAAATGACTTTATTGGAAAGGAGGAAACTTCTTGATCCAGTGACTCGAATAAGTCTATTATTCCATAGCATAAACTCAGACCTGCTTGGTCAGCATTTTTTATAAGCTATTGAAAGGAGAAAGGGAACAAATGTTCCAGGTCATTTAAGTTTGTTTCTTCTTTTCTACTATCATACTATTTCACAATTTAACAATATATCTTAGAAAACATTCCATATCTGTTCATATAGATTCACTTCCTACTCTTTCTCATCTGTGTTGTAGACTGTTAAATGAATGCAATCTAATCAACCTTTGCCCTATTAATAGGCATTTAGAACGCTTCTAATTTATTATTTTTGCAACAAATACCTCAAATGACATGTTTGAACTTGCGCTTTTGTATCTTTAGGTAAGAACACTTGGGGACTCCAGTTGTTATTGTTCTAATTTTCTTGTTTGTAGACCTCAGTTCTACCTGGTTAGTACTCCTTAATTCACAATACACCATAGTCATTGTTCATGTTAGACCTCCTCATGTTTTTCATCTTATTATTGTTTTTTACTTATCTCCCTTTCTCAATGCTATTTTTCTCATCACAGGTATCCACCGTCTTGTATATAATGTATGTCCTTCCTATCCACCTTTCGTTGTCATTTCAATTATATGCATATCTCTTTATTAGTCAGGGTTCCTCAGAGAATCAGAATGAACAGAGTGTTTGCGTGTGTATGAATATTAAGAGATTTGTTATAAGAATTGGCTCATGCAACCTTGGGAAGTGGCAAGTCCAGTTCCCATAGGGTACGCTGCAGGTTGGAAACTCCAATGAAGGTGAAGCTGAATTCTCCAGGAGAAGCAGCGGCTTCTGAAATCCACAGTTCTGGCTTTGAGACCATCAGATGCTTAGAAAAGGAGACTCCCTCATTGCTGAGAATAATCTCCTTTTTTGATTATAGATTCAATCAGCCATAAATACAGTTACTGACCATAGATTCAAATCCATCCATGCAATACCCTCACAGTAATCATCAGGCCAGAGCCTGCTTAATCACCCAACTGGACACCATAACTTAGCCAAGCTGACACATGAGATTAACCATCACAATTTCCAAACATGTTTCTGGTATTTTAAACATTTTTATGAATTCAATAATGCTGTAAATTCATTATTCATACTTTTAAATGCACACTATATTTTTAAATCATTCCATTTTGCCCTCTCTCTGTCCAGTTCATTTAATCTGCCTACTCTACAGAATTAAAACAATATGCATTCATAGCGGTAGGAAAATCCCTAGGAGTGGAGATGCTAGATCAGAGAGTATATATATTTACAATGTGGAAAAATTGTGCCAAGATATGTATTTAAAATAGTTGTACTAATTTACACCCACAATAACATTGTGAAAGGGTTCCATTTTCCCACACCCTTTCTGATATGCTTGAGCATTTGAAAATTTGCTGGATGAGAATGATATTGTATTGACTTCTCAACTTGCATTTATTTAAATACCAGGGAGTATTTGAACATAGTTTCCTATGTTTGCTGGCCACTTATATTTCCATTTTTTTTTAACTGTGAATTTTTTGTTCCAACATACAGCCTTCCAATATCCTCCCTTCCATTATCCTCAGCTTGGCACTATTTTTAGAATTTCAAACTAGTAACGAGCATTGGAGAAGTTTGAGGTCATCAGTGGGTATCAGTCATTTGTCTATTTTTGAAAGGTAATAGTGATCTCAAGAAAATTAAAATTAATGTATATCTTGTGGGATCAACAAGGCCATCCTGACCAAAAGAGAGAAAAGAAACGTAACAAGGTGTCAGTAGCTGAGAGAGTCCAAATAGAGTTGAGAAGTTATTCTGAAGGTTGCTTTTATGCAGACTTCAGTTAGACATTGCTACCTATCATAACTTGCAAACCCCCAACCAAAACCTCTTCAGCCAATCCTAAAGAACACCTACGGCAATATATTAGATTCTTCAAAGGTTCTGCTTGCTAGGGTAAATTTCAAGAAATCTACAACCTCCATACAGGTCCCTAGACCAGGTAAGTCCTAAAACCTAGAAGGGCCAGCCTTTCCAGAACATCAGCTAGTTCCATCTCTCTACCCTTTATTACTGATAGCCCTTCCAACATGAGAAAGGCAGAATGGGCATAGCCCAAATACCACTAAATAGAGGGAGAAAGATCAAAGGTGACGGTGGCATTATACAGAGAAGGTACGGTTTAACAAATGAGTATGATTGCTGAATCATTATATTGATATTTCTTTTAGTCTCCAGTGTCTTAGAACAGCTAGGAGTAAAAACCTAAAATTGTGAAATTGTAACCCACACCAAACTCTGAAATCCTTTCTATAACTAATTGATGTGCTGTGCTTTGAAATTTATTGCTGTTTTGTATATATGTTATTTTTTACAAAAAAGAAAAATGCGATGATAAAAAATATATATTCCTTCTAGCCTCCAATGTTCTGGAGCAGCTAGAAGGAAAAATCTGAGATGATGATGTGGTAACCCATGACAAACTCTGGAATCTGTCCTGTAACTACTTGTTGAAGAGCGCTTTGAAAACTAAAAAAAAAAAAAAATTCCTGGATCCCACAAAATAATTGTTTGGATCTCTGTTTAGAATTTCATGCTACCAACAGGAAATTAAGGTAGCCAATATGTTCAACAAAAAGTCATTTAGGAATCATTTTAGTTTCATAGTGATGTAGGCTGGAAGCTCCTCCTGGTTTCATAACTCTTAATCATGCCACTTCCTTCTCATCAGGCGCATTTAATTTGTCTTGGGGCTTTGTGGAGCACTAGACACATAACATGTCAGGACACATCTGGTACATGAGAAGGAGTTCTCTTGGCTTCTCCACTCCCCCTTTCCTCCCAGACATCTCCCTTCTCCCTTCTTGCAGAACAGGCCTGAGGCAGCCCTCCTTTTTTGTCAGTTTTTGTTGATTAGTCCTAAGACTGCTAGAGCTCTGCTTTCATTGCAGACAACTTGGCATTTGCCTGATGTGACATCTTCAAGAGTCCTTATGAGGGGCAAGGGAGGTGAAAGAGAGGGCAGTGTGGAAGAAGGAGCTGGAAGGGCAGCCCCTCACGTCCTACTGCATCTGTCATGGAGACATTGCATTGGGCCTCTGACCTTGATGGGAGCCCATGCCTTGTTCTACAGGCCTCTTGACAAACATCCTGGTTTCTGGAGCCAGCACAGCAGTTACTGTTAGGGTAACAGGAAGCAAACTGCGCCAGCTCTAATGCTGACCTGAATAATGCAAGGCCTTCTGTTCTACTGAGCTTGGTGAACTTGAGTGTGCAAGTTTTGAGCAGAGCTGGGAATTCTGGGGACAGAGAGAATGTCAGTGAGTCTGGACCCTGCTCAGGGAAAGGCAAAGAGAGAAATACTTAATGGAGGCGTGACCAAAAGGGGGCTTGTTGAAAATAATGTGTAACAAGGATTTGAAATTGGCGATTGCTAGGTAAAGTTAAGTTCCCTCTGCTCTCTCTCTCTCTCTCTGTCACATCCTCAGTAAAGTCCCAAATGCTCACAATGCTTGTGTGTGTGTGGAGGCTGTGGGAGAAACAATAAGGGTCATGAAAACATTTTCAGTGCACCTACTGTGTTCCAGGAACTGTGTTTTGCACAGTTTTTTAAGCTCCACTTTCCTTACAAGAATATATTGTATAGTTATATTATCATCTGGCATTATATTTTATCACCTTGTCTTGCACCATATTATATACTAATATTATATTGCACTATAGATAATACTATGCTATACTATAATTATTCTTACATCTGCCCAAATAAATTATTGTTTTCCCTTTTTTTTTTGTCAAGAATTATTTATTTTGCAAAGAATAGTAACCTATACAGAATAGCTGAAGAAAGGTGATTTCTTATTAGGTCACAAGAGAACACCCTGGAAAAGGAAAGCAAGAGATTGAGTTGCATCTCCTGGGAAATGGAGTCATTAGTCCTCACCTTTCTGTCCTTCCATCCCTGGCCTATAGGGCCTCTCTGTCGATCAGTTCTCTTCTCCTGACTTTCTCCAAAAATGGGTTCCCACTGCCAACTCTTCAGCTTACACAGTGCTAAAAACAGGCCCCAACTCTTAGGCTGTCAGCTGCAGTGCTCACCAATTTTGCACTGGAGATTTTGTGTCTCTTAGTTGCCGTGCTAATGAGAGGGAATCTGGTTGGTTCATCATCCAATCATCTCTGGCCAAGAGGGACAGCCCTTAGAATAGCCCACCTTCAGCAGGAGCTGAGGCTATGCCTTCTTCATGTGTCTGCCAATCTTCATTTGATAGATGAGGAGACCGAGGCTCAGAGATGGAAGTGCTTTGACTCTAAGGAGTAGGTAATGGAGTAACTAATCAAGGACTCTGACATTGGAGACCAGTGGTAAGGATTTGGTGGGATGATGCTTTATGTCATTGTATTTTCTGGTGTCTGCACTCCAATTTTGGGAAGACTGCCATTGGATGGTGTGGAGGATGCGATTTCCTTAGATATAAAGAATCTAGGTTCACATATTTGAAAGGACTATTTATCAGGGCTTGTTGGGTTACAAATGGCAGATTCAGTTGAAAATGGCTTTAATGTAAACATTCTTTTAATTCAAAGGTCCAGGGGTCCCTCTGGAATTGACCTAATTCAGGGGATTAAATCAGATTGTCCTATTGTCTCATTCATTTTTTGCTTCTGTGTCGTTTATTGATTTTCTGCAAATACTGTGTTCTGTCATGACCCTCTATTGTTTGCCTAGATTCGCCTTCCCTTCCTGGATGGCAAACTCTTACACACCCTTCAAAACCCAGGTCAGAAGTTATCACAATTTTGTATATTTCACTAACTGTCCATCTGATCCCATGCAAAGTTAATTGCTCCTTTTTTACAGGATTCCTAAAACTATGTGTTCATATTCTGGCACAATACTCACTTCACTTATTCTGTTATTTCTTAATAACATATGTGGAGAGAATGGTAGGGTTCTCTAATATCCTCATTTCTCTCTATCTCGGACATACAGCTCAACCACCTTTGCCAGCCCTTTTCAAGTTGGGTAGGGCCACCTGAGTTCTGGTTCCATCTAAGTGCAGGCTCCTTTCAAGTTGGCTCCCCAACCCTCCTGTGCAAATCTCTCCCTCCCAGTGCTCCCCTTATCTGTGTAAAGGATCTGGATGAACGCTTTGGGGCCCTAGATGGTGGTGGAGCCACAGCATGGAAGAATACTGAACCCCTGAGTGGCTGCTTGGAGCAGAGTACCCCCTCCCACACACAATTGAAAAATATCGAGTGGTAAACATTCATTGTGTTAAAACACTGTTTTGATGATCTATCATTGTGTAACAAGCCACCTCAAAACATAGTGGCTTAGAATGACCACCATTTCAGGTGTCCGCAATTCCATACTCTGGGCTGGGCTTAGTTGAGCAGTTTCTCTGCTAGTATGGCTGATTGCTCCTCTCGCGGCTGTATTTGGCTCGGACATTCGGATGGCTAGGCTCCTGTATCCATGCAGTCTCAGGAACTCTCCCTCCCCAAATGGCCTGCTGTGCAGTCCTTCCTTGGTCTCTCCTACATGGTAGCCAGACCTTCCATGGAGGCTTAGGGATCCCAAGAGTTCAGAAATGGAACCTGGCCATCCTTCCTAAGGCTTAGGCTTGGAGCTGACAGCATCGCTTCCACTGCTTTCTATAGACAAAGCAAATCCCAGGGCTAGCCCAATTCAAGAAGGGAATACACAAAATTGTGGCTACCAGGAAGTGTGATTTTCTGGAAGCCACAGACGTAACAGCCACTGAGACTAGGGACAGGTTTGTTACAGCAACAATTCATGTGACAGATGAACACATTGCTGTCTTCCAGTAGGTTGGTGTTTCCCAAGTCCATCAGTCGCTTACTGTCCTCACAATTTGTTCACTTTCTAAGAAGAATCTTTAATATTATTTACTTATATTTCTTTAAATTAATTAATTTAAAAATGTAACGTTAAGGGGGGCAAGGGTAGTTCAGTGGTGGAATTCTTACCTGCTGTGTGGGAGACCCAGGTTCAATTCCCAGTCCATGCACTCCCCCCCCCCCAAAAAAAAAATTAACAACTGGTGCTGCAATAAAGAGATAGTCACATGGAAAAAGTATGAAATGTGACCTCCACCATGCAGCAGACAAAAAAATAACTTTACAGAAAACTAAAACTTTTCACTATTGTTGTAAATCAAGGGTGCAATGATATATTTCTTCAGTCCCCATTAAGATAAGTGCATACTTATTAAAACAAGTCATGAACATGTCCCCTCAACTCATTTCATAGTCATCAACAATGAGGTTAGAGACATACTCAATAAATTTGGTTGAACTTCATTTTATGGAGTTTAAATTATGTTCTCTGTGATTTATACCCATTAGAATCCACATAAACCCCATCTGATTTCTCTTTTTCCTGACTACTCCTTGATATCTAAAGAGTTTTCAGAATGCAAGAACCAACTCAAAATACAAGAGATAACCCTACATCCCTTCTATATTTGCCCTTTGAGTTGGAGCAGGGGCAGGTGGGCAGGTGTGGTTCTTTCCTTAGGTGGTAAATACTCCTCTCAAGACCAGCCCTGTTCCATAGAACCATTGTGGTGTCTCACTGTTCCTTGCATCATGTGCTCATAAAGCTCAAGAGCTTGGAGACACAGCTCCAGCATTCATACCAACATCTCTGCAGAGTCCTGGCTCCAAATGGTTCCCACCTGTGGAGATGCTCAACTAACACCTTCATGTCTTCATGTTTTTGCTCATAGATTTCCATTTTTCTCCCTCCTTCCCTTCCCCTCTCTCATTCTTTTTCACATCAAGTTTCTACCTTAGCTTTTCTCCTGAGTGCTCAGAGTAAATCTGAAACTTAGACTATATTTACCTATGGTTTTCTTGTTGGATAAAGTCATCCATGCCCTGCAGGATTGGGACAGGCTCAATTGAAATGGTCTGGAAAGGAGCTCCCTGGGCACTAAGCAGCAATACACTAAAGAAAGGAGCTCCCTGGGCCCTAAACCTCAATGCACTACATAGAAGAACATCACTGAGCACTTACCAATGTGCCTCTGTTTCTGATTCCCAAGGGGTAACTTGACTTCTCTACCTCAGCTCAGAGAGCTTCAAGGCTGGATGGGAAAGGTCGCCAAGGACAATTCCTTACAAAGGACTTTATTCTTGGAGTCCTCTGGGCACAGCTCTGTGAGGTGATTGACACCTGTTTCACAGCTAAAGCTGCCAGAATGCAACATACCAGAAATGAATTGGTTTTTATCAAGGGGATTTACTAACTTACAAGTTACAATTCTAAGGCCATGAAAATGTCCAAACTAAAGCGCCGACCAGGGGATACTTTCACTGAAGAAAGGCTGATTGCATCTGGAGTTTCTCTGTCAGCTGGGAATGCACATGGCTGGTATCTCCTTGCTCTTCGCTCCTGGGTTGTATTGCTTTCAGCTTCTGATTCCAATGGCTTTCCTTGTCGGGTCTCCTTGCAACTCCAAATGTCTGTGTCTAGGCCTCTGCTCTCTATATCAACTCTTTAAAGGACTATAGTTAACTACTTAAGGCCCATTTTGAATGGTTGGGGCCACATTGCCATGGAAACAACCTAATCAAAAGATCCCATCCACGACAGGTCTGTACCCTCGAGATTAGACGAAAAGAGCATGTCTTTTCTGAGGTACATAATGGGTTCAAACCAGCACAACACCCAACTTAGAGGGCTTCATTCTTTAAGGAGTGCTGCTTACGGGTCCACCATGGAGACCAGACCACGGCTGAAGCTCAGCTGCTCCCACCAAATGCATGATCCACCCAGGTCGGGTCGGGGCCCAGCCACTCCTAGCCCTGCTGTGGTTTTGGGCAGGTGACTTTTTCTTCTGGGGCCTTCTAATAGCTGGTAAGGCTGACTTGGGGTGTCATGTCATGTGCTTAGACAGTTGAGACGCAGCAGTTCTCAAAGTTTGTTGGGCTTCAGAGTCTGTTACCCTTAGTGTAAATGCAGATTCTTGGGACCTCTTCTAGTTCTGATGCAATGGGGCCAAGATGGGGACTCTGAGACTCTACCTGTTAATGAGGACCTGAGGCGACATTGAGGAAGGTGGGCCCACACCAGGTTTGGAGAAATACCCTCTAATGAATGGCTTGTGTATGGAAGGTCAACACGCCTACTTACGGTAGGTATTCTGTTCGCCTGCAACTTTCATTTACTCTTACAGCTACTTGTGATGGGTTGTGAACTAACAACTGGATTGAAGAAATGAAGGAAGACAAAGGCCAGCTTTTGACTTGCAAAGAAGCCTAAAGGCTAGAAGACTAAAAGGAAGATTTTCCCGGAACTCCTTTCAAGAGCCCCACCTGGACAGGTTGGATGGGTGGGTCTGTGTGGTGATGGTGCCCTCTAGTGGTCGCCTGGGGGAACCCATTGGCCCTCTGGGAACACTCAATTCTTGCTTCACTTGAAGTCCCACTAACAGCACAAAGGTGACTTTCTAATGGTAGAAAATGGATTTTGATCAATGCCACTTCTGGATGCAGGTAGCTGGGTGAGGTAAAAAGTTCAGGAACTCTGGAGTCAAAGAGAGCTGGGTTCTAACCCCTTTCCCATCACCAGCCAACTGACCTTGAAGGAGCCATTTCGTTTTTTTCTGACTCTCGTTTTCGTGATCTGTAGATTGAGCATAACGGAGGGAGCATTTTCCATCATGGTAGGAGATCTTGGACTCATTCTACACCATCCTCCTCCTTACCCCTGTCTCTTCCTCTTACTACTTAGGATCTGCCTTTTATCCTGGGAGGCTAAGAGAATTCCCTCCATCTCCAAAAAGGACTAAGAAGAAGCACCAGTGGGAGGCCTCGTGAAAGCAGCGGAAATGTTTTCTTGATGAAGACCAGTCCCCACGGAGGCCCTGGCTGTCGTAATGAGTTTCCCTGACCTTGTCTTGAGGATGGGGGAGCTGCAGCTCACTCAGCTACTAACCTCATGCTCTGCCTTCTTTCTTCAGCTCATGGAGTCTCTTCTCTATAGGAAGTGAAGGTGAGGGGGTCTGAAAAATTTGATGTCTGAGTGCACATTTGAATAGCTCTGCATTATACCTTATCCTGGCTTATGAATTTAGACAAAAATGCAGGACTGTGCTTTAGTTTGCAAAAGCTGCCAGAATGCAAAATACCAGAAATGGAATGGCTTTTAAAAAGGGACTTCACTAAGTTGCAAATTTACAGTTCTAAGTCCATGAAAATGTCCAAATTAAGGCATCTAGAGAAAGATACCTTAACTCCAAAGAAAGGGCCGATGAAGTTCAGGGTTTCTCTCTAGCTGCGAGGGCACATGGCAAGGCCTACTAGCGTTCTCATTTCATAAAGCTTCTCTGGGCTTGTTTTCCTTCTGCTCCAAAGATCTCTAGCTTGTAGGCTTTGTTGGTACTGGTGGCTCTAAGGCTTTTTCCAAAATGTTTCCCTCTTAAAGGGCTCCAGAAAGCAATCCCACCTTGAATGGGTGGAGACACATCTCCATGGAAACCACCTAATCAAAAGATACCACCCTACAATTGGGTGGGTTACATCTCCATGGAAACAATAAAGAAAGCTCCCAACCAGCAATACTGAATGAGGATTAAAGGACATGGCCTTTCTGGAGTACCATAAGAGCTTCAAATCTGCACACTCTGGTTCCTGAATTCCAATGACTTCCAGCACCCAAGGCAGTGAGTGACTCACATGGAGCCTTCAGGCTAAGGGTGGGAAGCACAGCCCTCAGGGCACAATTGAAGCACTTCATGGAGTGCAACGATAAGAAAAAGCATGTCAGTTAAGACTTTGAAATATCATTGCCTCAAAGCTGATAAAAAACCCTGCCTCGCAAAAGCAATATGAGAGCAAGTGAGACTTTACAAGTAAAATGCCCAGCTCAACAGTTGTGCATTCATTCCCTTTAAAAAATAATTCGTTTGACATGTATTTTGCTTTTCTCTTCAAATAGAAGTTTCTTGTGCTGTTTTTTCTTTCACTGAATGCACAGAGGCACGAAACAGTGGAGGCTTGTAGCAAATGGCAAACATTATTTATGGAGCTTCTGCAATGGACCAGACCCTATTCTAGAAGTCAGGACACAGAGGAGAAAATCAGGTCCTTGCTCCTCGAGCTCTCAATCCAAATGCAAAAGATGGGCAACAAACATGTCACAAGGAAACGTGTATAAAAGTCATTGCAGGCAGGAGAGAAATCATTGATCCTGAGCTGTGGAAATCTCATAGAACCTTCTTAGATCTCCAAGGGTCAGTTTCTCATCGTAAAATAAAGACAATAAGAATACTTACTTCAAAGACTTGTGCACATTAAAAGAAACAATACACAAAATACTCTTACAACACTGTCTAAAAAAAAAAACAGAAAAGAAAATGAATGCATAAAGCATCAGCTTGATAAGTGCTATGAAGAAAGTCAAACAGGACAAGGGGTTCAAAGGGGTGGACAGACTCTCTGACAAGTGACCTATGAGTCAGGGACCATGCAAAAAGAGGAGATGAAGCCTGTGCACCTAGCATGGTCGCCACCTGGAAGAAGCCCTGCTCTTAAGCGAGGCCGGCTGCATGGTTCCAAGGCCATAAATGGAGCCCCAGCTCTGGCGATGGCTTCTTACTGCACTTGCCCCCTTCCTTGACCATAGACAAGGCCAACGGCATTGGATAACATGTGGAGCTGGATCTGGGGTCCATCCCACCAGCTTTGGGCCAGCTTGTGCAGCGCCCCGAGGTGCACAAGGTTGCCTGGCAGAAGCTCACCACAGATGGCTCTAAATGCCCCAAATTTCATTCACCTCAGGGCCTTGGCACTTGCTATTCCTCTACTTGGAATTCTCTGCCCCCAGGTTTTCCATGGCTCATTCCTTTGCATCCTTCAAGATTTCTACTCAAATATCACCTCCCCAGAGACAATTTAACTCCGGTAGTACCTACTCCAGGCTTGATTACATTGCCTGTTTTATTAGCCTTACAGCTCTTATCACTAATGGAAAGCATCTTGGTCATTTTCTGTCCCCTGCACTGGAAGACCAGATCTTTGGAGACAGGGTTTGTCTGCCCTGGTCCCTTCTGTGTCCCCTGCCATATGCAAGACCCTCAACACAAACATGTTGAATGAATGAACCTTCACCCTCAAAATCCTGGGCCAGGACACCTAGATTTCTATTATCTTCTCCTTCAGGCTTCTTTCTCTTTGGGGTTCCTTTTAAAAAACCCACACAACTATTTAACAGCAAAAAAAAAATTGACGCAATCAATAATCTACCACTTAATGCATTTTCCACAGGCACATCTCTTCCTTCCTCCATGGCCAGACACAGCGCTTTCCCAGGTCTTGTGCCACTTTGCATTTGGTATGTTTTCAATGAGTGTTACTTAAGCACTTTTGTATGTTTTCATAAACTTTTCATAAATACATTATTCTAAATGATTGCATAGTTATTTTAGGACTAGACACCCCTGTGCATGGGTTGCTGTGAGTACTGTATATGGGAAGGGGTTAGCTTTCAGATTCTCACAGCTGCCCTGCTAGGGAACTATTATTATCAGATTTTGCAGATAGAAAACCTGAGGCTCAGTGAGGTTATGCTATTTGCCCAAGGACTCACAGCAAACATTTGCCTCACTTTGGTGTAGTGCGCTGTGCCATGGAGATCTGGTGGTGGGGCCAAGTGCGTACACCAACTCCTAGTTTTGAATGTTAGGTTTGTTCAGTATTTTGATAGCATAGACCAATGTCCTCCAAAATGGGCATATGCAGTTCCAGGGTGCATGAAATGATCCATTGGGGTGAGCAAAAAATTTATTGTACCTTCAATTTCTTTGTATTCTATTAAAAAATTTCACACTATATCCGCTTAGTAACACATATAATTTATTAGTGCTGCAACAAATATGTATGTTTGTGTTATAAATGAATATTTATTGGTTGCTTACCCTTTTAATAAATTGATGAAACAATGTGAAAAACATCTCAATAAACATCTTGCACATATAAATGTAGCTTAAGGCAGTGATTGAAAAGAAAGGTGAAGCACCAGAAACCTGCTACAATAAAGTCTTTGGACATTTTAAAGTTTTTCTCTTGCATTTATCTGGAAAAGTCTTGGAGTCCCTCTCCCTCTCTCCCAATAGCATTCCTAACCAACGGAGTCAGTGTGCAGCTCAGGAGCTTATTTGCACGAAGTATAAAAAAAGAAGGAAGGATGCCCAAAGCCCTGCTCTCAGGACAGACACTTCCCATTCTTCGCATGACCTGCAGGGATGCTCAGAGCAGACATTACTGGGTCAGGCTCAAAGTCCCTACAAACCCGAAGTATATGATCTTCAACAGCCGTCTATTCATTCTTTCATCCACTTGGTAAGCTATCCTCGGGGCCAACTAGCTGCTGGGTCCTGGGCAACAGGAGAACCAAGATGTATTCCATGGCTCATTCTCAAAGAGCCCAGAACAGACACAAGATGGTAAATTATTGCGAATAGTGTGAGCATGCTGCAGTACAAGTGTGCCCAGTTCCAGGGCGACCATAAAAGAGGCACTGGTGGGGTTTCCTTAGGGGTGAAGGTGGGGTGGGAGGATGGTATAGAGACTTACCAGAAAAGAGATGCCTGAGCTGGGTCTTGCAGGGTGAGTAGAAGTTCACCAGATAAACAATAGATGTGATGGTTCTATGCAAGTGTGCAGAGGTTTGGCATCCCAAGGCAGGCTCTGGGGGCCTTCAGCAACTTCTGGTTGTAGGGTCGCCACCCATGGGGGCTAGTCCTTGGGAGATGATACTGAAGAAGCAGGCAGAGCCCCAGCGATGGAGGACTTTGAATGTTATCCGGGTTGACCATTGCTCTTAAGACCATGGTGAGCCTTTGGAGGGGCTAAAACAGGGGACTCACCATTTAGGGTTTAAGCCATTTTTATAATGGTTTGATGATGGAGAGAAGGAGGTTTTTTTCCAAAAGCACATGCGATCCAAAGGAGGGCAAACATCAATGCAGTTCCAGGGAAATGTAGCAGAGGATAAAGGTATTGATGTAGTAGAATTTGTGGGACCTCAGAGCTGATCAGAAACCATGAAGTGGGAAGGGCTTTTGGGGACACAGTGTCACTCACCTAGATGGGAACCTGGAAGAAGCCGCTGGTGCTTAGGAGAGATCATGGCACCTAGAAAGTGCGATCCAAAATGCAACCTGAGTTGTGGGTCTGGAGTTTAGGAGAGAAGTCTCGGCTGGGGATGGGTAGACTTGGGAGTCCTTAGCTTAGAGAAGGTTTGGGGAACCAAGAAGTCTGCAGAAGATGAGGGGGCATTGGAAATAAAAAACCCTGGTTCTCAGCATTTGCCAATTTCCATGGTGTAAATACTCCTGCCCCCACTCATTCCATGCTGCCAACATGAAGTCATCCATTGAGCACAGAATTGGGAAGCAATGCACACAATAGACGCCTATGGGCTGGGCTGAGCCAGCTGGACACACACAGTACAGAGTACCTCCAAATGCCATGAGAAGCTCTGCTTCTTTGGGATTTCCCTCCAGAGCTCTTCCAATGAATTCTGCACATCTCAATATGTGCTAAACATTTCCATGCAATGCAATATTGGCAAACGGATGGGAGCTTCAGTTTGCTTGTATGAATACAGAGGTTTACAGACCCACTCCCTTGCTCCCCACTTAACAGCCAACAGGTAGGTACTGCTGGACCAACAAACAAAAATCCCCGGACAACTCTCCCAGAAGTCTTCTGCTTAGAGTCCCACCTGCTGAATCCAGCTTCTGAAACTTTCAGGCAACATCAACCCAATTTCAACTTCTTCCGCATCTTCCCCAGTACAATGAAAAAAGTACTTTTTGTTTTCATGTTGCTGAGGGAAAAGTTGACGCTATTAACTCAATTTTGATTCCACCCTAACTCAGCCTTTCTATCACTTGGATTTTTTTTATCTCTTTTGATCAATCACGACAACTTCAGGAGTCCTTTTTCTGGGTTTTTCATTGTCACTTTGTCAACCTTGCCTGTCTCATTTGCCATTCTCTTCTTTTGAGAGTCATAATGCCTAAAACCCCCATTCTGACTTTATTTGCTGGCATCGGAGTATGAGGTATCTGGCCACCTCCAGAAAGGGGGTGCTTATGGGAATGGACTGGAAGTTGGGGTGGCAGGATGAGACAATATGAGGGGATGACTCGAGACAGGGGTAAACTCAGGGGAGTTTCAGGCAGCTGGGCCACCTGAAAATAGTTCTTCAATTACAAAATTTCAAAAAATCATGAAGCCAAGTGGAAGGAACATGGTCTTGGGAATTAAAAGGATCTGGGGTCAGTTACTTCTCTGACTTTTGGCAAGTTGCTTCAGTTCTCTGAGTTATTTGTAAAACAGAATCAGTACTTCCTAAAGGTGTTGGGAGGATGGACAAAAGGGTCTGGAAAGCTTTGGGCACAATATCTGAAACATGGTGTGTTCTCACCAGGTTATAACAAATGAGATTTTTTTTTAATTGTGCAACCTGACCGTAGCAGGGCTATGGCCAGGTGTTTGGCAGTGAGAAGGGGGTCTAGGAGGAAATAGAATGCTGAGGCATCAGGGTTGGCAGGAGTTGTGGTTCCTGGAATCCTTCTGGGTCAGTTGGACCCACATATTCAGACTGTGGGCGTGAAGAAGCCATGGAATTCAGACCCTTCAGACCCTACTTCCAAGTGCTTATCAGTGAAAACACAAAGTGCAGTCCCTGGTATGCATTAAGGGCTCAACATTGTAACTGCTATTATTGTTCAAATACCTTGCTTTTGTTTCCCTAATTACAGAACTTAAGTATGCTCTGTGCTCTGTTGTAGAAATCATGGAATATAGTAAAAAAAAAAAAAAAAAAAAAAACAAGGAAGAAAACAGAAATAACCTTCACTCTCAGAAACAAAGAACAACCAAAACTACGTTTAGGGTTTTTAATCAATGCATGTGTATACTTAAAAAAATATGTATTTGATTACTGTGGTTGATTGAATTATGAGCGATACACTCCAATTTAGACGTAATCTTAATCTGTATCCCTGTGAATGTGAATCAAGTGTCAATAGGGCCTCTTGAAGAAGTTTTAGCGAAGATGTGGTCAACTGAAGCAGAGTGGGCTTTAATCTGGATTACTGGAAGCCTTATAATATAAAGAAAGACACTGGAGGAGCTAGAAGTAGGAAATCAGTAGAAACCCAGAAGAGAAAGGAAAGAACATTGCCCTGTGACTGGGAAGCCAAGGAATCCCAAGGATTTCAGCAGCCAGCACCAGAAGGCTATGGTCTTCTGGGAGAAAGCCAACCCTGCTGATATCTAGATTTTGGATTCTGACCTCTGAAACTGTGAGCTAGAAAATGCATAAGCCAATCCATGTATGGTACTTTATCAGTGACTCAAGCAAACTCAGAGGTTTACTAATATTCTGTATGAAACTTTGGTTTCTGACTTTTGCACTTAACATTCTACCATGAACATTTACCCATTGTGTTAGTTTGCAAGCTGCCGGAGTGTGATATACCAGAACTGGAATGAGTTTTTTAAAGGGAATTTAATAAGTTGCAAGTTTACAGTTCTAAGACCATGAAAATGTCCAAACTAAGGCATCCAAGGAAAGATACCTTAATTCAAGAAAGGCTGATGGGTCAGGAACACCTGTCAGCTGTGTAGCCACGTGGCTGGCATCTGCTGGTGTCTTGCTCATGGGCTCCATAGCTTTTAGCCTCTGTTCCTGTGGGGGCTCCTCACTTTGCTTCTCCAGGATTGGTTTTCATCTCTTGGCTCTCTCTCGGTTCTGGCTTGCTTAACTTCATAGGGAAAGCATATGGCAGCATCACCTGGTCTCCAAACTTCATAGGGAAGGCATATGGCAGCATCTCCTGGTCTCCAAGCATCTCCAAGTGGGACATCTGTGTCAGCTCTGCTCTGTCAGCTCTGAGGCTTCTGTCCTTTCTGACTCTCTTCAAAATGTTTCCTCTTTTAAAGGAATCCAGTAAACTAATTAAGACTCACCTGATGGGTGAAGTCGCATCTCCATCTAATCAAAATATTACCCCCTAAATTGGGCATGTCACATCTCCATGGAGATAATCTAATTAAAAGTTAACATACAGTTTTGAATCAGGATTAAGAGCAGTGGCTTCTCCCACAAGATTGGATCAGGATTAAGACGTGGCTTTTCTGGGGTACATAATATTTTCAAACTGGCGCACCCCTGCCATTATAAAGTTGTTTTTAAGAATGTTTTTAATGGCTGTACAATATTCCATTCTCTCACTCTACGGATTTTCTTCTATTTTTTTATTGTTCCTATCTTCAACATTTTAAAACAATGTTTTGAGGAACATCTTTGTATCTTAAATTCTGTCCCTTGCTGAGATTATTTCCTTAGATTATATTTACAGAAGTGAATGCTGGAAAGATGTGAACATTTTTCTCAATTGTAGATCTATATTTCTCTCCAGAAAGAGTGTACCTAGTTATATGCCAACTAGATATTTGTGGGCAAACCTCTTGAGGTCTGTAGAAATTTGGGGTTTGGAAACGTCCATGGATCTCAAGAAATCCTTCATTATGTAAATAGCAATAATGTAAATTCTTTTTGAAAAAAAAAAAACAAAAAAGAAACCCAAATAACATAGTTGGCTCAAATATAAGATGAACATCTCCATGGACCAAAAAATGGAACTGAAACTCCAAATGGTGGTTGATGCTAAGGAGGAAGGAGCCTTACATAGGAAAGGAGCCTTACATAGGAAGAAGTGGTTAAGAGTTCAGTTCCTGTGGGGTCAAGTGATGAAAACTGTTCCACAAGAGCTGGGCTTGTTGCTTGATGCCAGGGGTCTGCAGCCCTTCCCAAGCCCCTTGTGAGAAGAAGTTGAACTCTACTTGGGCCATGCCCATGGAGATACTCTTGCAGAAGGAGAAAGGCACTAGCCAGCTGCAGGTTCTAGGGCTGAGATAGTTACCCTAGACTCTGTGATGAGGTCTGGGTAACCAAGCATCATGGGGGCAGTAATTTGAAACTGTCTTTCAAAGTCCTAGATTGTGTCCTGCAGGGCCAAGTGGAAGCAAGTGGAAAACCAGCAGCTAAGGAAGGGTAGGTGGGGAAGAAAGGAAGTGGGAAGAAGGAGAAAGGACAGGAGGGAAAAAGAGGGAGGGAAAGAGAGAGAGAGAAACTTTCCATTTAAAATAAGCCTGAAAACCAGAAATTTTAAACTCATGAAGAAATCTAATGCTAAGAAAGACAACCACCAAAACCAACAGTTTTAATATGAACATACTCTGGAAATTCCATAAAAGTCTTTAAAATAAGGATATTTAGAATATTCAGAAAGATTAAAGCACAAGACATTAAAAGATTTTTAAAAATACCGTTGACTATGACAAAGAGGCAATTATAGATCTCAGGAATAAAAAAAAAATAAAGAAGCTGTCTTTGCTTCCCAGCTGCTATGACAAATAGCATACAATGAGTTGGTTTAAATGATGGTATTTATTGGCCCATGGTTTTGAGGGAAGGAAAAATCCAAACTGAGGCATCAGCAAGGCTAAGCTCTTCCCCTGAAGACTGTGATGATCTGGGGTTGGCTGTGGATGACCCTTGGTCATTGGCTTTTCCATCACATGGCAATGCATATGGCGGTGTCTTCTTTCTATTCTGGGTTCAGTTGAGTTCAGCTTCTGGCTGTTCTCTGTGACTGACTTTTACTCTGCTTGGAAAGGATTCCAGTAACCTGGATTAAAGCCCAACCTGGTTTAGTAGGTCCATGCCTTAAATGAAGTCATATCTTGAAGAGATCCTACTTACAATGGGGCCACATCGACCAGAATATGGGCCAAGACCAAGAAAATCTCCAAATCGGAGTACAATTCAACCTACCACAGTCGGCTTGGAACCCTAAAAGACATGTTTGTCTCACATGCAAAATGCATTCGTCCCTTCACAACATCCCAAGAACCTCAAATCCTTTCAGAAACAATGATAAGCACAACGTGTCCTAAAGACTGGTTAAGTATGTGGACCTATTGTAAACAGTACATTTTGAATGTTTCTCCCTTGCCAGCTGGCATGATGTTAAGTTTCGTCAGAAGAGGGCACCAGAGGGACACTTTTTTTTTCCTTTTTTTTTTTTTTTTTTTGACTTGTGCTTCCAGAGATACCCCCCTAAGGGCATCCTTCCCCAAAGCTCCTGAGGGTGGGTTCCTTGTACACTATCCTGGCTGACGGATTCCCAGTGAGTTCTGCAGATAGGGCTCCTCACCATCCCATAGCTTTGGCTATACCCCTTCCAATGAGGTCCTAATCCCTTCCCCAGTGGGATGGGGGACTCTTTCAGATTTACTCCCTCCCTGGAAACCCTGCCTCAGCCCTAGAGGTAGTGGCTGACCCTTACATCTGTGATCCAAACATCCTTTAAAGTTTCTTTAACTCCTTGTAGCCAATTCCTCATTACCCCAATCCCTGGTGAGAGTTAATGCTTCTTTATAATAAACTTTCCTTTTCTGAATTACTACATCTTTTCTGTCTCCTGGTTGGATCCTGACTAACATGCATTGCTTTGTCATGACCAGAAAGAAGATAGAAACATTAATTTACTTTGATATCATTAGAAAAACAAGTTAATTGTGTAATTGAAAAATGTAAAAGTAACCACTGAAAGAATAGAAATGTAATTTCTAGCCTCGCAGTTAGCAGAGGAGAGAAAAGAATATAGAGAATTTTATTAAAAAAAAAAAACAGATGGCAGAGAAATGCTGATTTTCTTAAGAGTTGTTTAAAAAGTGAAACAATCACATTTCTTGAAAGATACTATTTATTTTATAGTTTAAAATATGCAAAACAATATTACATATTGTTTATTGATGCACGACTTAGTTGAAGTATAGAAACAACATTATGTATTGCTTATTGATGCACAACTTAGCAAATGTATAAAAACAACCACAAAATGATAAACACCAAATTCTTGGCAGCTGTTAACCCTGGGGAAGGAAGGGCAGAGGATGGGATCAGGATGTGTGCACTGGAATCTGAATTGAATCTATGTCCTTTTTCTTTAAGAAAATAAGAAGCAAATATAGCATAATGTATTCATACAGCTTAATCTGATAAAGTGGGGTAGGAGGTTGAGAGTATTATATTATTCCCTATCGTTGCTGCATATGAAAAAATTACATAACTAATACATATGATACAAAAAGTCTATGGGTTGCAGACACTTAGATATCAAGGAGGAAGACACTTGTAAGATTGAAATGGAAAGCTCGATTAATATTTCTTGATTTAAATAGAATGAACTTGCAATTTAATTTTGCTGAGATCCTCTTTCTCCTTTGATGGGAAAATAATTCGCATAAGATTCCCATTAGAGTTTTGGGTATGGGGTAACGGTGGGGAGAAGAGACCCCGACTTCCAAAAAATACTTTCCACTCTTTGGCCTTACAATATAGCCTCTTTGTATAATATTCGAGGCTTTATCACTGATTCTAATCTTTCAACCAGTCTCATCTCTTTACCGTACATCCCATGCACTTATGTACACTGCAATAATAAGAGTCTTCCTATTTTTTATGACAGTGCTTTTGCACATGCTGTCCCTTCTACTGTCGACGCCATGTTTCCCTTCTCTTCCTGATTAGCCTGTCCTACAAATGATATCTCCTCCTCTCTGAGTCTTCCTCTAGTACTCTAAGTGGAGTCAGCCCCTCTTTTGGATCCTCTGCTCAGCCTCCTGGAATATATAGTATATATCTGTGATCCCCAATACATTTAAGCAGTTTGAGGACCAAAACTATGCTTAAGTCACACAGCTCAACTGATACATTATACATATTGTCCATTTAGCCCCAAGCATGGACTATATTTAAACATTTCAGCGATTTCTATTCCACAGATGAGGAAATCGAGTTTCAGGGGCATTATGCAATTGGAGAGGATTACACACTTTGGAAAATGGTAAAGCTAAGATGAAAAATACAGGCCTGCCTGATTTCAGAACTCATGCTAGTCTGTGCTGCTTCTGGCTCTTACCTGTCTGTGCCTCCAGGGTCTGAACACAGACAGGTGCATAGTAGGCTCCAATAAATATTTGATGAATGAATGAAAGAGTAAATGGATGCATGCATGAGTGGGTAAGCCCAGGGGCCACTGCAGACAGAATGCATTATACCTGGAAGGTGTGCCGGAAATACCTTGTTTATAACTTGTGTATGGAGAGCCGGCAGTATTAATTTGCACATCATTTCTACTTGTCATTCTAATAGGCTTGCAAAAAAGGGGCATCTGAGCTGGAAAAGAGTGCACCCCCCATTTTTCATTGCTGATTAAAATGATTTGAAATGAATGCCTCCACATAAGCATGCAGAACAAGCGTCAGAAACAGCAGAAAATGGAATGCAGAAGTGGAGGTAAGATCAATAGGCTCTGAGATAGTTGGGTCTTATGAATGAGAAATCAAAGACTAGGGCTGTTTGCTTTAACTTTGCCTGGCAAGCAAATGAAAAAGGCAAAGTATCAACGTTTATGTGTGGATAGCGTTTCAAGAGGTCTTTTCATCCTGAGAGCGCAAAGTATTTAACAGATTTAAAAAATCTAATTGGAAAAGGAAAGTAGTCTTTCACCTCTTGTTGAACTGATGCCAATTAGAGAAGAAAAACAAAGCAAACTTGAGCCTCTAGGTTAACATTGGAGGTGGAGGTGGAGGTGTTGTGGAACAGGCAAGAATCAGTGGTGGGGGCTGAGGCTGACATTTAGACAGGAAAGAAAGTGCACATGTCTCTAAAATGATGCCGGATCACTTTATTCAGCATAGCAGAGTACAAAGGACCTGGGTTTGGACTCTGGAATTGAGTTCCTCTCCAAATGCAGGTACAGAAGTGACTTCTCCTCTTTGGGTCCCTGTTACCTCTTCTGCAAAATGGGAATGATGATCTCCATCACATCTGAGGTTACGAAAACAAGTCTCAGAGAAGTTAAGTGACCTGTCTAAAGTCACAGAGAAGAAGTGGTGGTACTGGATTCCAAAACCCTGGCCTCTCTGGTTCTAAATCCTGTATGGTTTTCCAAGACCTTCCTCCCATCTCCTTGCCTCATTCCTCTCTGTAGTCTTATTACCCAGGACAGGGATGGCTCAGAGGAGAGCTACAGAATATTGTAAAGATGGGAGAAGAGGGCTATGTCAGGGCCCCTTTAGGATAACTCAGTGCAGCTCACCAGTCTGATAAACAGAGCAGGGCTGGCATATTTGCATTAAAAAAGAAAAGGTGAACATACCCATTTAATCAATGATTTGTCTCTAAGGTGGCATGATCAGCATTTACACTAACCATTATCACTTGGTTCTCTTGAATGATCTGTGCATAAATTTTTAAGGTCAACACTCAAATTACTGCCCTATATTAAATCATTAATACTTTAGAAGATGAAACTTTTCCAAATCTCACTTATTTTTCTAAAGGAACATATTTGCACTTTAATAAGCACTTTACAGGAAGATGTGATAAGTACAAGGACTAAAATCCCTTGTTAAGGATTGGTTGGAGGGGATCCAAACAACAGGGAATGCTCTTTCAAGGCAGGTGCCCTTTCCATGGACTCAACTTTTGCTTGGTGGCTGACATCCCTCCCCTGATGGATACACATGGCAGCCACTAGGTGGGGGAGTTGTAAAGCCGAAGTCTCAGTGCAGACAGATTCTTGAGAGTCAACTTCTTTGGTTAGACCGAGAGATTGCAGTGAAACTGGGCTTCTCATGTCTTTGAAGTTTGGAGGAAAAATCATCCTCCCCTAAAATCGCCTACCAAACTGCAACCAGGAATCCAACCTTCAAACAAATCTGGCATTGCACTTAGTCTGCCTGAGTAAACATTTTTGGGTCTTCATCCATCCATCCATCCATCTATATACTCATTTATCCATCCATTCATTTATCTCTCCTTCCTTTCTTCTTACCTTCCACCCATTCATTTATCTAATATTTATCAACACCTGCTATGTACCAGGCACTGTGCTAGGAGATTGGGGGTAGAGCAGTGCATTGATAGACCCAGACTCCACTCTCATGGGGCTTACATCCTAATGGAGAGAGATGGATATTCAACTAATAATCAGACAAATTACTAGATAACTGCAACCTAGAATATGGTTTGTAAGGGAAGGTCTCAATAGCCCTGAGAACATCTCACACTGAGAGAGCTGACTCAGTCTGGGAGGTCAAGAGAGGCCTCTAGCCTTCTGATGAATGCATTAACCCAGTGAGGTGGGCAGAGGGGCATTGCACCGATGAGAGAAGCGACTATGCAAAGGTCCCCAAAAGGAGTAAGGAGAGTTCAAACAGGCCTAGAGGGAGAGTAGTATGAAAGAAGGCTGGAGTCTAAAGCAGGGGTCGGATCAGGTAGGGTCTCATAAGGCAAGGTATGGAGTTTGGATTTTATATTTGATGTGCAATGAGACATCTTAGGGGGTCTCCATCATCTGAACCCACACCCCTTTGCAATCTCCCCTTCTGTGTGAATCAAATTTCTGTCAGGCCTTTTCAGTGCTTCTGCAAATATCACCAACCCTCCTTGAATCTTCTTCACTCCTTTTCCCTAGTACATAAACCCCAACTCATCATTCTATTTGTCATCAGATTCTATGCAAAGCCACTCATCAACCCAGTGGTGGAAGGTCAGGTTTGCTGAAGTCCCATGCTGGCTAAGGACTGGGGTCAACAGAAATAGTCATTTGAAACAGTGGGCCAATTAGGGTTAATTAGGTTGGGCAGGGAGGGGACCGAGCTGGATCCCAAAGGCTGGATTTTGAGTCAAGTAGAGGCAGTAAAGGTCAGAAGAAGCAGTGCCTAGCTCTTATTTGGAATGTACCCTAGCAATTCTAGTTGTTTGCTAGGTGCTATCAGGAGTGGGGTGTGTGTTGGGGTACTTATTTAATGAACAAACTAAAGAAAGTATGAATAAATGAATAAAAATGAATGTAACATGGAAAATCAGAAGCAAGTGAAACAGGATTCCTCCTATGTGAATTATAATCTCTTGATCATCTCAAGGTGTCTTTTGAGGTGTCTTTCCTAGACACACCTTTGTGCAAACAGTGGAGTATAGGTTTTCTTCACTTTCAGAGTCAGGAAGCCAAAACCCATCACATTGTCTCTGATTCAGTGGAGTGACCATGGGTGGTGCCTCCATCTCTTTCAGCTTCACTTTCCTTGTTTGTAAGATGAGAGTAATCATAGCTTTTAACCTACAAGGATGTTGAGGGGCTAAAATGGCATATTAGATGTGAAAAGGTTTGGGGAATAACTTTTCAAAATCAAAAACTGAGATAGTGTTTCCAAAATTATTCCAGTTTGCTCTGTCCTCATTGTTTTTACTTGATTCTCCAATAACTTGGACACTTTGGATTAAGATGAGAGCTAAGGCTCAGGTTAAAGTTATGGTTAATGGAGAGAAAGAGGGAGGGAGGGACGGATGGATGGAGTGTTGGATAGAGGGGTAAATACGTGCATTCATCTTCCGCCTTCTTTGAGAAAGTCAGTGGAGAGGCAGGATAGTAAGAATCATAAAGGAGGCCATGGGTGGAGAACTGTCACTGCCTAGCCATGTGATCTTTGGCAAGACACTTTCATCTGTCTGAACCTTAATTTTTTCATTTGGAGAATGAAGGTACTAATACCCACCTTGTAGGATATCTTAATTTTCCAGAATGCTATGACAAATACCCCCCAATGGTTTGGCTTAAAGTAGGAATTCACAGGTGAATGGTCTCTGCGGCTGGAAGGCTTGCTTTGTTCCAAGGTCAGTATCATTCCAGTTGGCTGGTAATCCTTGGATTCCTTGGCTTTCCCATCACATGGTGACGTCCTCACCCTTCTTTTCCTGTTCCCTAAACGTTTGGTTCTTCCCTGTAACTTTTTTCTGTAACGCCCCCTGTAACAGTATTAAGGCCCATTCTGTTGCAGTTGGGCCATGCTTTAACTAAAATTAACATCTTCAGAAGGACTTATTTCCAATAGTTGACACACACCCACAGGAATGGAATTAAGATTAAAAGCAACTTTTTTTCTAGGGTACATAACTCACGCTACCATACCGGGTCACACGAAAATGGAATGAAGTCACTTCTATAGCGTTTTTAACACATTGCCCAGCACATAGTAAATGCTAAATAAATAGTGGTCATTATTATGACGATGACAATGTTGAATCTCACCCAAGCCCTACGAATCTCGAAAACAGCAATGGTTAAGAAATTTGCCACCCTTTTATGCCTCCCAAAATGGCTGCAAAGAACCACTCTTCTCCATCTGACTGAGATAAGACTCAGGGGAGCCCCCATGTTTATCTATGAGAAGGCCAAACACCTTCCAAATTCCCATTCTTCTCTTGATCAACAATTAGCTGAACTAATTAATCAGAACAAAATGCTCGGCACCTAAACCTTGGTTAAGCTTCTCTCCATCCCCCAGGCCTCTGAGCTTTGGCCCATCCTTAGCCCAGATAGCAGACAGGCTGGCTTCAGGGTAAAATATTCTCTAATCTACTCACTGATCACATCACGCTTTCATCCCACATCCCCTCACTGGGTTCTTTCTAGCCTTGTTTGCTCCTCTCTACAAAAGAAAAAGCCTTTTTAGCTAACCCTTGAGCTGCTTGCAGATCTTATGGCCAGCACATTCTTCTTATTGCAATAATCCCCTTCTCTTCCTTGCCTTGTCTTTTTGAATATGGTCTCTCTTTACCAATATGGAATCTCTTTACCAGATTCATATTTCAGTTGACAGTGATCATGGAGCCCATTCTGGGTTTGGATCGCCAGCTTGTCCAATCCAGCCTGTAACTATACCCATGTTTGGAGAATTATGGGTTGAGCCAGAGTGGCCCTTAGTTCATCAGCACCATCTGTTCATTTTACAGATGGGAAGGCTGAGGCTAAGAGCTGAGAGATGCTTGCCCAAAGCTGGGGCCTTCCTCTGACCCAAGATTTCTCCCTGCAGTGATAACTCAGGTAGCCTAGGGCTAGAAAGTGCTATTTCAGGTGACATCATTTCTAAACCATCCAGACAAATGGGCAGAGCCAATACATTCTACCTGGGTCCTTAATCATTCTGATCGTGACCACCATTTATTAAGCATTCATTTTTTTCTGAGCACTGTACAGAATGACATCACACATTTTTGTAATCACCCTGCAAGGTGGGTATTATTACACCCATTTTCCAAATGAAGAAATGTGATTCAGAGAGGTAAAAATTTCTTGCTAAATATCACTCATCTAAGAAACGAAAAATCTGGAAACTTAAGCCTAACACTAGCCTAAGTGCTTTACAATACCATCTCATTTGATTGTCACCTTAAGTGAAGTTGTCATGAGATTTCCCACTTTACAAATGATGGAACAGCCAAAGTCACAAGCTAGTAATTGAGGTGTTGGGATTTGTACCCATGAAGTCCAACAAGAGACCTTGGCCATGGTGCATTGAAGGACCCCAAGCCCTGAAATCTCTAATTTTAGGAGTGTCCCAAGGGTCTTTCTCTATTCCATGCCCTCAGCCGCCTCAGCCCTCCTTACCTTTACTTTCTTCATGGAAGTGATCTAGATTTAGAGAGTATCTGTGTCTCTGCCATTTGTCAGCTCTTTGCCTGGATTCAGACTCTTTTTGTTCTCTGGTACTAGCATCCTCATTTGTAAGACGGTCAATGAGAGGGTGAGGAAGAAAAGCCCAGGTCCAGTCATGGACGAGGGTGGATGCTCCACAAACAAGAAAGCAGAGGTCCAGGAAAGGACTGGATTCAAACTCAAGTCTTGAGCTGTCAAGACCAGGCTTGTTACACAATTCTAGAATGTAGGGGCTTATCCTGTTCGTTTCCCGAATCGTTTAAAACCTAGCACATGGAGAAAATCGTACATTTGTCCAGTGAAATAAGGTAAATGGAATTTATGCTATGACCAGTATTAAAGCCCAAGGTGGGGGACCTCAAGCTGCCCCAGACTTGCTGCATCGAAGCTGGTGGGTAGATAGTGTGGTACACCTTTAACGCAGTCAGACTCGCCATGGGCCATGGCATGTGTGCTGGGAAACTGAAAACTTCCCTTCATGCTAGAATCATCTACAGAGCTTTGAGAAAGCCCTAGGTACACCTACCCCAGAGTCATTTTATCGTAATCTGTAAGGGTGAGACCCGGGCATCGGTGCTTATGAAATTCCCCAAGTGCTTCCAATGTACAGCCCAGTTTGAGAATCTGTACCCTAAGGATTGCATCCTTTAAAATTCTCCCTTACCCCCAGAAGGTTGGGTGGACTCTGTCCCCAGATGTTGCACTAAGACAGGTCATTGGTCATGTATGGTATCTGTTCCACAAGCAAGTTGGGTGGACCCCACAGGGTTCTTTGGAGGTAGAACATCTGAAGCAGGGATGGTAAATGGATTTGGTTCTGAATTTTCCAGCAAAGTAAGAAATTCCAAATTCTTTGCAAAAACTCCCCATATTTAAAATTTGGCAGGAAATTCCGTTTTTTTCAATGTATTTTTGTGAGCCAAACAAAGCATATCTGGAAGTCATGTCAGCTTCCCATTTGCAACCCAAGGCACTGGTGATGAGTACTTCTGAAGAATTTTAACCAGGGAAATATCATGATTTGTGAACCATTAACTTCCCAAAAGACATCCAGAAAAAAACTATTGATAAAGCAAATCTCCATTAATTAGATCTCCTGCAGTAAAGGAGAATACCAACTCAGCAGAGTGCTGGTGGTAATTCAAAAGGCAGAAAGTAAAGGAGGACATCTATAGATTTTTAAAGCCTGGGCTGGGTAGTTTTAAGGTTGTTCTTGCAGATCAGGGACTTAGTTGAGGTTGGGCAGAGTTTATGACCTAGTAGCTTTGGCTCAGTGGGCACAACAAGAGTCATGCAGCTGTCCTTGATGAGTGAGTGAGCCATTAGTCTTGATAGGAAGCTATTTTAATTGGTTCCCAATTGTACCTTCTAGGAGCAGGAATTCCTAAAGCAAGTACCTAAGTTTTTTCCTTCTCTCTCTCTCTCTCTCTCTCTCTCAGTATTGTTTAACACGAAGTCAAGAAAATATGCCTGGGAACCAGAAAGAAAAGGACGCTCACTTTCACCACTGCTATTCAATATTGGAGTAGAAGTTCTAGCCAGAGCAATTAGGCTGGAAAATGAAATAAGATATGCACCCAGATCGAAAAGGAAGAAGTAAAGCTATCTCTCTTTTTATATGACATGGTATTATCTATAGAAAATCCAGAAGAATCCACAAAGAAACAACTAGAGATAATAAATAAAATCAGCAAAACGATGGGTTACAAGATCAACGTGCAAAAATCAATTGTGTTGTTCAGTGGTAGAATGCTCACTTTCCATGCATGAGACCTAGGTTCAACTCCTGGACCATGCACCCCCCCAAAAAAAAATCAGTTATGATTCTATGAACTAGCAATCTACAATTGGAAGAGGAAATTAAGAAAACAATCCCATTTCTAATAATATCTAAAAGAATAAAATGTCCAGTTTTAAATTTAACTAAGAATGTGAAAGATTTGTGCACTGAAAACAACAAACCACTGCTGAAAGAAATTAAAGAAGCCCTAAATAAATGACAAGACATCCCATGTTCATGGACCAGAAGTTTTTATATTGCTTTGCTATCCAAAACAATATACAGATTCAATACAATTCTTATCAAAGTTTTGGCAGTCTTTTTTTTTTTTTTTTGCAAAAATTGAAAGTACAATCCTCAAATTCATATGGGGCTGAGTAGCCAAAAGAATTTTGAAAACAAAGTTGGAGGACTCACACTTCCTGATCTCAAAATGTACTGCAAAACCACAGAATCAAAACAGTGTGGTACTGGAATAAATTTTAAAAAGCCAATGGAGTATAACTGAAGCTCCAGAAATAGACTCATATATCCATGGTCAATTGATTTTTGACAAGGATGGGTACCAAATGTAATGTACCATTACATTACTACATGTAATGGGGAAAGAAAAGTTGCTTCAAAAAATGTTGTTGGGAAAACTGTATATTCACAGGCAAAAGTTGTAACTCTATCTCACACCATATACAGAAATGAACTCAAAAATCTATTTTGAGTTCATTATACAACTATTATAATTGTATAATAAGGACACAATTGTAAGAGCTAAAATCACAAAACTCTTAGAGGACAACATAGGGACAAATATTCATGACCTGGGTTTTGGCAATGAATTCTTATATATGACACCAAAAGCATGAGCTACAAAAAAAAAAATAGATAAATTTGACTTCATTAAATTTAAAAATTTTTGTGCATCAAAGGACATTATCAAGAAAGTGAAAAGACAACCTACAGAATATAAGAATGTAGTTGCAAATCATATATCAGACAAGGGCTTGATATCCAGAACATACAAAGAAATTTTACAGTACAGCAACAGAAAGACACACAAGCCAACTTAAAAATGGGTAAAGGACTTGAATAGATATTTTTTCCAAGAGGACATAATTGGCCAGCAAGCATAAGAAAAGATGTCCAACATCATTAGTCATTGGGGAAATGCAAATCAAAACCACAATGAGATTCCACTTCAGACTCAGTGGATGGATATATTTTTTTAAAGGAAAATAAGTGTTGGAGAGTGTGATGGTTTGAAGCTATATGTACCCCAGAAAAGAGCATATTTATTTCATCCATTTCTGTAGGTGTAGAGCTATTGCAGGTGAGACCTTTAGACTAGTTTATTTCAATTGAGATGTGACCCACCTCATTTAAGGTGGGTCTCAATCTTCTAACTGAAGTCCTTTATAAGAGGGTAAAAGACAGAAAAAAGCCTCAGGGAAGCTGAGAGAGGAAGCCACTGAAGCCAGTGCTGAAGCAATAAAATAAGGAGGGGACTAGCAGGCGCCAGCTATGTTCATTGCCATGTGACAGAGGAGTCTAGATGTCATCTGATGATGTCTTCATTTGGATATTTTTCATAGCCTAAGAACTATAAGCTTGCAAGTTCACAAATCCCCATTATGAAAGTCAACTCATTTCTGGTATATTGCATTTCATCAGCTTTACCAAATCAAAACAGAGAGAATGCAGAGAAATTGGAAATCTTGAGAATTGTTGGTGAGAATGTAAAATGGTACAGTCACTGTGGAAAGCAAAGTTCCTCAGAAAGTTAAACATAGTTACCACATGACCTAGCAACTCCACTCTTAGGTATATACCAAAAGAAAGTGAAAATAGAATCTCAAACAGATACCTGTACACTCATGCTTATCCCAGCGTTATTCACGTAGCCAAAAGGTGGAAACAATCCTAGTGACCCTCAGCTAAGAATCTGTCAACAAAATAAGGTACATAGATACAATGGAATATTATTCAGCCATAAGAAGGAATGAAGAAATATGCTGCAATATGGATGAACCTTGAAAACACTACTAGGGCAAAGGACAGATAAGTATTGTAGGATGTCACTTATATGAAATATATAGAAATCGCGAATTTTCAGAGATTAGAGGTTACCAAGGAATGGTGGGAAGGGGGAAAGGGGAATTTATTGGTTGGTATAGAGTATTTATAAATAAAACTTAATAAATAAAGAAAAAAATGCAGAAAGAAAAAGAAAGGAAGAAAATATGATTACACTCAGAATTTACCACATGGACAGGGAATCGTGTTGGCTGCTTTGAGTTCAGATGGTGTTTTAAGAAGATCCCTCTGGTTGCAGTGAAGGGATGCTGGTCCCCAGTACAGTTTTTCCAAAGCAAAACATTTTCCTCTCCTCTGCAGTTTACGAAAAAACATGCAGTCACTATTACCTAAAGGCCACCAAAAAGCAACAGTGAGAGCTTTAGCATGGCTCACTCTGTTGGAAGCCTTGGGAGCTGATGCCAGCTCATTAGGACTTTTGGAAACATGCCTCTTGACATTCCTCCCAGATCCTGGTAGAAATCAACAGCTCCCAATGTGTGATCAAATCAATGCTGCCAAACAGACGCTCTCTAAGTGATTCCTGTTGGAAATTCAGGTTCCCTTGGCACGCAGCCCTTTCCAATCATTTGCTTTCATTCTGATTTCTCTGGAACGTGTCTGGGTCCTGGAGGCAGAAATTTTTTGGCTAAGAAAAATTTTCAAATTTTAATGTCTAATCAAGTTCATCCCTGGAACAAATCTTTTCCAAGATCTATATATGGGCCAACAGCCACATTTTGCCTTGTCTGAAAGGACCTACTGAACTTCTATCACAGCAAATATTTCTCAAGCTCTTACTGTCTGCAAATCACTAGTGTTTGCAAAAATGTGCAGATGATGAGTAGCCTACAATTTAGCTGGGCAGACAGGGCAGGCATTCCAGTAATATGAAGCAGAATATATATGGGACATATTTTCTTTTACGTTATAATCTCTACCCAAACCATTTGTTCCCCCAGGAGACTCATACAAGGGTTAGGCGTGAACTCTTCTGGTACAGTGGTTCCTACAAGGGCACGTTTCATAACGTATAGAGACATTTTTGTTTTCACAACCTGGGTATGGGGTGATGCTTCTGGCTTCTGGTGGATAGAGGCCAGGGATGCTACAATGCATCCTATAATGCACAGAACTGCCTCCACAACAAAAAATTTGCTGACTCCAAATGTCAACAGTGGTGAGATTGAAGAAACCCTCCACTAGCCCTTTCCCCAGGCTTTTAGATCTAAATATAACAAAAAATTGCTAATATCTCTTGATAACTTTCTATATTCCAGGCTTTGGCACCATATTTAGACTTCCTCAACCCTCTAAGGCTAGTATCATCATCAACTCTAATTTAGAGATAAAGAATGAGATCTTCAATAAATTTCCTAAAGTCACACGGCTGGAAAGATGTCGAGCTGGCATCTGCACAGAGAACACAGACCATCTGGGTCAACACAACTTAGTTGTAGGGAAGATAAGGCAGTAGACCACCTACTTCTAAATGGCTGGTTGGTTGAGCCACACAACCATGAATAACTGGTATTTGCTTTGGAACATTCCTGTAGATCGATTCATTGAAGGCAACACCTTGCTCACATAAGCAATAAGCTTGCTTATCATACAACTGTCTACTTATTAAGACTCACTTCATCATTCTGTCCTTGCTATTATACCATGAGCTTTATCCAATCCACATCAGTTCCCCGCCTTTGAAAAGTACCTTGACCACTGGACCAATTCTAGACTAAGGCCCTGACAGAATCCTGCTCCTGACTTTTCCTTTCTGAGATATGACCAAGACTGGCTGGGTGCTGTGCTCTGTAATAAATTTAGCCTTCCCTTATTAACAAGTTTTCCAGTGATATTTTACAGAGTTCAGCAGCACTCAAACTGTCTAAACCCAAAGCCCTTCACTTTTTACCACTTGCTAAACTCCACTACTACAGTTTTGTTTTAGATTAAATGGGATAATATTACATATTATCCTGTGATTTGCTTTTTAAAAAATTTGATGTACCTCTCTTTTTTCCCAGTGGCTACAAATATTTACTTTCATGGTTATCTATATCTTAATTTGTTTAGCCAGTACCTTAAAGAGAGAAATTTAGGTTATTTCTAAATAATATAGCAATAAGCATCCTTGTAACACACTCTCCGCCCATGTTTGGGTATTTCCGTAGGTTTAACATCTAGAGGTACAATTCCCAAGTCAATGTCGTATGAAATTCAATTTGAATAGTATTTTCAAATTGTCCTCCACATTGTCTGTACCAATTTAGCAGCGGTGGATGAGAATGTTTCTGTACATTTTTTCCCAATACTTAACAATTTGGAAGGGCAGCTCCAGCTTGCCTCCAGCTGACTTGTCATCATGTGGCAATTTATGCCTGATGGTAAAAGATCTTCTGATTTTTCAAAAGAAACTAAAAATCCAGACACTTTAAGTAAAATCTCTTGATTTTTTTTTTAATTTTTTTTATTAATCAAAAAATAAGAAAAGAAATTAACACAACATTTAGAAATCATTCCATTCTACACATGCACTCAGTAATTCTTAGTATCATCACATAGATGTATGATCATCATTTCTTAGTACATTTGCATCGATTTAGGAAAAGAACTAGCAAAACAGCAGAAAAAGATATAGAATGTTAATATAGAGAAGAGAATTAAAATAATAATACTAATAAAATATATATATATAAAAAGGAAAAAGAAAAAAACAAAAACAAAAGATACAAACACACAAACAAACAAACAAAAAACCATATTTCAGGTGCAGCTTCATTCAGTGTTCCAACCTAGTTACATTACACTTAGGTATTATTGTGCTGTCCATTTTTGAGTTTTTGTATCTAGTCCTGTTGCACAGTCTGTATCCCTTCAGCTCCAATTACCCATTATCTTACCCTGTTTCTAACTCCTGCTGGTCTCTGTTACCAATGATATATTCCAAGCTGATTCTTGAATGTCGGTTCACATCAGTGGGACCATACAGTATTTGTCCTTTAGTTTTGGGCTAGACTCACTCAGCATAATGTTCTCTAGGTCCATCCATGTTATTACATGCTTCATAAGTTTAGTCTGTCTTAAAGCTGCATAATATTCCATTGTAGGTATACGCCACAGTTTGTCTAGCCACTCGTCTGTTGATGGACATTTTGGCTGTTTCCATCTCTTTGCAATTGTAGATAATGCTGCTATAAACACTGGTGTGCAAATGTCCGTCTGTGTCTTTGCCCTTAAGTCCTTTGAGTAGATACCTAGCAGTGGTATTGCTGGGTCGTAATCCATTCTGCCATTCTATGTCTTTTGATTGGGAAATTCAGTCCATTAACTTTTAGTGTTATTACTGTTTGGATAATATTTTCCTCTACCATTTTGGCTTTTGTATTATATATATCATACCTGATTTTCCTTCTTTCTACACTTTACTCCATACCTCTCTCTTCTGTCTTTTCGTTTCTGACTCTAGTGCTCCCTTTAGTATTTCTTGCAGAGCTGGTCTCTTGGTCACAAATTCTCTCAGTGACTTTTTGTCTATAAATGTTTTAATTTCTCCCTCATTTTTGAAGGACAATTTTGCTGGATATAGGAGTCTTGGTTGGCAGTTTTTCTCTTTTAGTGATTTAAATATATCATCCCACTGTCTTCTAGCTTCCATGGTTTCTGCTGAGAAATCTACACATAGTCTTATTGGGTTTCCCTTGTATGTGACAGATTGTTTTTCTCTTGCTGCTTTCAAGATCCTCTCTTTCTCTTTGACCTCTGACATTCTAACTAGTAAATGTCTTGGAGAACGCCTATTTGGGTCTATTCTCTTTGGGGTGCGCTGCACTTCTTGGATCTGTATATTTAGGTCTTTCATAAGAGTTGGGAAATTTTCAGTGATAATTTCTTCCATTAGTTTTTCTCCTCCTTTTCCCTTCTCTTCTCCTTCTGGGACACCCACAACACGTATATTTGTGCGCTTCATATTGTCCTTCAGTTCCCTGATTCCCTGCTCAAGTTTTTCCATTCTTTTCCCTATAGTTTCTGTTTCTTTTTGGAATTCAGTTGTTCCATCCTCCAGTTCACTAATTGTAGCTTCTGTCTCTTTAGATCTACCATTGTAGGTATCCATTGTTTTTTCCATTTTTTCTTCTTTGTCCTTCACTCCCATAAGTTCTGTGATTTGTTTTTTCAGATTTTCTATTTCTTCTTTTTGTTCAGCCCATATCTTCTTCATGTCCTCTCTCAATTTATTGATTTGGTTTTTGAAGAGTTTTTCCATTTCTGTTCGTATATTCAGCATTAGTTGTCTCAGCTCCTGTATCTCATTTGAACTATTGGTTTGTTCCTTTGATTGGGCCATATCTTCAATTTTCCGAGCGTCATCCATTATTTTCTGCTGGTGTCTGGGCATTTGATCAGATTTCCCTGGGTGTGGGACCCAGCTGGTTGAAAGGTTTTTCTGTGGAATCTCTGGGCTCTGTTTTTCTGTTCCTGCCCAGTAGGTGGCGCTTGTGGCGGTCGTTTGCCTGCGGGGCAGTCGGCCCGGGAAACTGCGCGTGGAGGCGGGGGTCGCTGGCCGCAGCTTGGGGGAGTGCCGGTCCAAATTGCCCAGCTGGCCCGAGACGCCAAGCGTGACGGGAGGGCCCCACTATCCAATGTTCCCAGTCAGACCGGGGAGCCACGTGCGTGGAGGGGACCCCAGTCGCCAGCCACCCCAGCCGGGAAAACGTGCGCCCCTCGGGTATCTCACCGCAGTGGATTCTCCCTACCCGTTCAGCCGTTCCAGAATGGGGTACGCTGTCTTTTTGGTCTCTGTCGTGACTCCGGGAGCTGTTTCGTATTGTTTCTGTTTCTTTAGTTGCTTTTCGGGAGGAGGAACTAAGACCCGCACGTCTTACTAAGCCGCCATCTTCTCCGGAAGTCCAAATCTCTTGATTTTTAAATGCTGTCAACTAATTCCATTTTTTTTAAATAAATAAACACTCTCTGCAAACCAGTTTCAGCTGTATGCTACCAGTTTTCTAGCTCAGGGGAAGTTGATCTTGGAGATCCCTTTCTCTCTAGCCAGCTATTGATAGGGGTCAGGTCACCCCGAGGCAGTCAATCAGATGTCCAGTGGACAGATTGGACCCATTGTTGCCTCTAACGCCATATTTATACCACTGCAGGGTAGAGCTTGAGTTTCTCGGTTGGACTAAGTGTCTCTGATGAGCTTGGAAGCCATAACTAAGGTCAAATTTCCAGAGTGTTTGCTCATATTAGATAGCAACTGTGTGGAGCGTAGGCATGCAAAACTGCATAGATTGAACAAGGGCCATCACCTGAGCCTCTGTCTCCTTTGGGAAACAATTAAGACCATATTGAAGTGTAGGATAAAGAGGAAGCCCACAGCACATTGTTTGTTAGGGACCCAGAGCTCTTCATCAAGCTCCCAAATATTTTATAAGCACCTGAAAATGTCAACATGTCCTGAACTGAACTCACTGCAATTTCTCCCACATTTCTTATCTTATTGAATGTCACCCTCATTCAACCAGAATGAAAAGAGGCATTTCATGCTTCCGTGCCATCCCTACACCTAACATGAACCTTGTTCTTTACATGGCCAGAGACCTTTTTTGTCTTTCAAGACTTAAGTTTTAAGTGTTATTTCCACAATGGTACCTTCCCAAGCTGTATTTATAATTGTCTCCTGTCTTTCTTTTCCCATGGCATTTTTGCCAGCTTCCTTAAAATACTGATCTCAGTGTATTGCAGTATTGTGCTTGCCTCTTTACCTTCTTAACTAGTTGGTAAACTGCTCAAGGGCAGGGCTTAAGTTCGATTCTTCTGTACCCTTCCCATTAAGAAGAAGGGTCTATGTTCCCTCCCCTTGAAATTGGTGGACTGCTGCCAATAGTCAACCCAAAGAGTAAGGCAGAATACTTTTTGAACGGTATGAATCAAATGGAATATTATAGAATATTATGTGACTTCCGAAGCTGAGTCACAAAAGGCCAGGCAGCTTCTACCTTGGTTGCTGGAATACTTGCTCTTAAAGCTATCAGCTATGATGCAAAGAGTCCAACTGTTCTGAGACCACCATACTGTGAGAAAGCCCAAATTATACTATGCAGAAAGACCACATTAAGAGGCTCTGAGAATATATGAAGAGAGAGAGATTTCCAGTCATTGCCAGCTGCCTGGAACTCCCATTGTTGCAGCTCATGCATCTGACCCAAACATTTAAAAGACTCCAAGCCAGAACTGTTCAGCTGAACCCTTACTGAATTCCTGGCCCACAGAAACTATGAGAGATAATAATACATTGCTCTTGTTTTAAGTCACTAAGTTTTTGGCTGATATGTTATATAGCAAGAGATAACTGGAATACTTGCTTCATATGTTATAGCATCACCAAGAAGATTTCCTTTCACTCGCTAAGAAATTGACATCATATTTTGGAGAATCAAGTCAGGATTGCCATGATATTTACAGATTTTATTCCACAGCAAAAAGAAATATTTCCTTTTGCTTTTTGTAAACAAGATGTTGTCAAGCTTAGTTTTGGAGATCTGCATGGGAGTTGGAGAGAAAGCCTGGCCTGCATTTTCCTATGTCACATTCATGATGAATTTTCTGTTATTGGATGGCTTGAGGCCAGCTCTCAACATTTGACTTCCTTTATCTGACTCACCTTGGACTCAAAGCTTTCTTCTTCTTCTTGCCTAAAGCATGAGAGTCAGGACTATGCAAAGCTAATAGAAGTTGTTACTAAAGCAAAAGGAAAACTAATAAAGCAAAGAAAGAGAATAATTTTATTTACAGAAAATTGGCAGGAGATACTAGGAAAAAAGATATCCTGATCGTAGGTTTTGTTTCCATGAGGTTTATTTCATTCCACATTAATTTTTTATATGCAATTAGAACTTAGGAAAAATCTATGCTTATGAATTTACAGTAATGAAGTTATGGGTGATTTTTCTTTTTATCTTTTACTTATTTCTGTTTTTATTTTTTATAATTAAGCTCATATTACTTATTTAACAAAAATATTATCTTAGAGTAAGGGTGGCATGGTAAACAGCATAAAAAATTACAGCCTATAAGGAAAAGATTGTATTAAAATTAGGAATTTATGTTAATCAAAAACTTCCATCAAGTGAAAAGGGAAGCCACAAATGGAGGGAAGATATTTATAAAAGGTATAAATGAAAAAGGATTGGTATCCAGAATACATAAAGGAAGCCCACAAATTAATACTAAGGGGACAAATAATGCAACTGAAACACTGGGAAGACACATGAACAGATATTTCATTAAAGAGAAAGATAGCAACTAGACGTAGGAAAAGGAGCTCATTATTAGCAGTATTCAGAGAAATGCAAATCAAAACTGCAGCGATAAGCTACTCCACATCTATCAGATGTAGAAAAAAAATGTAAAATTCTACAATACCAAGTGCTGATAAAAATATGTAGCAACAGGTGCTGTTATACATACTCAGGAACAAATCTGGTTCAGCCACTTTGGTAAACAATTTAACACTGTAGAGAAAAGTTGATGGTGTACATTCCTTATATGCTAGATATTCTCCATTTCCATTTCCCTCTCTACCCTCCTCCTGGGAAGCTGACTTAAATGTAGTATGTCCAGGACTGTCTACTTGCTGCTGGTTGGGTTTGAGCAATGAATGGTAGACTCTGATGAAAATATGAATGTGTGAAGAACGTGAGGGCAGAGTGCTAATTTCCCGTTTGGTAGCAGCTATGCCCTTCTCTAAATGTCACAGCTTCAGTCCAGCAGCCCTCTTTTACAGTTCCTACTGGAAGGCCTAGAAGCTGTTCCTTCCCCTGTTCTCTTCCCTTCTAGAGGTGTTGCCATCTTCCTGTTAACTCTGAGACGCTTCACCATCTCTTTTTGATTTTCCTCAACTCTGCCCCATGCTTGTAAACAGTCCCTCCACTGACTTGCCTTACCCAAACCCCTTTGGGTATGCTGTCTATCTCTTATGGCAACTCTGACTGAAATGACTCCTGACCAAATGAATCCACTCTGTGGCATATTCCCTAAAGCAGGGGTGTCAAATAGAAATCAAGTTAGCCACAAATATGAATCACATGATGCAATTTAATTTTCATTAGGATCCTCATTTTGAAAGAAAAAAAGGAACGGGTGAAATGAATTTTAATGATGTTTCACCTAGTATATCTGAAACATTATCATTTCAACATGCAATCCATATAAAATGATCAATGAAATATTTTGCATTCTTTTCTTCATACTAAATCTTCAAAATTGGGTGTGCATTTTAAGTTATAGCACCTTGCATTTTGGACTAACCACATTTCAAGGGTTCAATAACCACATGTGACCATTGGCTACTGTATTGCATCATGCAATTCTTGCAGAACTTCCTCAGGAAATAGCCTAACCAACCCAACACAAGGACATGATGCTTTACATACAAATAGAAAGGGTCATATCCTGTTGTTTCCAAATATTTCTCATCTATCTTCCCCAATCAAATACTCTCTGGATGCAAAGAAATTTCAAGCTAAGCACCCAAATAAAAGATTTAGGAAACTGAATCAGCTGTAGAGAGCCTGATGAGGTGGGGAGAGGGATTGGGGAAGAAGAAATCGGCCACTGCGGGCTCTGGCCCAGTAAGTGTGTTTCTTTGTTCCACACAAAGGAGCAGTCCCTGTGGAAGTCGTGTTCTGTGCCTTCCCCCTTTTGTCCTGCAGTCTTCTTTTAGTAACTTTTTCCATTTTGGCATTTGCATCTCTTTGCCCTCTGCTCCTCCCACTCCCAGGCCCTGCCACTTCTTCCCAACAATAAAGTCCCAGCCGTTGGAATCTTCCTGTGCTTTGCAACCTATGCAACCTTGCCTGTCCATTGTACATCAATGGTTTTGCTAGGGCCAGAAGGCAAGAGGGAGAGTGCTGGCCACAGTGGAAGGTGAACTCTGGCCCTTTCTTTCCATGAAGTCTCATTGTCATGCCTAGAGTGTCCCTATGTCTTTAACATATGTAGTGACCCCTATTTTGCTCATAGTTAATGAAATGAGCCCCACTCCATTCCATGCAGTCTAGATGATAGCCTCCCCCTCTTGGAAGTCAAAGGATCCACTTGGAGTAAAGACATGAAAAATAAGGAAAGAACAACAAATTTAGAACCAGTTTTAAAAAGAGAAATAACAACTTTCTGAGCTTTACTTGGGTTAAGATAGCCCCAGGGAATGATAATTCAGTAGAAAATGTGCAAAGTGCTCTCTTTTGGGAGTCCTTGTAAAGGCAAAATATGTTGACGTATGTAAGGTACAAAGAACAATACCTGGTAGGGAGCTTAATAACATTTGTGTTAAGAGGCTGGTATAGCATGGCACAGAAGAAATTGGTTCATTCTGTAGTAGTTGTTTGGTGCATGGTCTTTGTTCCAAATTGTATGAAGAGTAGATTAATATATGCAAACCCAGAAGTTTCTTCACATGGAGTTCAAGATGTGGGCCAAGGTACCAAACTTCTTTTCCAGTGGACCCTGTCAATCAGTGAATCTCTCTATCTTTTCTAGTGAGAGAAAGACATCTGGGAGCAGCATTCTTTAATTCTCTTATAAATATAGATAAAATTAGGAAGAAAGATTCTATTCAGAAATATGTTAGTTCCTTTTTCCTTTTGCTAGAAAATAATTTTCTGGCAAAAGTTGTGATAAAATAGTTGGATAGTAGTAACACTGAAAATTCTATGGGCCAGTTCATCTTTGCCATGTACAAATGAAAGGGCATGGGGTAGAGAATTTTACAATTTTATTAACTCTTTCTATCATTATAAAAGTTATGAAGGTATCTGGAAGACTTACACTAAATTAACAGCAGTGGTTATACCTCTGATAGATGGGGCAGTTCACCTTTTCTTTTTTTATATTTGATAGCAGCTTTTTAAAAAATTGATTGCAAAACCTAAGCCCATATACTAGATTAAGAACACATTTAGATGCCTCTTTTGAAAGAACGTTTTAGTCTTTTTTGAACTGAATCTAAAGCATATAAAAACAATGCAATTTTTAAACACTGTTTCGAAAACTACTTATAAAAGTGCAGCAATATAGTTACCTTTATCTATGAAATGGTGCAATACCAATTCAAAACTGATAAGGTCACAACAAAGCGAATCAAGCAAATGCATACGCAGGTCTGCACCACTTGATGCTGATGTTCCCCTAAAAATGTCAGTTTGCATTGAGAACAAAAGAGGAAAGATGAACATCACAATACAGGCCAATTTTCATCTCAATGTGCACAAAATTTTAAAGGTAACCATCAGTAAGCATGGAGAGTCCAGAAGAAACTAAACTGGAAGAGGTACAGTTCACAATATCAAGAATATTTGGATTTTAAGGATTTTACCAAAATTTGTGACCTTAATTAATTTTGACTTTGTTATTCCTCCTTTTAGTGAATACCACACACACTTTCAAAAACTTAGACTATAGTGTCTGAACAGAATGCATTTACCATATGAAGCTTTAACTCAAAAATTGGATAAAGAAAAAAAAGCACAATGAACTTCAACTCAATTTTATGTGTACTAGAGTAGAAAAATCTGAGCCACCTTAAAGAGAAATTGATTCTCTAATTTATAAAACCTATAATAGTCTGAGGCCAAACCACTACATTAAAACAGATTCTCTAGCAAGTAAAAAGCTTGTAGTTTAAACATATGCTTGTATCCACTTTAGATGCAAGACAAAACTCGGTCTTTAAAGTGGCTCCACCTTGGTAGATACATATATTTTTAATGAATGCACACCTGCTATGTTTCTGCAGTCCACTTTTGAGGCAGGCTAGAATAGGTCACCCTGGACTGGGGGTATTAGTCAGTCTGAACACAAATGAAAAGGGTTAAGTCAGCTGAAACTACAGCAGAAACAACAGAGATAACCAGACAAAGGGAGAAAGGAAGGGTTAAGAAAGTAGAAACGGAGATTTCCACCCCTGGCCTTACTCTAAAGCACAGCAGCAAGCGAGCTCATAAACACCTGAACATTGCTCAGTTGAGGGCACATTTCTCTCTTGAACATGCCTGCACTAATCTCTCTAGCACATACTAACCTTTCAATAAATTTTACCGCTTGCTACTACTTGCTTTCTTGTCCCTGAATTCTTTCTCGCAGTGAGACTCCCAGCCTGGAGCAGAGCTCTGGTAACACTTTTGCTGTATTCTTTGTTTTGTTTTTTTTTCAGAAATATTTTTGTGTCCTACTTGTGCAGTTCAAATATTTAAAAAATACAACCATAAACAAGTAATATCTTCTCATGGGACTTCATCTCAAACAACACAGAGATTATATTCATTATTGTATCTCCTACTCTCATTCCCCAGTGTAACCATTGTGAAAAGATTTTTAAAAATTTTTTATTATAATAATATATATTCAACACATAATTTCCCTTTTTAATCACCTTCAAGTGTACAATGCAGTGGGAATAATTATATTTACAATATTGTGCTGCCATCATCAATATCCATTACCCCAACTTTGATATCACTTCAAACAGAAACTCATTAATCAATAACTCCCAACCCAACTCCCCTGGGCCTTGGTAACCTATAAAGTACTACTTGTCTTTATGAATTTCTTGTTCTAGGTATTTCATGCAAGTGAGATAATATTTTTCTTTTGTGTCTGGCTTATTTCACTCAACATAATGTCTTCAAGATTCATCCATGTTGTCACATGTATCAGAATTTCTTTCCTTTTTATGGCTGAATGATATTACATTGTTTAGATGCCACATTTTGTTTAGGCATTCATCTATTGATGGGCGCATAGGTTGCTTCCACCTTTTGTCTATTGTGAATAATGCCACTATAAACACTGGTGTATAAATATCTAAGTCCCTGTTCTCGATTCTTTTGGGCATATGTTAACAGATTTTCATACATCCTTTCAGAAAATATATGTAGCCTTTTAAAAAACGAAATGAGGTTCTACTCTACATAACTGCTGAGCAACTTGCTTTCTTATTGTGAATACTTTCCAAATCAATATACAAAAATCACCTTCATTCTTTACAATCTAAGAATTTTCTTCCTCAGTGTGAATGTAACAAACTTCATTTGGTATTTGAGTCTTTATAGAAATAGTAGTTCAGGAAAAAGTTAAACTCTTTGGATTATGTAGTCATTTATCCAAGCTTGTGAGTTAATTTTAGCCGTTTAAATCCCTCTTTACATATTTAGTCAACTGACTCTGTGATGAAAAACCATTTTCCCTGCCTTCAGGGTCTGTTAAAAGAGAGCTGTGGGCCTTGGTGAAGGTGGGAATTAGTAAGAGAGATGCAGGATCAGAGACCCCATCTGAAGAGAAAACCCCAGTGTAATACCATTTGGATAGAAATGAGAGTTCCTAGCTTGGGGTTGACCAGCACTTACTAGCTGAGTAATAGTTTAATATCTCAGGGTGTCTGTTGTTCTATTTTGTTTGTTTGTTTTCTGTTCTTGTCACTCTACAGAAATAAGCATATCTGCCTTGCTGAGTTATGCACATCTGCCTCGTGGCATCTGGGATGTTCCAGTGTACCGCGCTTGGTGCCCTGGACACAGTCATGAGAGCTCAGTGGGGATATTGTTTTGTCCCAATTAAAGGAAAGAAAGCTCACAAGGAAAGGACAGTCAGAACCTTGCCTTCTTTGAGTAATTCTGATCAAAATTCAAACTCCAGGGAGGGAAATTCACCGGTTGCCCTCTCCTAGATTCTGGCCATTTTTGGCCAGGGACATCTTGATTAACAACTCCACCAAGACCCAACACGGTAGCCAGCAGGGGATCCTGGACACTCCAAAAGAAAACGGAGGGGCAGTTAACTCAAGCAGATGGGCACTGAGCAGGGCAGACAGAACTAAAAATCTCCTAATAACTTTATACACCCCCTGCCACCCTCGCCACTCTGACCTCAGGGAACCTCCTCTTCAGATTCCTTTCTCTCCATCCCCAGTACAAGGTCACAAAATCTACATACCGGCATCTATCCTCAGCAACCCTCCTCAATTACATGCAATAATGGATGTGCAAGCCCTTTGCAAATTGCAAAGTAGTTTGCAAATGTGAGTTATTATTATCACTTGGGTGTGAAAATCTGCTGCCTGAGGAGAGCAGGGTTGAGGTGAGGAGAAAGGCCTTGAGACCTGGAGAAGCTCTTTTTTGGCAGGCTTATTGGATCTGCATGGGAAAGAGATTGTTTCTTTGGGTTGTTAGCTTGTAAATAGCTGGGCTCCCTGCTGATTAAATAAACAATTTCCTAAATAGCCTTCCAGCCCTAGGGGAGAATTACATTGTGTGTGAAGTCCCTAAATGAAATCGATTAAGAGGAGCCAGGGAATCACACGGTTGAGAGGAAGGGTGAGGGAAGAATTCCACGTTCCATCCCTCCCCTTCCGTGTTAACCTAACCCTCTTCCAGGGATGGGCCCTTATTGGACTAAGGTGATCATCCTCTTAACGGTGATTGGCTCCGGAAATCCAGCCCAAGCCAATCAGGGCAAAGCTTTCCCTAAGTAACAATGGTTGGTTCAAGCTTGTCCAACAGACCCAAGTTGATCCAATCAGAGTGAAGCTTGGTATTTTTGCTCCGGGCATGCATATCAGATCTGGAGCGCCATAGCTGTTTACCACTGTATCCTGTTTTTTTTAGGGAATCTTATGTCAAGGAAAGACAGGAATAAAATGACTCTGGCTTTCAAACACTCTCTTTCAGCTTTCTCTCCCTGCTGGATAGCAGACCTTTTGAAGAGGCTTTGGGCGATCATATAATTTCTCCGTAATTTGTAGTTACTAAAAACCAGTTCAGCCAATTTTAAAACTACAATATGCTATCCAAGCCAAAACTATCTGCCACTTCCACCTCATGACAGATACGTGACCAGAACCTAAAGATGAAATAGGGGACAGGGACTGTTCTGTCACTTGTCTTTTCTCTCCAGCACATGGGAGCTGGGGGTGGGGAAAAGAAGAAGGCATGTGCTTTGACTACGGAAAACCTCAGCATTCTTCTCCCTTCCTTGGATCTAACTTCTCCAGGACCAGGGTGAGGGATCAGAAGTGGTAGATTAAGGAAGATAGGTTTGTATTCTACAACTTTCCACCTAACTATGATTAGAAGCCCCCCTCCCCCCCCCCCAGTCTTGTTAGTTGCTGTGTTTCTGCTACTTGTGCTGAGGTGGAGGGGTCTTTGTATATATGATGAACAAGCGTTTGGTGTACCACAGATCCCTCCATCTCTGATGATTAAAGGGTTTAAAGCAAGTAATTAACATACACGAAAAAAACTAGAGGAACACTTATATAATCATGAGTTGGGTAAAGATTTTCTAAGCATCACATCAAAATCTGAAGCCATATGCAAAAAGATTAATGGATTTGGTTATACAAGCAAATAAATGCAGACAGAGTAGGGAGAATGCAACATGTATAACAGAAAAAGAAGTATGCAAAGTCTTCTTACCAATCAATGAGAAGTCTAATCAGGTTTGATTAGAAAAGGAGGCAAGTCACAAAACGGAAGCCAAACCGTGAATAAGGAAAAAGTACATTCAGCTTCACTAGTAATTAGAAGAAAGCAAACACTCCCCAATTAAATACTATTTCACAGTCATTGAGGTGTGAAGTAGAGATTTTACACAGTTCCCTCCTTCCCAGATGGTTAGCCAGCTGCCCAGCACTATTTATTGAACAATTTATTTACTTCTTAACTTATTTGGAATAGCTCATTTGTGACATGGCCTTTTATTTTGCATCTTCACAGAAGAGCTTCCTTTTGCAGGTGTAGAAGAGGGAAAAGTGGATACTAGGTGGAGGGAACACACTTGCAAATCTCCAGCCTGTGGGGAGAATGAGTGGGATTTGTTCTTGAAACATCTAGAACTTTCAAGTGGTGGTGATGGGGATGACATGTGAAGAGAACTATGAGGACAGACATGAGCTAAGGCAGGAAAAGTGGCATAAGTGTATATATGTTATTTGAAGAGAAGAAGTATAACAGAGAAAATAGGATTTTTTAAAAGTAGTATAGAATAACCCAGTGGATGGTAGAGGACCACAGTAAGGCTTCTGGGATTTGTCCTGTCGGAAACAGAAGGCCATGGAAGGTCTATATATACTGAGGAGCGACTTATCCCTTGTGGTGGGGATGGGAGGGTCACATGAAAGGAAGAGTCCATTTGAAACACCAAACAACTCAAAACTTTACTAGGCAAGTGAAACCTTTCCTGCTTCTCTCCTCCTCCCTCTTACAGTTCAAAAACCTCAATCGGCAAGATAGGAAAGAGGGATAGAAACAGGTGACAGGCAAGAGAAAAGAAATCAGCTATTTCCACTGCAGGTGGCTAGTCTGCCAAGGAGGAGGAGAAATTATGATTGGTACATGGTACTAGACACTTTAATCATAATAAAATTGGAGAGTCCATCAATTGAAGGGATTTTTCGCCTAATAATCTTGGAAACTGTCCTAAATTCCCTTCAGAGGCAGGGGAAGAACTGTCCTCAAACAATAAAGAACAAATTTGCACTCTGTTGGTATCCTCTGGGTCTCCTTGTTTAATAAATTATTAATAGTTACCGTGTGCTACTATGATGAGATATTGCCAGGTGGTTTGCACTTGTTATCTCATTTAATTTCCAGGATACCCTTTGAAATGTACATTTGTATCTTTGTTTTGCAGATAAGCATTCAGAGCTTCAGAGAAGTTAAATACAAAGCTTAGCTTAGCATTTGTCAGATGGGGGATTTAAATTCTGATTTTACTGACTGTGCTGTTGGCATTGACATTTTATGGAATCAGTCCCGCCCCACCACACAGTCTGACAGGGACACATCCCTTGTCATGGGACAAGATGAGCACATGTGCTCTCTCTCCTGCCACCAAAGAGGAGAGTGATTTCCTTCCCTCTTATATTTTTAATGCAATTTTATTAAGATATATTTACATAGCATGGAAACCATCCAAAGTAAACAATCACTGGTTCACAGTGTCATCACATGGTTGTACAGCCCCATGATAAAATTTAGAACATTTTCATTACTCCAGAAAATAAATAAAAAGAAAAAAGAAAATGCTAATCCTCCCATACTCCTTATCCCCCCATATTATCGATCCACAGTGTTGGTGTGGTACATTTGTTACTGTTAATGAAAGGGTATAAAAATATTACTGTTAACTATAGTCCATAGTTTGCAACAGGTACACTTTTTCCCTATATATCCTTCTATTATTAACTCCTTATAATAATGCTGTACAACTGCTCTAGTTCATTAAAGACCTTTTTTATTTTTGTGTATTAATCATGGACATTGTCCCCCACAAGATTCATTGTGTCATACATTCCCATGTTTCAACCTCCAGCTTCCTTTTTTACTTTTATTTAGCTTCTATGATACAGGAGGGTGAGAGCAGGGAAATGAAAACAGAATATGGATGTGAGGAGAAAGGAAAAAGGGGAGACAAAAGAATAGAGTGGAAAGGGGAGGTGGGAGCACTTTTGGAGAATCCGGGAGCGGGAAACCAGGGAACAGCTGCAGGTAGTGAAAAGAAAACCTGGTTCCAGAAAGGGGACTTTAAAAGATACTGCTTCACTGCAGAAATAAAGAGCATAGGTTAAGATGAAAATAATTTGTGAATGTTCGACTATGCTTTTTTGACTGACACTTTGCTCTGAGACTGGATATTTGGGTCAGAGCCTCATAAACATCTCATCAGCAAGAAATAAGGGATATAATCATATTCCTTCTCAGCTGAACAGAAATTTACATCTTGCTAAGAACTTTAACAGATATGATTTCTTTTATTCTTCACCCAAACCTGGAAGATAACTAGTGTTCTCCTCATTTTGTTGGTTGATACTATAATATCAAAGGAATTCCATAGAAAATTATATGTCATGCGAGAGTAAAAAAGAGTTCTAGGTTTCTAGAAGAAGGAATAAAATCACTGGTGGGTTTTCCTGCAATGTCCCAGGGGGATTTTTTCCTACAGAGTAATATCTGCAGCTATTATTGAGAACTTTTGAACATGGGAGGCACTCTGCTAGGTGTGTTACATGCATTATCTCACTGAAAAAAACATGAAACTTTCCAAAGAAGACATTGCTCTTTTTTCAACTTTGTAGATAAGAAAATTGAGACTCCAAGATGACAAGTAATCAGTTCAGGGCAATTAGTATGTCAAAGTGGAAATGAACAGCATTGGGATCAAATTATGACTTTATTAATATTAGCCATGTGAATTTTTGCAAATGACTTCTTTTATCTATACCTCAGTTTCCCCATCTGGTAATTGGGAAAACTAATGACATCTTCTCTTAGGGTTGCTAGAATCAAAACAAAGGTGTAAAGTGTCTGCCTCAAAGTTAGTGCCTAATACTTGCCTCTCCAAGCTCTTTGTTCTTTCACTTGAAAATCTATGAGCTGTGACTTACCTCAGTCTCCCTCCTTCAAACAGGAGACGAGGAAGAGGAGTACCACCCACTTCACATAGACCCAGTCCAAGACACTAATACTCCTATAATGCCTGATTCTTTTGCAAAGCTCCTTAATTTTCCAGAAGACTGAAATGGCAAGGCTAGTTTCCATATTGACTTATGAAATGAAAGGATAACTAAGGAGAGAAGGGAAAGAAGGTGACATAATAATAACCATCAAGTATATGAAAGGTAATTTTATGCAGGCAGGAAGCCAAATCTTTTCCATTTTTATTGGGAATAGGATAAAGGGAAAAGGGTTCATATTTCTGCAGGAGGAATTTAAATAAGGCCCTGCTTACAGGGCTGATAGCAGAATTGGCCTTGGACAACCCTGGAAATGAGATGAAATTGGTTATTTGTCTCATTTAAACTTTGCCTTCAGCTGTTCTCAGATACTGGATTATTTTCAGGCTTTCCCACTAGGTTTGCCACATTTGAGCATAGATAATTCCTTTCAATTAACATTAATTCAGCCATTCACTCACAAATATTTACTGAGCACCCATTGTATTATGGTAGGCTAACCATTATAACAAACAGTTCCTACATCTCGGCAGCCTAATCCAATACATTTTTTTTCCTTTTTCAATAATAGTCCAACATGAGCGTTCTTGGTGAAGATATTCTCCAAGGCAGTCTTCCTCCAAGTCGCAAACTCAGGACCCCAGGCTCCTACTGTCTTTTAGCTGGACCTTCCTCTGTGCCCTTGGAGTTCTCTTTACTGAGCCTGTAGATGAGAAGATATGGCACATCATGCATGGGCAGTTTAATGGACCAGGATGATGATATCTCTCGGACCAAACCTCATTGGCCAGAGCTCAGTCACATGACCTCTCCTATCTGCAAAGAAGGCTAGGAAATATGGTGTGTCCAAGAAGAAAAGGGAAAGGTAAAACACTTGCCAATCTCTGTGACAGAAGTGTTGTGGGAAGTAGTTGTTCTCTCCTCCTTATTTCCTGTAGCATTTTGTGCATTTATTCAACCTGTTCTCATTTTACACATGTTGAGCCACATTGCACATTAGGCTAAGGAAGTGAGCGAAATGTGGTCCATATGTCTGTCACTGCCAAATCACAGTGTGTCATATATGCTTTTTCATGTGTCTGGAACAATGACGGTTGGTCCTGTACCCATATCCCCTTGCCCTTTCTGTGCATATCTTATATCTGCCTAAGGGCTTTCTCTGGCCATTGGAACCCAGGAATTTAATGTCTTCTAGCATTAGCCCTGAACCAAAGCCTGATGGGTGTTTTGTAAAATGCCTCAACTCCCCCATCCTTGGTCAGGATAATTCTGAGCTCTGGAAGTCTCCCTGGTTTGACAAAGTTGCAGTAGGTCCTCAAAAATGTAGCTGGTTTGATGATGCATCTTATTGGGACTACATCATATCTCCTACAAAAGGCATGTGCCAGGGTAGGCTATGGTAGCTCAGCAGGCAGAGTTCTCACCTTCCATGCCAGAGACCCAGGTTCGATTTCCAGTGCCTGCCCATGCAAAAAAAAAAAGACATGTCCCAAACCTTGGTCCTGTGTGTGTGAACTCCCTATAAACAAGACTTTTGAAAAGGTTACTTCAGTTAAGACATGGCCCAGTTTAAACAGGATAGGTTTTAATTTTATTATGGAGGACTCTAGAGAAATCCAAGGAGAGAAAACCAGGATAGGCTGCCATGTACAATCCCATGTAACAGGAAAAGCAAGGACCAAGGTTTATTGGCAGTGTTCTCCAAAATGCCACAGTCTTCAGGAAGAAAGCATCACTTTACTAACATGTCAAGTTTGAACTTCTTCGGACTTAAAACTTTGAGCCAATAAATTCCCGTGACTTAAGCAAACCCATTGTATGCTATTTGTTTTAGCAACTGGGAAACTAAAACACACCCTTTAATTGGCTGCCATTCCTTTCTAGTCTCACTCTCTTACATATTTACCTTCTCTAAACTTCTTGTGCCCAAATCCTTGTCTCAGAGCCTGTATCTGGGGGAATCCAAACTAAGACACTGTCTTTGTCCTCAAGCTGTCTGTTCTTTTAGGGAGGAGTCTTGCCTTATTCTTGTTTTCCAGATTCCAGCATTTCCTTCAATAAGCATGTAGTGATGTTGGGGACACAAAGAATAAATGAATGAAAGAAGCTGTGTTGTTGTTGCAGGTAAGGTTTAACTTCTGACACATTGAACTTGAAGTCCTAGTGAGAACTAGTATCTCCCAACTGACTTCCTTGCTGAGTTCCATATTAAACATCCCACTGTCTATTTTTAAAACTACTCCCTGTATTTCTTGCAAGGATCGCAAATGCAGCTTATCCCAAAGCTGGATTCTTAATTTTGCTTTCCAGCCTCCTTCAGTTTCAGTTCAGAGACCACCTTCTCTGTTCATCTTCTCTGCAAGGCCTTTGCTGTTGATTATTTTTTAAGTCGCCACTCTCAACTCTGCGCTTCCCCATCCCCTTCTATGCTTTGCACTTATGACTGTTGAATGAGCTATGCGTTAATTTAGCCTTATTATTTTGTTTGTCTTAGAATTTAAGATCCCTGAGGACAGGGACTTCATTTTATTCATGGCTCTATCTTCAACATCTAAAGCAATGCCTGCCACACAAAAGGCTCTCAAAAATATCTTTTAAAAAAATTTTTTAAACATTACAACATACAAACATGAACATTCTTACCCATATGATCATTCCATTCTTGATATATAATCAATAACTCACAATATCATCACAGTTGTATGTTCATCATCATGATCATTTCTTAGAACATTTGCATCAAATCGGAAAAAGAAATAAAAAGAAAAAAGAAAAAAACTTGTACATACAATATTTCTTACCCTTCCCTCTCATTGATTGCTAGTATTTCCATCTACCCAATATATTTTAGCCTTTGTTTCCCTTATTTTCTTCTATACCCCTTATCACTCCCTTTCATTGATCACTAGCATTTCAATCTACTAAATTAATTTTAACATTTGTTCCCCCTATTATTGATTTATTTTTAATCCATATGCCCTACTCATCTGTCCATAATATAGTTAAAAGGAGCATCAGACACAAGGTTTTCACAATCACACAGTCACATTGTGAAAGCTGTATCATTATACAATCATCTTCAAGAAACATGGCTACTAGAACACATCTCTACATTTTCAAGCATTTCCCTCCAGCCTCTCCAATATACCTTAACTAAAAAGGTGATATCTATATAATGTGCAATAACCTCCAGGATAACCTCTCGACCCTGCTTGAAATCTCTCAGCCATTGACACTTTCATTTATCTCTTCCCCATTTTGGCCTAGAAGTTTTTCTCATTTCCTTGATGCTGAGTCCCAGCTCATTCTAGGATTTCTATCCCACTTTACCAGGGAGGTTTATACCCCTGGGAGTCGTTTCCCACATAGAGAGGGGGAGGGCAGTGAGTTTGGTTTTCGTATAGGTTGAGAGAGGCCACATTTGAGCAACAAAGAGGTTCTCTGCGGGTGACTCTTAGGCTTAATTCTCAAAAATATCTTTCATTGAATGACTGATTAAACTGAGGTGAACATTTTCCATGAACAATCGAAAACACAAGATGGGAGCTTTGAAGAGAGGTATCATTAAAGGGGTGTTATGTCCACCACATGGAAGTGCAAACTGGTAGTGATTAAGGTCCCTACAAAGGAGAGAATGTAGAGAAGAGAGAGTAGCATTAAGAACGGATCTCCAGAAATACCTTTGGTGGGCAGTGGGTGCAGAATTGGAACAGGAAGAGGATGAGGAGTCAGTGAAGAAGAAAAGCAGATGGTCAGAGAGGCATGAGATGAAATAGATTAATAGAGAATTACAGAAGTCAAGTATTGTGTGCTCATACTTTCAGCACTTCTTTTTTTTACTCTTTTTACTTTTTACTCTTATAATGAATAACCTTTGCTTACACAGTTCCTGTCGAATTAATTATTCTCTGAAGAATTTTTAGCCTTTGTGCTTTTTAGTGGAGAAATTTTTCAAAATATTTATTTGATATACAATTCATTACAAATTAGATTAAATGTCATAAAATTTATCTTCCATCTGGAAACATAATAAAACTTGTATTTAAACTGATATTCACTCCTCTTTTCAATGCAGAAATAAGCATCCAACATGGGTGTTGCCTGCATGCCTGCTTGTGAATTTCCACTTAGTTTATGCAACCTTTTAGATTTTTTTTCTGTAAATGAGCCTGGATTTATGAAAAAACTACATTAATCATCTTTGGCAATTATAAAAATTTTCCCAGATTAAAACATTCATTTCCACATCTGGCAGGGAGAAAACAGCAGGAAATCACATGTTCCCTGAATCTTCCTCATAACCAAAGTCATTACTGTATTTTGGAAAGGATTTCCAATGGTCTGATGGTGGGGACATAATAGTCCTTTTGTGTAAACTTAGATTTTGGACTTATTTATTCATTTATTTTTGGTTTAGTAGCATGTGGTCCGTATAGACAACCTGAGGTATTCGAATGCCTAGGTGGGGAGCTGAGGCACTGAGTTTTCAAAACTGTGGTTACTTAACAAATTCATTGCTCTTTGAACTTCAGAACATCCTATAAAATATTTCAGATTTTTTCCATATAATTTTAAAATTGTAGAGCTAGAAAAAAATTCTTAGTGTTCACCAATCCCTTCATTTGGTTTTATTGATTTATATTTAGAACTAGGTTAGCAGGATGGTTAAAGCATTGTCTGAGACACAATTGGGCACTAATTCTCACTCTGCCGCTGAATGGTTATGTGGTCTTAGACAAGCTATTCAAGTTTTTTTTATATCTATAAAGTGGGAATAATGAAGGCATCTATGTCAGGGTTATAGTGAGCTGAAGCGTGATAATACAGATAGCAGAGTACTCAGGATCCAGAGTGGGTTTGGAAAAGCTTCACCAGTATTGCTATTACTAGAAATAGTCATTGTTTCTGGGGGCAGCCAACTCTTGATGTTAAACATGGTAAAGGACACTTAAGTGGTTGATTCTGTAGCTGACAACCATAAATGGGGCCATCAACCTACTGGCTCAGAAGTGGGATTATTTGAATTAAGACTATTTTCATGGCCAACAGTCCAAATCCAGACTCTTACTCTCCACCGTAAGTATTGTTTTGGTTTACAAATGCTGTCAAAATGCAATATACCAGAAATGAACCGACTCCCAAATGAACAATAAGGATTTATTAGCTTATAAATTATACTTTTTAAGGCCATGAAAATGTCCAAATTAAGGCATCAGTTGGAAGATACCTTCTCTAAAGGAAGGCTTCTGGCATCTGGGATACCTCTGTCACATGGGAAAGCACCTAACCAGTGTCTGCTGGTCCTTCTCTCCTGGGTTTCATTGCGTTCATTTCTGGATTCACTTGCTCTTTCAGCTTCTGTTGGTCCTTGCTTGTTTCTCTGGGGTATTTTTCTTAGCTCTCTTTGCTGTTCTTTTTTTTGCCTTTTATCCTCTCAAAATGGACTCTGATAAAGAGGATTAAGGCCCACCTTGAGTTGAAACAGCCGGTGCTGGTTTAAAAGGATGTATGCCCTCTAGAAAAGCCATGTTTTAATCAAAACCCATTTCATAAAGGTAGAATAATCCTTATTCAATACTGTATGTTTGAAACTGTAATCAGATCATCTCCCTGGATGATGTGATTTAGTCAAGTGTGGTTGTTAAACTGGATTAGGTGACGACATGTGTCCACCCATTTGGGTGGGTCTTGATTGGTTTATTGGAGTCCTATAAAAAAGGAAACGTTTTGGAGAATGGGAGATTCAGAGAGAGCAGAGCAGAATGACATAGCCATGAGAAGCAGAGTCTACCAGCCAGCGACCTTTGGAGATAAAAAAGGAAAATGCCTCCCAGGGAGCTTCATGAAACCGGAAGCCAGGAGAGAAAGCTAGCAGATGAAGCCATGTTCGCCATATGTTCTTCCAGCTGAGAGAGAAGCCCTGACTGTGTTCATCATGTGCCTTCTCACTTGAGAGAGAAACCCTGAACTTCATCGGTCTTCTTGAACCAAGGTATCTTTCCCTGGATGGATGCCTTTGACTGGACATTTCTATAGACTTGTTTTAATTGGGACATTTTCTCGGCCTTAGAACTGTAAACTAGCAACTTATTAAATTCCCCTTTTTAAAAGCCATTCCGTTTCTGGGATATTGCATTCCAGCAGCTAGCAAACTAGAATGCAGCCTAATCAAAAGTTCTCACCTACAATAGGTCTGCACCCACAGGCATGGATTAAAAGAACATGGTATTTTCTGGGGTACATAACAGCTTCAAACCAGCACAGGTATATACTAGAGTGGGAGAGGCTTAGGGACAGGAAGTAGAATAGATGTTAACAGGGAGTTATTACTTAATGGGTACAGAGTTTCTTTTGGAATGAAGAAAAATGTCCTGGAAACAGTGATGGTTACACAACATTGTGAATGCACTTAATGTCATAGAAGTTTGCACTTAAAAATGGCAAAATGGCAAATTCTAAGTCAAGTATATTTTAACACAATGAAAATAAATTAATTAGCTTCTTTTTTTAATACTTTTTTTTTTTTTTTGGCATGGGCCAGGCTCTGGGAATCGAAACTGGGTCTCTGGCATGGCAGGCAAGAATTCTGCCACTGAACCACTGTTGTACTGTCCAACCACTGTTGCACCGCCCTAATTAATTTTTTAAAAAGTCTTCTCTGAGGGCAATGTGGAAAGTAAGTTGGGAGATAAAGCACTGAATAAAGATTAGTTAGGACACTGGAGCTACTCCAGAAAGGAAATAATAGGAATGGAAATGAAGGAGAATAGTAGCAGCATTGGAGGAGTGGAGATGGTTTAGAAAGCTTAAAACAGAATTGTTGAGAGGATTCAGTGATGCTGTGAACTTAGGGTGAGGAGGTAAGTGTTTTTACCTCAGTGGTGATATAGGGCATTTCCTTGGATGGCTATTGGGAATTGAATCATGTACTCCACAAAATACATGAGGGTATAAACCCATTTGTAGATATTGTCTTTGAATATGTTAAGGTGAGTCAGGGTGTCAATTTATTTGCAAATAGGACTTTGAAGATCCTATTGAGATGAGGCCAAATTGAATCAGGAAGGACCTACCTTACTCCATATTGTGGACCTTAATTCATATTATTGGAGTCCTTGCAAGCAATGGAAATTGGACATGGAAATAGAAGACAGTAGAAGCCATAAGTCAGAAGAAACAGAGGTGAAGCAGATTGCTATATGAGAGAGAGCAGAGGTAAATGTCAAGGAACTCCAAGGATTGTGGCAGATTAGTACCAAACACTACCGACTCTTGGAGAGAGCATGTCCTGTTGAGCCTTCAATGGTGTGTTGAGACCTATGAGACCCCGAACCGTGAGATAATAAATTCCTGTTTCTTAATCCAATCAGTATGTAGTATTTGTCTTAGCAGCCCTGGAAAACTAAGACAATGAGTCTGCTTAAAAACCTTCACTGACTTCCCAATTTTTATATTAATGGCCCCAATTCTTCATCTCTCCCTGTACTTACACCTTTGCCAGGTTACTTACCTATTCTGCCCACTAAAGAGGCAGTCTATTTTCATACCCCTTGAATTTGTATTTGATCATATGACTTGTTGTGGCCAAAAATGAGGTGGAAGTGATGGTGCAGCCTGGCTTATTTCTGCCTGCTCTCTCATGCTTCTGCTTTCATCATGAAGTGGACCTATAAGGGTTAGTATACCGATCCTAGAATAATGAGCCTCGAGTTGCAGAGTTTTCCCAGCCAAGACATTGCAGGCAAGCCCACCCTAGAGCGGAGCTGCCAGCCGACCTGGAAGCAGATGAAAGAGCACAGCCAAGATCAATCAAGCATAGCTCAAGAGAAACTGAGCCCAACTTAGATAAGTCATTCTAAACTGATCCTCAAACACATGATTTATAATAATTACTTGTTTTAAGCCACTGAGATGTGGGATGATTTGTTACGCAGCAATAGCTAACTGGTATTCTGTTGCTCTTCAGATAAAGATTTTTAGCTTTTCAACATGACCTGCAGTGTCCTGACTGATCTCAGCCCTGCGTTGACATCAGCTTTATCTACTACTCTTGCCTTTAGTTTTCTCAGCTCCAGCCACACTCATCTTCTTTCAGTTCTCCAAGACATCCTACTCCTGTCCCCTCCAGCCTTTGGCATTCCAGTTCCTTTGTTTGGAGTACTCTCTATCTCTTATCATTCCCAACCTCATGCATATAGTTAATTCCTATTCATCTTTCAAAACTCAGTTCAAAAAGTTATTTCTCCAGGAAAGACTTCTGTGACCCTTCTTTGAAAGTTAGCTTCTCCTACTACAGTTAGTACTCTGTACTTTTTATTCACAACCTTTGTCATAATCGCAATGTAATGATTGCCTGTATAATCATCGTAAGCTCTGTAAAGGCAAGAACTATGTCCTCCTTCTGTGCCTGTCATGCTGCTTGGTCTGCAGTGGATGCACACACACAAAAAATGGTCCAATTTATTGGGGGTCCTTAATGTTCTGGTCTCTGATTTATGAACTAGAGAGTCTGTCTGCAAAGTCCTTGAAATAATAAACTCAGGAACACACCAGCTAAATTTTCCAGCAAGGAAAGGAGATAGGAAATCTGTGTGAGAGAAGACACACTCCAAAAAACCCTTCACGGCTGTCACAATGTTTCCACCACCAAAGCAGGGACTGACAGAATTGTAAAGGAAGGGAGCCTGTGCCAACTTCTGGGGAACTTTTAGGGCCAAATTTGGCTAAAAATTTCTACAGGCTTCTCCCTCTGCACCTGTAATTTCCTGAAGGCACAAAATGTTTTGCTCAAATAATTCCGCCCACAATTAACCAAATGAGTGTGCTCAGGTACTGTACTGTATTTAACTCAAAGCTGATTAAATCCTACATTTTCTCTTTCTCTCAGAATTATTGCTGTCAGGACATCAATTTGAATCGAGAAACTTTTGTAATCTCAGTGAGTCTGAAGGAGTTTTTTTTAAATAGTTGGGGGACTCTTTTATCAACTTCTTTAGTGCTGAAGGAAGGTTTCACAAAGAAAACTCTGGATTGTAACTCAGCTTTTCCTTCTTCCACTTATTACTTCATTCTGTCTCCTGATAAGGATCAGCTTAATGCCTTATCTGAGTTAGGAACTACGAAAAATCTGAATAAAAATATTAAATTATCAGGATTTTTGTGAAAAGAACATGAAATTGGAAATTTGAAAACTCCTGGTACATATGAGGTATTCAAAATTTTTTTCTGTAATCCTGAAGCTTGAAGTTTTCTGGCCTTTTTCTACCTTTCAGATCTGATTTGCTGCTATTCTCCTACTACCACCTCCTCTATTTTCAAGACATCCTGGCCTCCTTTCTGATGCTGAGATATCCTGAGTGTGTGCAATTTCCATTCTCTCTGCCTAGAACACAGGCCTTCAGATCAGACATCTTTTGACATTTGAGGCTCAGTTCAAATGTCCCTTCCTTGGTAAGGCATGGTCTGAGTGCTCAGACTCATCCACAACCATTCTCTATGACAACACATGTTTAATTTATTTATTGTCACTTGTGAAATCATCTTGCTTTTAATTTATTGATTATTTTAATATCTGTCTTCTCCACTAGAATGCACATGCCCAGGGAACAAGGATCTTAGCCATTTGTTCACCGTTGCAGTCCTGGTGCCTCTAATAGAGTCTGTTCCATGGTGGGTTTCAACAAGTGTCTGCTGGATGAATTTCATTCACACAGGGCTAATGGAACACTTCCCTATCATATCTTAAGGAGATGCATCTAAAATCTGCACAGGTGAATCTAGTCCAGGTGGCGGTTGGGTTGAGTGGTGGCATTTCAGTTGCCTTAAAGTATGTAAACTAAGTTGAAGTGATTGTAATAGTCAAAATCACAGAATGATTGCATTCAATAAATAAATTTTAGCAAATTCAGTGATCTCTTTAGTAATAAAAGATACAAATTTTAATGATAATAACCTTTATTTTTATCTGTCATCTCTCTATTTATCTATCTATCTATGTATCTGTCTATTTGGTACCAGCCCACCCATACCTACTGATAAGAGTGAATTGATTCAGAATTTCTGAAGAATAGCTTTAGGGTACGTATCAAAAGCCTTAATAATGTCCACAAAATGGACGTGTGCAAAAGTAACACTGTAAGGAAGTTTTCTGTTTTTGGTTTGCTAAAGCGGCTGAAATGCAATGTACTAGAATGGGTTGGCTTTTACAATGGGGCTTTATTAGTTTAGAAGCTTATAGTTCTGAGGCCATGAAAATGCCCACATTAAGGCATCAACAAGAAAATACCTGGAATCCTCAATCAGAAGGCAAGGCACATGGCAGCATCTGCTGGTCTCTCCTCTCTCTTGAAGCCTCCAGTGCTTTCAGCTACTTGCTTCCGTGGCTTTCTCTCTGAGTTTCTGTGTTTTTCTCCATGTTCTGTATCTTTCTCTCTCAGCTCCTTTGGCTTTTCTCTGAATTTCATCCTCTTATAAAGAACTCCCATTAGGGGATTAAGACTCAGCTGAGGCATGCCTCAACTGAAATAACCTAATGAAAAGGTCCCACCCAAAATAGGTTTATACCCACAGAAATGAATTAGCCTTAAGAACATGATATCTGGGGTCCATAAAGCCTCCAAACCATCATATTTTTCTAAGCAAAATAATAGAAATAATTCAAAGGTCAAGTAGTTGAGCATTTGGTGAAGTAAACTATGGAAAATTCATGTGATAAAATGCAAGTCAATCACTAAATCCATAGAACAAGAAAAGAGTATGTACTAGTATTGAAAAATGTTCATTCTAACACTGTTACATGTTTTTTTAAAGGCAGGCTACAAAACAATGTGTGCCAAAGATCCCACTTTTGTGCAAGAAAAAAATAGAAGTGAATAGAAAAAAAGCTGAAAGAATATACATAAAAAATTAATAACAGGGACCATTGTATGGTTGCATTTTGGATCCTTTCCTTTTGCTGCTATTTCTCTGTGTCAGGTAAATTTTTACTTTAGACACATATTTTATTTGAAATTAGAAAAAATCACATTGTGTTACAAAATACTTTGAGTACCTAAAATAACTTCAAAGCTTTGTGTATTTATTAAACAACTGGTGAAACTGCACTAGAGTTTTGGTGCTGTGAAGACCGACGGGTAGTTTTGGTAAATGAGTCAGTTTCCAAACTGTCATGGTGGTGGTGAGTAGAGCTGGAAGAAAACACTAGAATAAGTTGATAACCTCTGATCTCCCCATAATCATGGACCGCTTTTAATTCAATTTATATGCTCAGTGTTCACCTTACCCTAGTCTGTGCTGGGCCCTGTTGGGCAGTGGGGCTTCCAGTGTGGAAAGAGAGCTGCTTCATAAAATTGATGGTCCTTTAGAAGACTGGCAAATAAAGAGTCTGTTACAATGCCCCATGCCTAGTGTAGAGAGTTGTGGGGATGCAGAGGAGAGCACCTAGCTTGGGTGCAGGTATTGGGCTGAATTTGATTCAGGAAGGTATGGGAATGAGGATGTGAGGGTAGGCACCACCTTTAGGAACCTTGCTATGAAGAGGAGCTAGACTGCAGCTGGTGGGGCTTTGAATAGTTGGGGAGGGGTTGTTTATAATCAAAGAGATTTTTAGGTTTAACTCTGGGGGGAGGATAAGGAGGGTTTCTAGAGGAGGGAGGCTGTGGACTGGGGCCAGAAAGGCCAATAGGAACCAGGGGATACAGTGGGTGTTGAGGATGTATTCCAGGTATAAGAATGGCATGGAATAAGCCTTAGCAGCAAGATGCCCTTGGCTTGTTTAAGGAACTGAAAATAGTGCTGTAGGGTTGGAAAATAGAGTGTGGGCTAGGAGTGGCATGACCCAGGCTGGAGAAGGTATCCTGGGGTCAGTGGGGCACATATGTTGGATTGCAGTGGGTTCAGGAAAAAGGGAGTTAAGGGAACATGGTAAGCACCTCATTTAAGAACTTTACTATGAAGGAGAGCTAGACTGTAGCTGGCGGAGTTTGGACTTTCTCGTGAGGAGCAACTGAAGGACTACACAGGGACTGATATGATCAGATTTATATGTTAGAGAAATCCTTCACCATAGCTAGAACTGGAGGAAGGTTGATGACAAAGGGAAAGAACAGTGGGATGAAAGAAAGTAGAGAGATTTTACGAAATATATAGGGATAGATTAAAATAAATAGAGGATAGCATTGAAGGGAAAATGGCAATCAATGGATAGAGTTGAAGCAAAAGCATAGAGTTGAAGGGAAGATGGTAATCAATGGAGACACAAGGTGTTGTGCTTGGGCACTGTTTCAGTTTCCTAGTTTGTTCAAGCAAATACCATGAGTTAGGTTGGGCTAGACTGGAGATGTCTACTTTGGAGTTATCAGCAAAGAGAAAGTTATTGAAATTGGAATGTGTAAAATAGGGCAGAGAGAAGCATTGACCACCCACCAAAGAATAGTCATAAGAGAATCCTGAGGAACATCAATGTTTAAGGAGACACAGGAGGACACCTCATGAATAAGTTTGAGATGAAGTGGCCAGAGAGGTAGGATGAATACTAGGAATATGTATTGCCCTGGAAGCTGAGAAGGGGAGAATGTCAAAGTCATCATTGTCATCCTTAGAAATGTCAAGGACAAAGAGCACAGAGGAGCATCCTTCAGGTTTAACTATTTCTAAGGATGTCATTGGTCACTTTGGTGGGATTTGCTTATGTACAGTGGTGGGCACAGATATTGGATTGCAATATGTTAAAGAACAAGAAGGAGTTGGGAGGATGAGGATGCAAGGGTGTGTTAGTTAGATTCAGTTGCCAACTTGGCCAGGTGAGCATACCTAGTCTTGTTGCTGCGGACATAAGCCAACGGTACGTGAACCTCATCTGTTGCCAATTACATCTGCAGTCAGCTAGGAGGCATGTCTGCTGCAATGAGTGATGTTTGACTTAATTGGTTGGTGCTTAAATGAGAGATTGCAACGTAGCACTGCAAGCAGCTCAGCATTCCTCATCTCAGCACTCGCAGCTCAGCCCAGGCCTTTGGAGATGCAGAAAGAAGTCACCCCGGGGAAAGTTGTTGGAACCCAGGGGCCTGGAGAGAAGACCAGCAGAGACCATCTTGTGCCTTCCACGTAAGAAAGAACCTCAGTGGAAAGTTAGCTGCCTTTCCTCTGAAGAACCAACAAAATAAATCCCCTTTTATTAAAAGCCAATCCGTCTCTGGTGTGTTGCATTCCGGCAGCTAGCAAACTAGAACAAAGGGTAAGCATCCTCGTTGAAGAACTTTTCTGTGAAGGAGAGCTAGATTGAAGCTGGTGGGGATTGGGAGAGTTGAGGGGTCTTGTTTTCAATCAGAGAGACTTTGAAGGCTTAACCCTGGTACTAATGAGACAATAATAAAGGGAGAATTAGGAGTTACAGGAGAGATTGAGGATAATCAGTGTATTAGTTAGGGTTCTCTAGAGAAACAGAATCAATGGGGAACACTCACAAGTATAAAATTTATAAAAGTGTCTTATGTGACCAACTGTTTTCCACAGAGGCTGCACCATTTTACATCCCCACCAGCCACATACAAGTGTTCCAATTTCTCTACATCCTTTCTCACACTTGCTATTTTCTATTCTCACATACTAGCAGATGTGAAGTGATTTTTCATTGTGGTTTTAACTTGTATTGTGGCATCTATTCATGGGCTTATTGGCCATTTTTCTATCTTATTAGGAGAAATTTCTACTCAAGTCACTTGCTCATTTTGTAATTGGGTTGTTTGTCTCTTTATTGTTGAGTTATAGTTCTTTGTATATTCTGGATATTGAACCCTTATCAGATACAGAATTTGCAACTATTTCCCCCCATCTGTGGGTTGTCTTTTACTTTTTGGTTATGTTGTACTTTAATGCCCCAAAGTTTTTAATGTTGATGAAGTCCAACTTATCTATCTTTTCTTTTGTTGTTTGTGGGTTTTTTTGGTCATATCTAAGAATCTGTTGCTTAATTCAAGTGTTGTAGTTTGTTAAGCTGCCAGAATGCAATGTACCAGAAATAGAATGGCTTTTAAAAAAAGGATTTAATAAGTTGTAAGTCTATCACTCTAAGCCTATAAAAATGTCCAAACTAAGGCATCCAGATAAAAGATACCTTAAGGTGCACTAAAGAAGGCTGATTAGTCTGGAACACTTCTGTCAGCTGGGAAGTCACATGCCTAGCATTTGTTGTCATTTACTCCTGGGCTCCATTCCTTTCAACCTCTGCTCCTGTGCCGGTTCCTTACTTTGCTTCTCTGGGGCTGGCTTTCATCTCTTGGCTTCCCTTGACTCTTTCCAGGTTCTAGCTTCCTTAACATCTCATGGCAACATCTCCTGGGCTCCAAGCAACTCCAAACATCCATGTCTCTGTTCTCCAAGTGTCAGTATCTGTGTCAGCTCTGCTCTGAAGTTTATGTTGGCTCTCTCTCTGTTGACTCTATTGCTTCTCCAAAATGTTTTCCTTTTTAAAGACTTTAGTAAACTAATCAAGATCTCCATCTGATCAAAGGTCACACCCACAATTGGGTGTGCCACATCTCTGTAGAGAAAATCCAATAAAAAATGTCTGCCCTAGAATGTTGAATTAAGATTAAAAGAAGCAGCTTTCCCCACAGATTGGGTCAGGATTAAAACATGGCTTTTCTGGGGTACATAATAGATTCAAACCAGCACAAGATTCTGAAGGTTTCCCTTGTGTTGTATTCTAAGAGTTTTGTGGTTTTAGCTCTTACATTTAGTTTATTGATTCTGTTTCTTAAGACCCCACTCCTGGTACCAAGTTGTATTAGTTAGGGTTCTCTAGAGAAACAGAATCAATGGGGAGCACTTGCAAATATAAAATTTATAAAAGTGTGTTATGTGACCATGGGAATGCAGAGTCCAAAATCTGCAGGGCAAGCTGTGAAGCTGACAATTCCGATGGAGGGTCTGGACAAACTCCACAGCAGAGGATCACCAACCAAAGTAGGAAGAGAGCCTGTCTCTTCTGAATTCTCCTTAAAAGGCTTCCAGTGATCAGACTGAACATCAGTCATTGCAGAAGACACTCTCCTTAGTTGATTACAAATGGAATCAGCTGTGGATGCAGCTGACATGCTCATGATTTAATTCTATAAAATGTCCTCATTGCAACAGACAGGCCAGCACTTGCCCAACCAGACAAACAGGTACCACCACTTGGCCAAGTTGACATATGAACCTGACCATGACAATCAGGTGAAATCTTGAAGGAGGTAGTGGAAGGGTGTAGGGAATCCAGAGCACAGTAGGTAAGAAGGTGTCCCCTCCACTCTTACAGAAAGAAGGGAATATGGATACAGAGGTAAATAACATTGCAGTAGTTCCTATCTAAAAGCTTCTGTTTTTTTTCAGTGCAGTAGGAGGTGAGGTTATCTGCTTAGAGTGAGTAGGAGGTAGTGGGGTAGAAGATTTGAGAAGTATGGAGAAATTTGAAATAGCTGCTCTAAAGAGTGGGAGAGAACTAACTCAGGAAACTGAGAGTCACTTCTAGAAGTAGGAAGGCCCAAGATGAGGCTGGATACCTTGAGTTTTTAGTGGCACCAGTCTGAAAGCTTCTGAGATTTCCTCCTCTAGGGCTCCATAGCCCAGGCATGGACATGGAGAAGCCAGACAGCCTGGCCAACTAAATGTTGTGAACTTGGCTATGACAGAAGCACCGTGGACTCAACAAGTTGAAGCTATTAGCAACAAGGATAAGAAAGTCATGAATTTTAAGGTCCAAGTGATACAGAAATAGAAACAGGAGAAAGAGTTGAGAAGAAGGAAGCCAAGAAATTCAGGACCTGAGGACTTTTTGAGTCTAAAGAACAGATGTGGTAGAAGAAACCAATTGAGAGTCTTGGAAAGATTTGAGGTTGTATTCAGAAAGTAGCATGCTTGGGTATGAAATTTCTTCAGGGGAAGAGTTCTAGGTCATACAGAGGCCATGAGAGTGCCCTCATGGGCAAAGAGGACATTAAAGAAGGATGTTTGATGGTGGATATTGGATGGTGGTGTCCATATGGATGCTGGACTGATCCTTGACACCAGGAGGACTTTGGAGGAATGGAGAGGGAAAATGGGAAACAGAAACTTGAGTCCTTAGAGAGGACAGCATCGATGGGTGCATTGGGAGAGAACCAGCAATGAGGAAAGGGAAAGGACTACAGAGCCTCACTGTGTGAGGCTAAAGGCAAGGGGGGTTCATATTAGGTTGAGGAATGATGATCTAGAAGTGGGAGAGGGAGAAGAAGAAATGCCCAAGCTACTTTCTCATCTGTAGAATGGGTGTGTAGAAGAATGAGGAGGAGAAAGCCATGCCTCTACTAAGGAAGATGATGGAGTGAAGATTCAAGGAAGAGGCTGAAGGTGTATGGGGGATTATTTCCTCTGAAAGAAGAATCCAAGAAACATCTCTGAAGGATATGGCAAAGAGGAGAGCAGTGGAAATTTGGTTCAGGAGAGAAGAAACACAGAGAAGAATAGAATGATGACAATAAACACAACAGCAACAAAGCAATGATAACATCTAATACTCTTTATGAAGGTCCACTCACCAAGTGTTCGTACCTGTGTTCTAGGCATTGAGTTTACAGTGGTGCAAAAGGCAGATAATGTGCTCTCCCTCCTGGAGTTTCCTTTTAGTAATGGAAAATGACAATTAACAGATACACAAACATGTGTGTATATGTGTGTGCATGGTGATTTCAATGGAGATAAGTGTCATGAAGAAAGTAGCAAGTTAAAGATGATAGAGCATGAAGGACAATGCTATGAGTGAATTCTTAAGGAAGGATTCTCTGTGGAGGTGACATCTGTGCATATACCTTAATGAAGGGAGAGTTGAAAAAGGCAAATGAGGGGAAGAGCCTTCCAGGCAAGGGAAGCACAAGCGCAAAATCTCTGAGATGAGAAATGCTTGCTGTGTTCAGGGAAGAGCAAGGAGACTGATGTGACTGGAGAATGATGAACAAGGGGTAGTGAGAGAAAGGAAGTATTGCCAGAAATTATGTTAGTAAGGGACTATGAAGAGAGATGAAAAATGCTAGCTCCCTGAGAATATCACCAAACAACCTGTTGATAATACAAAGATGAATTTATTCTTTCTTACCCCAGTAAGGAAGAATAGCTCCTCCACAGTGTGAGGAGCTCTCCTCCATGCAGTGTTTCAGAGGAGCTCTCCTCTAGGCAGCATGTCAGGGACCCAGCCTCCTTCATCTGTGGTTCTGCCATCCCCCAGGACTTTGGAGTTCTTTGCTAGCCCATTTGGGCTAGGCCTGGAAGTGGCACATCTCACTTTTACCCAACATTTTATTGGTCTGAACTCAGTCCCATGGCCATGTCCAATGGCAAGGGGGCTGGGAAGGTTGAGCCCCCAGGAGGGAGAGGAAGGAAGTTTATGATCAATTAGTTGTTGTCTGCCACAAACTCATGAATACATGATACAGATTCGATTATTCCTATTTCATAGTTTGGAAACAGAGGCTCAGAGAGATTAAGTAACTTTCCCAAAGACATACAGCTTCTAAGAATAGTTTGAATTTGACTTCAGGTGGTCTGACCTTAGGCCCTCTCTTTTAATTGTTACATTATATTGCTAAAAACCATTGATTGAGTTGAAATTTGATTTTCCTTGGTGAAAATCAAAGCTGTGGTTCTGGGCTTATAGATATAAATTCTTTGCTTAGCTGGGTGATTCTGGCTCATGAGGTTGCATGCATTTAAGCTCTCAATTGGGGTTGCCGTCATCTGAAAGCTTGATTGGGGCTGAGAAATCTGCTTCCAGGCTCACTCACGTGGCTATTGACAGGAGGCTTTGATTTCTTGCCGTATGAGTTGTTCACAACATGGCAGCCTAGCTTCCCAGAGCCAGTGGTATGCCTGTCACCTTGGCTGGAAGGTTGGGCTTGGCTGAGCTTCTCTCTTTATCCATGTCAACTCTACCTAGCCTCTCTATGTAGTTTCTCCACATGGTCTATCTAGCAGCCTAGTAGCAAAGTAGCACGAGGTTAAAGATCGCTAAGCAATTTCTAGCTCCTTCTTTCTGGCAAACTTGACTCTCGTTATCTTTCTGTGTGGTTGGCCACTTGTCTGACTCAGAGAACAGCACCATTGTTCTCTCTGGATGTTCTCCATGTAGCTCAGGAATTGGCGTGCAAGAAGCTACTACGAATGGTAGCTGACTCATATGGGCATTTTTCAGGAGCCATATAATTCGTCCTCTAAACATTTGTGTTATTTAGGATAGTGTTAGCAGCTGTACCCAATCAACCCATGATCTCTGTGGCTTGACACATACAAGTTTATTTCCTGCTGCGTATGCCTGGTGGGCAGGGAGCTCTCCTCCATGCAGTGTTTCAGAGACCCAGGCTGCTTTCATCTGTGGCTCTGCCATCCCCCAGGACTTTGGAGTTCATTGCTAGCCTCTCTGAACTACATTGCTAGCCCCTCTGGACTAGGTCTGAAAGTGGCACATCTCACCTTTACTCATTGTTTTATTGTTCTGAAGTCAGTCACATGACCACATCTAACAGCAAGGGGGCTGGGAAAGCTGAGCCCCAGAGGGAAAAGGAAAGAAGTTTTATGATCAATTAGTTGTTGTCTGCTATAAACTCATTAATGCATAACACAGATTCTATTATCTATATTTTATAGTTCGGGAAACAGAGGCTCAGAGAGATTATGTAACTTTCCCAGAGATACCGATTCTAAGAATAGTTCGAATTTGACTTCAGGTGATCTGACCATAGGCCCTCTCTTTTAATAATTACATTATATTGCCAAAAACCACTGAGTGAGTTGAAATTTGATTTTCCTTGGTGAGAGTCAAAGCTGTGGTTCTGAGATTACAGATATAAATTCTATTTTCCTTTCTAAGCAGGGCCACAGCATCCCCTACCTCCAGGGCGGGGAACTACATGAATGTTCCCGGGGATTGTGCAGTGCAGTCTGTAGCGTCCTTGCTTCTAAGTGCCAGGTAACTTCAACACCCATTTCCTGTACATGTGCTATTTACCATGTACCAGGCTATGCACTTTCATGCAAGTATTTTAGCAGGGACTCCTAAAAATGAGTTTGATTAATGAGCCATGCTTTAAGAAGCGCTTCTTGTCATGGAATTTTCTGGTCAGCCGTATTTCACCCCAGTGGAAAAGGCTTTGCTCTTTTGAATACTTGACATCTCTCGGGAACTAGCCGAATTCCCTTTGGTACCTGCACCTGTACTCTTGCCTCCACCACAGGCTGGAACAAAGACACATTCCCTTCACATCTCAGTCTAACCGATCATGTTATGCACAAAAGAGGTTGACAATGCCATTTTGCCACTTTTCTCTCTTCTGTTTGGATAATTGCATTGTCAAGAATTACTTATCATACATTTAACACTTAATACCTATTTATTATGAGTTCATGTAACTGCTATTTAAAGAATAATCCGTGCTAACTCCCTTCTACCCCATTTGATGCAATCGTGATTCTGTAATTGCTGGTTTCTGCTATATTATGCCACAAAACCTGAAAGCATAATTGGTTGTTTCATTCCAGACAATACGTTTTCGAGATGCTTAAAGCTTAACTGGCAGATTTGAAGTGAGAGCAAAGGCAGTCAGGCAGGCGTGCTCGCGGCAGGATGGTGGTACAGAGTAATTAATGCAGAAACCATACAGGATGACAAGTAACATTGTTTCCAAAAACTAAAAGGGAGGGGGACGAAATCCTTTTGTGCAGACCCTTTGTTTTAAGTTTCTGGCTGCTGGCAGTGCTTTTTGTTGGAGCAAATCTGCTTCAAACATAAGAAGAGTGTAAAGTAATATGAAAAATGGGCACATCTCAGCAGCGAGAGGATTCCGGACAGAGAAATCATTGAGGCTTATGGGGCAGTCCCTCTGCAAAATGGAGGAGTGTCCCCAAATTGTCCTTTGTAGGTCTGCCTTTCTATGACCTGTAACTTGAGTTCTCTTAAGACTTCTTTCCCAGAGGCTCTTTAGGCTCATTTGCTCCAGGATTCTCGTTCCTTATTTCATCAAGTAATAGCACACTTATGTAAACTGAGGTGTTGAAATGTAATGCACGTGTCACTTCCTAACTCAAATAACTGGCTGCCTATTTCCTCCCTCGCTCTCTCCATCCTTCCTTCCCCTTTCCCCTCTTCCTTCCTTCCTTGTTGGGGAGGAGATGCAGCTTGCCCACTGACTCCTATCTACAAACCCCTTGGACCAGTGCCATGTGTGGGCATCAGTCCTGCCAGCCCTGGATCAAATCAGACTCAGCCTGAATTCAGAACACCACGCCCTAATTCACTCCCCCGGAGGTGTTATGATTTGCTTCAAGGGATGAGAGTTTCATTCTGCTGATCAATAAGTTGATACATCCGAAATTGTGTATTGAACCTCATGCCAGGCCCTGGGGCAGAAGCTGAGAGGGGCCCAAAAGATAAGACAGGGCCCTACTCTTAAAGCTTGCTTTTATCTTACATTTTGTCAAGACATACACTTAAACTGTTGACAGAATCTTTGTACAAACCTACTTTCTAGGAATAGTACCTTTTCACCCTTTGGGATGACTGTTTCAAGCTCAAGTGGTATTGTAGCCTAAAGTATCAAGGGAAAAAAACCAACATTCTAATGTAGCGGGTTTTTGACGTGTTTTTCCTTGGACCAGTAGCACAGGCATTCCCTCAGAAGTTCCGAGAAATTAAAACTCTCAGGCCCCACCCCATTCCTACTTAAACTCCGTGGTCAGGCCCAGAAATCTGTAACGAGCCCTCCAGGTGATGCTAATGTTATGCTCGAATTTAAGAACCACTGATTTAAACAGGGAGAACAAGCAAAACATGGAGCTGCCCACATATTGTGACTTAATGGTTCCACGAGAACCCACCCAAATTTTTCAATGGTTGCTGATATTCTGCTCAATGAGTTATTTCTTTTGGTTGCGGCATTGTGTTGATGTAGTAAATAATTTAAAAACGGCATCTGTGCATGTTATACATTATGCATTAATGATTTTTAGCATCTAGCTACTGGGTTTAGTAAAGACACTAATAAATAGAGAAAAAAGAAGACAGTGCTTAAGAGACTACAGATTTTGCTAACCAATCTCACCTATCTCACTGTTTTGCTGAAAATTACCTTAGTAAAAAAGCAAATTCTCTTCCTCTCCCATGATGGCAACAAACAATGGCTATTTTTTCTCTGTTCATCTTTATCAGCTATCCTAAACAAACAATAACATAGATATTGTGTGTTACTTGCAAACACAGACACAATAAGCCATTAAAAAAAAAAGCGTGTGTCCTGGATGCAGGTAAAAAATACCTGTGCCTTAGTTTTCTCACCTGTAGAAGGGAGCATAAAATGATATATTAAATGAAATAATAAGTATGAAGTAGAGTGCCTGTTCTAGTTTGCTAGCTGCCGGAATGCAATATACCAGAAAGGGAATGACCTTTTAAAAGGGGAATTTAATAAGTTGCTAGTTTACAGTTCTAAGGCCAAGAAAATGTCCCAATTAAAACAAGTCTATAGAAGTGTCCAATCTATGGCATCCATCCAGGGAAAGATACCTTGGTTCAAGAAGGCCGACGAAGTTCAGCATTTCTCTCTCAAGTGAGAAGGCACATGGTGAACATGGTCAGGGTTTCTCTCTTGGTTGGAAGGGCACATGGCGAACGCAGTGTCATCTGCTAGCTTTCTCTCCTGGCTTCTTGTTTCATGAAGCTTCCCAGGAGGTGTTTTCCTTCTTCTTTGCCAAAGGTCGCTGGCTGGTGGACTCTGCTTCTCGTGGCTATGTCATTCTGCTCTGCTCTCTCTGCATCTCTTCTATTCTCCAAAATGTTTCCACTTTTATAGGACTCCAATAAACCAATCAAGACCCACTCAAATGGGTGGAGACATGTCATCACCTAATCCAGTTTTGCAGCCACTCTTGACTAAATCACATAATCCAGGGAGATGATCTGATTACAGTTTCAAAATACAGTATTGAATGGGAACTACTCCACCTTTATGAAATGGGATTTTGATCAAAACGTGGCTTTTCTAGGGGGGATACTTCCTTTCAAACCAGCACAGTGCCTAACAAATAGTGAGGGCTAAATATTAATTTTTCTTATCATTGTTATTATCCTACTAAAATGCAGATAACCAAACGAAGTTGGGAAGGCCACAGGAATTGCACAGGGCCAGAGAGGTCCCTGCCCTTACATCTGTCAGACCCTCCTGCATGAGACCGGATGGGGGTTGCCCCAGAGCTATGCTCAGTGGAAGAGTTCCTGGGCCAGAAGGTTGTCCTGTGATGGTGGGCCAAGAAGGGCAAAGGAGATAGGTGTCTTAGTTTGTCAGAGCTGCTTGACAAATACCATACACTGGTTGGCTTAACAGCAGGAATTTATTGGCTCACAGTTTGGAGGCTAGAAGTAAAACATCAGGGTGTTGGCAGGGTCATGTGAGTCTGTACTGTCCGGGTGGTGGCTGCCCATAACCCTTGGGGTTCTTTGGGATGCATCTCTGCCTCTATCACCAGGTGAGCTCTTTCTCCTTCTCTGGCTTTGGCTTCCAAGACCCAGTTTTCTTTACTCTAGTCATATAAAGGCCCACTGTGCTGGTTTGAAAGGATGTATGTCCCCTAGAAAAGCCATGTTTTAATCAAAATCCCATTTTGTAAAGGCACAATTATCCCTATTCAATATATGTTCGAAACTGTAATCAGATCATCTCCCTGGAGATGTGATTTAATCAAGAGTGATTGTTCAGCTGGATTAGGTGATGACATGTCTCCACCCATTTGGGTGGGCCTTGATTAGTTTTTGGAAGTCCTATAAAACAGGAAACATTCTGGAGAATAGAAGAGATTCAGTGAGAGCAGAGAATGCTGCAGCACCACGAAGGAGAGAATGGATGAGCTGATGAGCTTTGGTGAAGAAGAAGGAAAACACCTCCCGAGGAGCTTCATGAAACAGGAAGCCAGGAGAGAAATCTAGCAGAGGACGCCATGTTCGCCATGTGCCCTTCCAGCTGAGAGAGAGAAGCCCTGACTGTGTTTGCCATGTGCCTTCTCACTTGAGAGAGAAACGCTGAACTTCATCGGCCTTCCTCCCAGGCTCAGTGGTATTTCAGCTGCTTGGCGATCCTTGGGTTTCTTGGCTTTCCCATCTCGTGGCCATGTCCTCTCCTTTTGATTCTAGGTTCCATTGACTTCCAGATTCCGGCCCTGCTCTGTGACTTTCTCTCTATGAAGCCTTGGGTAATAGGATTAAGACCCACCCTGATTCAGTTGGCCAATGGGTTCACACCCACAGAAATGGATTAAGATTAAAAATGCACATTTTCTTCTGGGGCGCATAACTCAATATGCCACAGGTGGCTGCCAGAAGAGTTAAAACCACACAACAGATAGCTCACATTATCTTTCTACCTGGTGGCACTGAACTAGAGGAATCTACCATGAACTGGTAGCGATAGCACAGAGAATAAGCTCCCTGTATCTCAATGAGGTGTTCCAACATTTTGAGTGGGACATGTCATCATTGGGAGGGTCTCCCCACTCACCACATGATTTTAACATGTGACGCTGATCACATTTCAAAGGCTCTATAGCCACATAGGGCTGGTGTGGTTATTGCATGAAGAGTAGTGGGGGCCACTGAGAAAAGGAAGGTGGCTCCTTTCAAGTACCAGGTGATCTATGAACAGGTCCCTGTCAGATGGACACATGTTTCCAGGCAGAGAAGGTGGAACAGGCATGGGGACAGGAGGAACTAAGTTAGGCAAGTATGGGGAAGAAAGAAAAGGAAATGGAATTGTCACACTGAGCCAGTTGCTCAGAGATGGGGAAGCACATTTAGTCCTTGGACCAGAGATGGGTAAGATTTTTGGTGTCCGAGAAAACGCAGGAATGAAATCTCCAAGTCTCCTTTTTCCATGCCATTTCCCTACCCAACCCCACCTAATTTTCGCAGGCTGGAGGCAGTGTCCTACCCTGGGTTACTTCCAAACATTTTGTCTGATGGCATCCATGGCAGCCCAACCCAGGGGGAGATGTTGAGGGATTCTTTAGTAGGAAGATACACAGGGTTTAAACTTCATCAAAGTTTAGGAATTATCCATCCCTCCCTCAATGAAGAGAGAAAACCTTCCAGTGAGTTCATGTTTCACATTAATTAGCAGCTCTTTATCTGAAATTCACAAAATAGGAGTGATGAAAAAAGGGAGTTGCTTCTGGACGGTTGATAAGAGACACAAAAAACATTAGAGGAAGGTTAGACAGGCATCTCTCCAATATAAGAAAGGCATCAACCTTGAAATACATAAGGGAAAAAAGAAATTATGACTGTTTGAGCTTTAGTCTCCTCCTAAAAATGCTTCCAGCTCTCAACTTCTGAGTGAGTGAATTTATTAGAACCTGAACTGTCACTTGCCACATGAGTCTTGACTTTGAGAGATGAACACAATATGAACTTTTTGGCAGTTCACAAAAGTTCACGTGGTTGTTTTCTTTGGAGTTTTTCGTGTGTGTGTGTGATGTGATGGCTCACTCGTGCTTTCACAATTTGGGGGCAAAGGGGCATCACATCTCTATGGAGAAGCTGTTTCCACTACACTCTCTTCCTAGCTCTGCACGTTTATGAGTTTCCAATACCCAGTGGATTCAGAGAGCAATGTTTGGTGGGGATCCTCGTGCTCAAAGGACTTTCTGTCCTTGAGCTACTGGGCAGCTCTGCAATCACCGAGCCTTAATTGGCGTTGAGTCCCTTTGATAGATATTCTTACTGTTTAAAGCTGTTTTTTTTTTTTTTTATCAAAGGAGCTTTAAACAGAAAACAGAAAAGCACATAGTAATTTTATTTATTCTTTAAAGTACACTTTGAGTTAAGTATGATTATGGCTCAGTTTTAAAGATGAGGAAATTGTGGTACTGAGAAGTTAATTCACTTGTTGGAGCTAGTGAGTGGTAAGCCCAAGATTCAAACCTAGGAGGCAAGGCTGGAACTCTCTCTTTTTTCTTTTTTAGAGATCAATGAACTTTTTTTCTTTATAATTGTAATTTTTATTACAGAGACAAAACAGTACTTTATACTACTAAGGAGACCTAAACATCTGTAAAACTGCAACTACTCTTGCCAATATCAGATTTGAAAGACAGTTTTGGCTCCCCTAGAATACTTGTATTTTCTTTTTTTGGTCTGATTTTAATATCTTTATTGTAAAAACAACATACAAATGTACAAACATTGCTGACATCCCAACATTCCTTACATGGTGTACAATCAATGGCTCACTATATCATCACATAGTTGTGTATTCATCACCAGGATCATTTTTATCACTCCAGCAAAAGAAATAAAAAAAAAAAAAAACTCATGCATACCATATCTCTCACCTCTCCCTCTCATTGACCACTGTATTTCAATTTACTCAATTTATTTTAACCTTTGTTCCCCTTATTATTTTGTTTATTTTTTTAAATTTATTTTATTTATTGAATGTACCAACATACAAACACATTCTTACCATACGATCATTCAATCTACATATATAATCAGTAACTCACAATGTCGTCACATAGTTGTATATTCATCATCATGATCATTTCTTAGAACATCTGTATCAATTCAGAAAAAGAAATAAAAAGAAAACAAAAAAATTCATGCATACCATACCCCTTGCCCCTTCCTTTCATTGATCACTAGCATTTCAAGCTACTAAGTTTATTTTAACATTTGTTCCCCTTATTATTTATTTTTAATTCATATGTTTTACTCATCTGTCCATAAGGTAGATAAAAGGAGTATCAGACACAAGGTTTTCACAATCACACAGTCACATTGTGAAAGCTATATCATTCTACAGTCATCTTCAAGAAACATGGGTACTGAAACACAGCTGTACATTTTCAGGCAGTTATCTCCAGCCTCTCTGTTGTGCCTTAACTAAAAAAGGGGATATCTATTTAATGCGTAAGAATAACCTCCAGGATAACCTCTCGACTCTGTTTGGAATCTCTCAGCCATTGACACTTTATTTTGTCTCATTTCTCTCCTCCCCCTTTTTTGTCAAGAAGGTTTTGTCAATCTCTTGGTGCTGAGTCCCAGCTCAGTCTAGGATTTCTGTCCCACATTGCCAGGAAGGTCCGTACCCCTGGGAGTCATGTCACCCGTAGACAGGGGGAAGGTGGTGAGTTTGCTTATCGTGTTGCCAAGACGGAACTCTTGATTGACATGTTGTGTTGCTTTAGGTTTCCAAGAGGAAAATACCTTTCATTTTGAGTGCCTCAGACAATCATCTCGTCTCAGAAGTGGCGCTGACAAATATTAAAATCTATTTTTGATGATAAAGTCACCATGGCCGCTGCTTTTTTTGTTTTTCTGAGAATGCTGTCTTGGTAAAATACTTCTTCCCCTTTCCTTCTTCCTCCCTCTCTTCCCCTCTCTTTCCTTCTCACTAAGCCTCACCTTCTTTTCTTCCTAACTCCTTTCCCTTCCCTCCTTCCTTCCTTTCTTCCTTCCCCCAGCTCCATTCTTATTCTCATTGATAAAATTACTGCTTCTGAACACTGAGAAGTGTTTTGAGTGAAGGCGGGTTGATGCCACTGAGAAAAGGGTGTGTCTTAGTTTTGTCAGTCTGCTATGACAAATACCATGCAATGGGTTGGCTTAATCACAGGAACTTACTGGCTCATGCTTTCGGAGACTTAAGTCCAGAATCAAGGTGTCGAAGAAAGCCATGTTTTCTCCCTGAAGTCAGATGTCCTGGTGCTGGCTTGCTTTGGTCCTTGATGTTCCTTGGCTCACATCTCTACCTTCTGTTATGTGGCCATCTCTCTCTCTGTGTCTACTCTTGTGATTTCCACTGACTTTCAGCTTTGGGTTCCCCTTTATAAGACCTCCAGTAGTACAAATTAAGACCCATCCAGATTTAGCTGGCCACACCTGAACTAAAAATAACCTCTTCAGAAGGTACAATAGGTCTATACCCACAGAAAAGGTGGATTAAAATTAAGAATATGCCTTTTTGGGGGGGGGGGTTCATAATTCAATCTACCGTAGGGTACAAGTCCAGGTCTGGCTCACCCATTACAAATGTCTGTTTGCTCTGTGGCAGTGAACATTGGCAGATGGGGCTCCAGAGCCTAGAAACCAGCAATTCAATTCTGAGCACTTCCACTGGTGAACACAAGAAGGCCTCTGTGCTCATCTGTGACCATCAGCACGTTAGTATAGCAGAGACCACATCAGTAATAATTAGAGCGCTAACAGAGGGATAAATGAGGATGAAGGCTGAACAAGCTCAGGCTGGCTGAGTTACTTGTGATTCACTTGGTCCTGAAGCTTCCAAGGGTTGCATTTCCCACCCAGTTATTTTGCTGTACAGGGAGAAGTGAGAAGGCGCTGTGTGCAGCTGGCTCCTGGGCTGCCTCGCCGCTTTGGGTCCCTCAAATGCTTTTGCAGGGTGAAATGGAAAAGAAAGCATGAGCCATGAGCAGCAGGCATAGCTGAACCTACAAGAAAGCTAGTGACCCTACTCCTTGGGATTCTCACTAGAACAGAAACGATTTCCCCGTCTCTGCTCTCCCCCAGCCCCGCACGACTGAAGGCCGATGTGCTTGTGGCAAGCAGTGGATCAGCTGGCGGATGGTAAGAAACGACTACATATTAATGTAGCTGTCAAAATACTGCTAAAAATAGTGTACTTGCTTCTCCATAGTGCTGCTCTGGAGCTTTGGGTTGCTAGAAGCTTGTAATTACCACCCGAGAAACAATGAAATGGCTTTCCTGCATATGGTGCAGGAAAAACCATGTGTCTCTGGGCTTAAACGTAGGGAACCTCTCTTAAATGTGGCTCGCTTCCATTTGCTGATGAAGCATGTAGTATTTTCAGGGGTCAGGAGAGGCTCTTCTAAATTCACCTCTTGTGTGGCTTTATCAGCATGTATTTATGTGTAGCTCTTCTTCGTGCTGAGATAGTGCTGGGGAGACAGAATTCTCAGCCTGGTGAATGATGATAAAAATGATAGCAATGAGTCCCCTAGGAACTGTTGTAAGGGTTTTTCATATATTAACTTGTGTAATTCCCATGACTAGGACCCAATGGGATAGGAAATTTGCCCGTGATCTCTCCTACTGTAAGTGGCAAAGCTGACATACAAACCCAGTCCATCTGACTCCTGAGCCTGAGGTCTTAAATATAATGCCATACAATAATCACAGGACATTGTCAATGCTTTAATAGAGAAATGTCCATGGTTCTGGGGCAGCTGTGAGATGGCTGATCGGCTTCCAAGAACCTATGAGTATTGCGCAAGGGTATCTGAATATTTTTTATCACATAGCACTATTAAGTAAAAAGAAAAAATTGAGCAGTTGTTTTTTTGTAGATATTTTACTTTACAAAGTATCTGTTTACACTACTGTACCAACATTTCATATTTTAAGAAACACACACACAAAGTAGAAATTTAAAAAGGAAGAGATAAATTTAATTCAAATAGAAGTTCTATGATGCTCCCCTGAACATCCCTGGGAGGTTACCCTCTTCCTTTTTAGAGTCTATGCATCAGAAGTCAGGTGTTTGCTTTGCTAATCCCTCTATTTCCAGGGTCTGTGGAGGTCCTAGAACATAGATCATCTTCAATGAACCTCTGTTGGTTGGATGGGTGATTGGATGGATGGTTGGATTGGTGAATGGGTGGATTTGAGAAAGGCGTTCTTCAGATGATGTTTGAAGCATAGATTGATATTTAACAAGTGGGGAGAATGGGGAAGGATATGCCAGAGAAAATAAACAGCTGTAATAAAAGGCTAGAAGCATGTTTCTGAGAGTTGAGAGAGTGGGACACAGAGTGTGCAGTGGGGATGGGGTGCTGGATTATAGAAGAACCTTGACAATCACACTCAGAGTTGACCCTTGTGGTGTAAGGGCAGAGGCTGTCAGAGGACAGTGGACGGGTCAGGATGGTCACTCCATCCACTGGAACTGATGGGTTGGAAGGAGAAGATGCTGGGCCAGTGAAGTAGTGGTTGTGGTATTTGGATGGCAAACTTTTCTAGAATAGAGAGTAGGAGACTTGCTGACCAACTGCATAATTGGGGCAGTAAGTAAGAGACAAGTGTCTGCTAGGTCTCTGAATGGGATAGATGGAGGCTGAGGCCAGTGACTCAGAAGGGAACTCAGAATGGACAGCAGATCTTATGGCAGATGGCAAGGACAACCACAGCTAATATTGTCTGAGTGCTGATTATGTCCTCGGCCCTACCCATACATCGACTCCTTCAATTCTCATGAGAATGTATTATAACTTATCATGATTTTATAGCTGAGAACCCTGAAGATCAGAGAAGGTAAGTAACTTGGGCTGATGTCCAGCCTAGGACCAATCTGTTTTGAACACAGAAGTGAGATCACGTGAAAAGATAGCCTAAGTAAAGGGAAGATTTCTAGGCAGATAACACCATGGAGACCCATCACATCTTCATTATAAAACTTACCATTCTCCACTGAAATGGTCTTTTTTTTTCCTAAATGGATGAATATTTTAAAAACTGTCTATTATTGCATTTTTTACTTTGTCCATCAACATCCTTTATTACTTTTTAATTAAACAAATCATGCATAGATGCACTTTCCACATAAGACATAATTCCACATTATAGATAAAGTTACCTTCATTTGAGCATCCCCTTGGTCCTACTCTCCTTCACCACTCATCAGAGAAAATGACTATTAACGCCTCGGCATGCATCCTTCCAAACCTTTTTCTATGCAACTGCTATCTATGTATGCCCATGGAAGATAGATAATATTGTTTTTGTGTGTATTTTTACATCACATATACTTATTCAAACATTTACTTGTGTCTACAATATGCCAGGTGTTATCCTAGAACAGGGTTTAGCAAGCTTTCTATAAAGGGCCTAATAGTAAATATTTCAGACTTTATGAGTCACACATGGTCTCTATGGCATAGTCTTCTTTGTTTTTTTATAGAACCTTTAAATGTGTAAAAAGCTTTTTTAGCTTGGAGGGGTGGGGTCAGATTTGGTCTATGGGCCTAGTTTGTTGACCCCTTCTCTAGGAGACTGGGGGGTACCAGTGAACGAAATAGATCAAAATTGCTTTTATGTAATATTATACCCTTAAAACATTTTCATTATATATCACGTAGTTCTATCTCATTCTTTTTTATTGTCACATGGTATTTCTTAGCATGGATTGTAATTATTTCTCAGGCCTAGATTTTTTTTTATTAGTCCTAACACCAGCTGCTTGAGATGGAAACCATGGGTAAGTCATCTTGATATTTTAAGTGCCCAATACAGGGCTTGGCACAGAGCAGTCACCCAAGGAATACTGTTTGGATTAATAAATACACAAATGAAAAATTTCATAAAATGCAGAATGATCAGCTGCATAGTAATCCCTGATGTTTTGGAATCAATTCCATGAAGAACACCATTTCCTGGCTGGAATGGACCACAGGGTTGACCCTTTTCTTATCTCTTAGGTCAGTTTGTGTCTTAGTTTGCCGGAGATACTATCACAAATGCTGCACACTGGTTTTGGCTTAACAGCAGGAATTTGTTGACTTACCATTTTGGCACTAGAAGAAGTCCAAAATCAAAGTATTGGCATGGCTTGCTTTCTCCCAAAGTCTGTAGTATTTTGGAGCTTGGCTTGCCCTTAACCCTTGGGGCCCCAAAGCTAAGACTGCCAGTTGCTTTGGGGGGAATGAGAAGCAGTGAGAAGGTGTGGTACTGTAGCTGAGCCACAGCAGAAAAGGCAGGGAGCCATCATGGTGGAGGATGATGGACTAGGTGGGGCATTTTAACATTTATGATAAAAGTCTAACATTAAAACAAGAGCTCATGGTTCTGACCACAGAGGGTCTAAAACAGAGGTCTAACAGGCTGAAACACTTGCTTATATTCTCTGCTCCATGTGGATTTGTAGCCTGAGTTCTGGGAAATGGGCCCTGGATCTTGGGAGGGCCTGAAAGCATGACAGGCACTAGTCTTAGTCTGTTAAACTCATCCAATTCCCTGACTCTCCCATGTGGTGCCCAAAGGTTCAGACCCCATGTTGAGTATTTCCCTAAGGGAAATTGGAATTGGAAGCTCCTAGAAAGTGAGACAACCCAAAGGACTCTCTTGACTTCTGTCTTGGGCTCCATTTCCTAGTCTAACATTTTCTTTCTGTGTATCTGTCCTATTTTCTTTTCTCTACCAACAGGGCCCTGTGAATTCATGTGGTGTCTCCACCTCTCAACTGGAGCTTGTACATGGCTTTGGTGGACCCCTGTCCTCTCTCCACCATCACCCATCAGCATTGGCTCCCTGAGGTTCTCTCTTTCGTGGCAGTTGCAAGCTCTGACTCCAATGTCTTACTTGCATTCTAATTGGCTCACTTATGGGCAGACTGGGTTCAGGTCAGGCGCCCACCCACCTCTGGGTGGTCCATCTGTTGGTCCAAGATGTTAACCTACCCTACTGCTAAATCAAGCTCCACTCCTGCACTACTGTTACATCCTCATACCCAGGGAAGAAAGTTTCAATTGCTTTCTTGGTGTTTCATTAAAATAAAAAGAAGATGCTAGAATTTATGTTTTCCTGTCTCCCATCTAACCCTAAATGAAGTTAAAAAAATCAAAAGCCTGAGAATTATTTAGGACCCTTATACATAATTTGGAAACTAACAAATCTGAGCTTGAATCCTGGCTCTACCATTTACCAACTGGGGACCAATGTCCTCATCTTTAAAATGGGGTTACAAATATATATCTAGAAAGTCTAATTGTTGGGGACAAATTTGATAAAGTTGTATTATGAAGGCTCTTTGAGTTGTAAGCAAAAGGAAGTTAATTCAAACTCCTTAAGCTGGTGAAACTATGACTCACATAATGGGAAGATCCAATGAGTCTAAATAGAATCATTGCCATCTTGCTTCTTGACTCACTGCAACCAAGTTTCATTCTGAGACAGACTTTCTTCACACTGTGTTAGGATAGTTACAGGTAGCAGAAGGCCTGTGTAATAGGTAATCTCAGAGAAAGTCATAGAATCTTTGCTGAAAGCTCCCGAATGCATCCCAAAGGAGATTCTGATTGTCTTTGAAGAAGTAGTGCCTTAATTTCTTTAAATTTTTTTCCTTAGCCAGTTTTTTACTAGAGAAGAATTTTATTACAGACCAATCATGCATAAAATTCAGGATTCCATATACCACTCCACCATTCACACCTTGCATTGGTGTGGAACATTTGTTACAATTGATGATAACACTTTTTTTATAATTATCCTAATTTTTTTAACGTTAGTTACTTTTTTTTACAGTTGATGAAAGATGATTAAAATCATACTATTAACTAGAGTCCATAGTTTTAATTACATGTATTTTTTCCATATACCTTATTGTTAGCACCTTGTATTAGTGTCATACATTTGTTAAAATTTATGAAAGAACATTCTTATAATTATACTATAAACTATACAGTCCATCATCAACAATAAGAATTTATCATTAGGACTGTGTTAGATAGTAATATATGTTATATTTAATTTTTTTTAGTAACATATATGACCTAGAGTTTCCCTTTTAATGACATTCTCTTATATAATTCAGTGCTGTTAGTTACATTCACGATATTGTGCTACCATCACCTCCATCCATTTCCAAACCTTTGTGATCAACCTAAATAGAAATTCTGTACAAATTAATAATCAACTCCTCCTTCTCTAGTCACTGTCTATCTCCTGGTAACCTATATTCTTGATTCTAACTCAATGAGTTTGTCTGTTATAACTACAACAGTTCGTATCAGTACGTAGGACCGTGAGGGAGAGACAGTGGACTAGTGAGTCTGGGCCTGAAGTTTCCTACCTGCTATTTTCCTTTTTTTCTTTGATTCAGTGTTTGTGGCTCAACCATCCTCCAGAGTTTTAAGGAGGTGGAATTTGTTCTTTTATTCATTGAATCACTGGAGACGTTGTTTTCAGGGATGCCTTATATCACCATATTGATAATGTTTGCTTAGTTCTTGTGGCTACCACAGCAAAGTGCCACAAATTGTATGGCTTAAAACAAGATAAATTTACTGTCTCACAGTTCTGGAGACTAGAAATCTAAAATTAATTTGCCAGTAGGGCTAGGATCCCTCTGAAGCCTGCAGGGGAGATTCTTTCCTTGCTTCTTTTAGCTTCTGGTGGTTTCCAGCTTTCCTTGGTGTTCCTTGGCCTATGGATTCATCAAACTCTACTTTCTGCCTCAGTCATCTCATGGTCTTCTCTCTGGGTCTATTTCTGTGTCCAGGTTTCCCTCTTCTTATAATGACACCAGTCATAATGGACCAGGGTCCAGCTTAATCCAGTTTGGACTCATTTTAACTAATTACATCTTCAGAGATGCTGTTTACAAACAGAATCACAGTCACAAGATATGGGGTTAGGACTTAGTCATCTATCCTTTTTGGGAGACACAATCTAATCCATAACAAGGACTAAAACACATGATATAAGATCCCCAGTTTCTCCCTTGCCTTATACTTTTGCTTCCTTTTCCCCTTCTTTTGTTACTTCTCTAGCCCTTCAACCTTAACTAGCTGAAAAACTGCAAGGCTTTCAAAAGCAGCTTTTTGCAAATTCTTACAGTTAAGGAGATTGCCTTTCACATGGGCTCCTGCATGAAAACAGCAGTAACCTCCAAATACAACTTGAGTCAACTTGCAGGCTCTTTCTCCTTCTCATCCTGTAAAACTCTAGCCCTGCTTTGACTTAGCAAGTTACCCAGTCATAAGGGGTTCCCTGGTACGCTTGGGTGGATAAAGGCTTGAACTTCTATGTAGTTGCAGAATTTTTTTTTTTTGAAATCCTTACATTGACAACGTGATTCTCCCCCAAACAGTGGACTTTGGCTGGTGTATCTGTGTGGGTTTGGAGACAGAGATTGGAATCCTTGGGTAGGCCAAACAGGCTGGAAGTGGGTCAACCACATGGACTGAAAAGGATAGAATGGGGGTGGCTTGTTCCCCAAAAGAAGGAATGCAGGCAAGAGAGTAGATGTTCCCCCTCCCAGCACTTAGAAAGAGCTCAATAACAGGCACCAGTTCTGTCTTCTTTCCGGTATTTTGTGAAAAAGCAGATGCTAAGGTTTAGGAGCATTTGAGAAGCTCACTTCCCTGCTAACCACCATAGGCAGGAATTTGAACCAAATGAAGCTCCAGATCAGCTAACACTCCTAATTTGATACACAGGGAATCACACCCAGATATTACTTCACACCTAGTTGAAAATGAAGAGCAGGTATTTTGGGGAGTTAGAGACCACTTCAAAATGCAGAATATTTCGGAGTCTTTTGAACTGGAAGAGAGTAAGAGCTTCAAAGGAGTTGGTGGACCGAACTGTGGGAGGTATTGCAGAATGCATGGATGCTGGTTTTCAGGAATGTCCCTTCCTCTAGTTCAGAGAAAAAAATAAGCAGGAGAGAGATACTAATAAACTTGATTTGATGGATATAAAACCTCAGCTGGGAACTGTAGTTGGGAATATATTAAATGATGCTGCATAATTTAGTCAATTAATTAATGAATGAAATTTTAATAACCCTAAGAGTTTGGTATTGTATCTGCATTTTATAGCTGAGAAACTTGAGATTCACGACTTTTAAATAACTTGTCTAAATTTATGCCGTTACTGCTGTAAATGGGTTTCAAATCCATGCCTTAATAATCTGTTTTTTAAAAAAATTCTCCTTTTCAAACGTGTTCCTCTGACATCTTAAAAGAGCTACTGATCTTTGTTTTATTTAACTTCAAAAAGAGGCAGAGGCAACCCTAGCTTGAACCTAGCCTAAAACCAGACAAACCTGGATTTAAATCTCAGTTACATCCTTGCAGATGAGGGATCCAGACAAGTCACCATAGTAGAAGTTCCCCAAGGATTTATGGAGACATTCCCCATGGGTTCTCCTTAGGAATCAGGAATTCCTCCACTGTCACTGCTGTCTGAGGGCAGGGTTGGTGCAGAAGTTCTTAGTGTAGGTGAGCAGTTTTGTAGTCCCTGGCATAGGTCAGGCTCAAGGTACCTGAGACCTGAAAGTATCAGGGTCCAAGTTTTAGGGCTGGGGTTGAAATAATGACTAAATTTCATAGGCATGGGATGTACCCTGGTTTCCTCCAAGCTGGAGAATGATGGTTCCCCCAAACAGAACAGAAGGACATAAGGGTATCATAAAATCCCTTTTCCCTCTTTTTGGGATTAAATCATGCCCATCATAAAAGACACTTTCAGGTCGTAACTCACATTTCTGTGGCTATGAATCCATTTTGTAAATAGAATCTCTGAATATGTTAAGGCCAGTCAGGGTGTTAGCTCATTTGTGAATAAGTTCTTTGAAGAGCCTATTTAGATGAAGCCAAATTGAATCAGGGTGCCCCTTATTCCATATTACTGGAGCCCTTAGAAGAAAAAAAGAAATTGGACAAGAAGGTGGAAGCCAGAAACCAGCTGAAAGAAGAGAAACAGACCCAAAGAGAGATGGAGGCAGAGCTGTGAGTCAAGACACCCAAAAACTATGGCAAGCCAGCACCAGGACACTACAGACTCTGGGAGAAAGCATTGCCTGTGGAGACCTTGATATTGGATGTCTAGCCTCCAGAATTGTGAGACAAAAATTCCTGGTACTTAAGCCAGCCAGTGTGTGGTTTTTGTCATTAGCAGCCCTCCGTTTAGACTCCCTCCTTTACTCTCTTCCTGTATCTTATCAGTGAGAGAAGCCTAGAAAGTCATAGTGGGGAGACCCAAAGGGATTTTAAACTTTTTTTAATGAAAAAAATATATAAAATACAGAGATAAGTGCATAAAGATGAAATGTACACTATAACAAGTGGTTACTAAGCAAACACCTACATAATCAGCACCCAGGTCAGGAAAGAGAAAATGACAGCCCAACAGAGCGCTGGGTTTCCCTCCAGATCACAATTTTGTCCTTCCCTTCTGGTGTCAATCAAGATATTGACTTTAATGGTAATAATCTTCTTGTTTTTATTTTCTTTCATTTACAACTTGCAAATGCATTGAAAAAACAGCGCAGCTTCTATTTCCTTGGGTTGAAGCTCTATATAAATGAGACTGAGCTATATGTATTATTTCGTATCTTGCTTTTCTGCTCAACTATATGCATACATTGACGCACAGCTTCCAGGATATGAATCTACCGTTGGGTGCTGAATTGAAACTGTTAGGTACCCCAGAAAACCATGTTCTTCTGATCCAGTCTTGTAGATGCAGACCAATTATGGGTGGGACCTTTTGATTAGGTTGTTTCCATGGAGATGCGACCCACCCAATTCAAGGTGGGTCTTGATCCTTCACTGGAGTCCTTTATGAGAGAACACAGATAGCTCAGAGCTCAGAGACATTTAGAGATGGAGGAAAAAAATGCCCCCAGAGAAGCTAAGAGAGAAAGAAACACCCAGAGACATTTTGGAGCCAGGCATTGAAACCAGGAGAAAAGGATCAGCAAACATCACCATGTGCCTTCCCATGTGACAGAGGAACCTCAGATGCCATCAGTTTTTCTTCAGTAAAGGTATCTTCTTTTTGATGCCTTAGTTGGGACATTTTCATGGCCTTAGGTGTAAATGTATAATCTAATAAATCCCATTTGTAAAAGCCAATCCATTTCTGGTATATTGCATTCTGGCAGCTTTAGCAAACTGAAATACATTGCAACATATTTATACATTCCATCATTCATGGGAATTTGAGCTGTTTCTAGTTTATATACAGTGCAGTTACAAACAATGCTAATAAAAGCATCCTTGTAGATTATCCTGTGGCATGTATACATTTCTTTGGGGTATATACCAAAGGGCGGAATTGCTAAATCATTGGGCTCTTGCTTCCTCACCTTTACCGCATAATGCCACACTGTTTTCTAAAGCAGTTTTTCCAATTTACACTTCCTACAGAGATTGGCAAACTTCTTAAATTTTTCAAATTGCACAGGAGTTGTGGTTTTAACTACTATTTCCCTGATTACTGGTGAGGTTGGACACACTTTAATCGGTATATTGGCCATCAGATTTTTTTCTTTTGTGAAGTGCTTGTTCAAATCTCCTGTGCATTTCCTCATTTGATAACCCTGCCTTTTTCTTATGGATTTGTATGGGTTTTTCATATATTCATATATTTTTGTCAATCATCTATATTGCATGTACTCATTATCAGTTTATGGTTTGCCTTTTGGCTCTTTAAAAAAATAGTGAATTTGATAAATAGGAATCCTTATTTTAATGGAGTTCAATTTCTCTACTTTACTTTCATGATTGTCCGTATTTGTTTGCTGAGAAATCTACCACCCTCTGAGATTATGAGGATAGTATTCGTTATTTTCTTTCATAAGCTGTATGATTTTGCCTCTCACAATTGGTTCCACTTAAAATTCATTTGCTACATAGTATAAAGATAGGTACAATTTATTTTCTTTCTTTCTTTTATCTTAATGGAAAGTTAATTGTCCTAAGACCAAATATGGTTGCTCAGATTGTCTATAACCTTATTAAATTTTTTGGTCTGTTCCAGCATTACATAAAGGAGTCTATTAAAATTGCCCACTGTGTTTGCAGATTTGTCTATTTCACCATTTGCTTCTATAAATTTTTGTTTTGTTTTGGTTTTCTACTTCTGTAAATTTTTGCTGTATTTGTTTTAAGGTTATGTTACTATGACTTCGCTAATCTTTAAATTAGGCCTTCTTGATGAATTGAAACTTTTATCAGTATTAAGTGACTTTCTTTTCTAGTAGGGCATTTTGTCTTTAAGTCTACTTATTTCATAATAAATATCTATAGCATCTTCCTTTCAGTATTTGTATCATATGCCTCTTTCCATCCATTTGCTTTCCACCTCATTATATTCCTTTGTTTTAAAAGCATGTTTCGCTTGTAAATAGTACAGAGATAGATTTGGGTTTTTTATGTTTAAATTGACAATTTTTGTCCTTTGAATGAAGTGTTTAGTCCATTTACATTTAATATATCTAATGATATACCATATGTTATTGGTTCTTAGGTGCAAGTTTTTCATATCTTAACATTTCTGACACTAATATCCATTTCACTGTTGTACACTGGGCAGTTGTAATGTTGTTGTCATTGTCTTAGCATGTGCATTAAAATATAGACTGGGTATCAGAAGCTTAAAGGAAAATTTCTAAGACAAGAATGGAACCTTCTTTTATGAAATGCTGCATCACCCAAGCTCTTACAGCACAGAGTTTGACGTTGTATGAAAAAGCACAGACATCTATAAAATGATTTAGGAAAGATAGATTCTGAGCATGAAGAAATTTTAGAAATATCATAACCCATTTATTTCATTTACGATATCCTCTTTCTGTGTACAGAAGAGTAATATAGGCTAAAAACTTGCATCTAAATATCCTTGAAAAAGCTCTTTCAATAAATATAAAGTAAGAAGTCTAAGTGATAAGAAAGCATTCTAACAATTTAAATGGCAAGTTTTTTTCTTTACTAATGGTACACAAAGTAATATTGGATCTTACAATTAATTCTCCTTAGAGTTTATGAAATACAGTTCCTTGGATGTTTTATACCATCTTATTTTGGAATTTCTATTTTTCTTCTGTTCTCCTTTTGTTTTCCTTCTTACCCTTACATTTGAACTCTCTACAAGTTTGGAAGTAAGATACTCTGGTTTTTTTTTTTATATATATATATTCATTGTTTATTTGAATAATTATCACATGCATAACTAACTTATTAAAGTTGAAATTAATCAGTACCTTTACTTTTTTTCCAAAAAATATACAAACCTTAGTGCTATTTCCATTTACCCACTTCTTGATGTAAATGCTATCGAGCTTGTTTTTTTATTCTAACTTTAAAATTCTGATATTATTAGATGTAAGTACAACTTTGAATATGAAGATTCTTAATTTCCATTTACCCATTCATATAACAGTTTCCTTGATCTTTAATTGCTTCTTACACCTCACACTCTCCATTTGGAGGCACTTCCTTTTTACCTACAGTTAATCCTTTTAGGATTTCCTTCCATGAGGTTATACTGGTGACTAAGCTCTCTCTCTCTCTCTGTTTTTTTTCTTTAATGTTTTTACTTTTGCTGAGTCTAGAAGTCTAAATTGGCTCCTATATTCTTTCAGCATATTTAAAATACAATTCTACTGCTTTTCTATGGTTGCTATTGAGGAGTGAGTTATGTTTTCATTTTTCCTTTAAAATAAAATTTTTCCTTGGCTGCTTTTAAGACTTTTCCCTATTCTCTGTTTTTTTGGAAAGCTTCACCATGCTGTGTCTAAGTCTAGATGTCCAGATTTCTTTTTGGTATATTTTGCTTGAGAATTTCCTGGACTTCTAAAATCGATGCATAAATGACTTTTTATCAGTTCTGGAAAATTTTCTCTTCATGTAGTGCCTCTGCCTTACTGTCTTCCTGCTCTTCTTCTGGAGCTTTGAACAAATGTGTGTTGGACCTTCTGAAAGTATCCCTTTTACTCATTATCCTTCTGTTTTACTTCTTTTTCTATCTTAAAGTCTACTTGCTTCGTAATTTTACATTATGCATTCCAGATAATTTGTTCTCTAATTCTCTTTCTGTGTCCAATCTGCTGCCAAACATGCCCAATGAGTTTTTATTTTAAAAATTGTTTTATTTTATTTTATTTTAAAATATTTTATTTTATTTTATTTTAAATAAAATAAAAATTTTTATTTATTTTATTTTATTTATTTTATAATAAAATAAATAAATAGATAATAAATAAAAATATTTTATTTAAAAATTATTAAAAATAATAATAATAAATAATAATATTTTTATTAAAAATAATAAAAATATTTTATTAAATAAATAAATAAATTTTATTTATTTTATTTTATTTATTTTATTTTATTTATTTTAAAATATTTTAAAATATTTTATTTTATTTTAAAAATTGTTTTAAAATCTGAAGCCTGTTTCCAGTCTCTGTTAGCTTTCCTTCATATCCTTTATTTCTCTGTCTGCCTGGTTATCTTTGATGGCTTGTTGTTCATTGACCTTGAGCAATTATTTGTGGAGTTCCCAGTGTCCTAGAAAGGACTTGTCCCTTTGCAGAGGTGTCCTGCCTTTGCTTCTTCTAGATGCCTGGTGGTACTGGCAGTCAGAACCTTCTCATGCCAAATTCACAGCTTAAGGTTCCTGGGCTTATCCAGCATCCTAGGATGCAAATCTGTATGACACCTAGTCTACAACTGTCATTTCTCAGGATCATTTTCCCCTCTTTCATTTCCTTCCCTTCTTCTTTGTTCTATGCCACAGTACTATTCTACTGTGACTTTAGATCTGCTTTCCATTATCCCGAAGGTTGAGCCCTTTGGACACACATTTCAAGGTGGGGAGGGTGGCCTCTAAGTATTCTCACTTTGGTTCTTGCTCTCTGACCCTCCTTGCCTTTCACAACCAGTTTATGAAATCCCAGGACAAATGCTCTCAAGGATAGGTGACGTTGGTGCTTTTAAATCCCCTTACCTCTCTTGTTATAGCTAGCATGCAGGAAAAGACAAGCTCATTGCCTTTTCAACCATCATTCTTTCTAAATTGGTATGTTTTTTAGATATTATGCAGTATTTTCTGCTGTTGTCAGTGGGAGGATTGACCCAAATAATGTAGCTTCTCATTGTTGAAACCCAGAGGGGACATTTAGAATTTATTAAGATTAGCATTTCAACATGAAACATGAGGGCGGACTGTGATATAGATTTCTCAGCCTCAGCATACTACATCTTGGGGAGATTCCATTTCCCCTCTAGAAAAGATGAAATCCTTATGCCACTGGGCTTTTGTGAGGATTAAATGAAATAGCATATGAAATGGCTAATTGAGGTTCCACAGGTGCTCTAGAGATGTTTAAGTATGAAATGTAACCAAAACCTGAGAATTTAATTTTTCCTCCCACTATTAATCCTCGGGACAGTCACTAAGGGGTTAAAAAAAAATGATATGCCGTGTACTTGAGCAAATCATTAGAAAGACTCCCATCCCACCCCTTAGCCTTTGGGGAGTTTCCATCAGAAAGGATCAGAGTGGGAGCTCTGAGCTCTCCCAGAGTGGCAGACCTGGAGGAAAAGTCAAGCTGAAATGCCTAGGGGATTAAAATAAATAAAATGCCTCAGTAGAAATTAGGATTCAAGTATCGGTTTGATTTAATGATTCCAGAAGGTTAATGCACATCCCAGACAGGCAGCCAATTGCACTCAGCTGGTTTGGAGCCAACAGAATTATGGTAAGGGATGATGGGGTCTCTTTGGCCAGTCTGACTCATCTGAGAAACTGAAAGAAACCAGGGTGAACGGAGAACAGGGAGTGAGATGAGGTCTGACAGGTGTGCAGAGGTCAGGTCATCAAGACCTCAGGGGCCATTGCAGGGGCTTATGTTTGATTCTAGGTGCAATGGGAAGCTAACAACAGCTTTTCAGCAATGCATGGATATTCATACAATCTTTATTTATAATAACCCCCAAATGGGAATAGGCTAAATTGTCCCTCAACAGGCAGATGGATAAATAAATGTGGTGCATCTGCACAAGATAAAATAGTCATAGAAAAGAGTGAATGACTGATACGCACAACCACAGGAATCTCAGAAACACTGTGCTTAGAAAAAGACACCAGACACAGAAGAGCACATATAATATCGGACTCCAACATGTTGCTGTTTTGACAACAGTCAAAACTAATCTATAGTGGCATAAAGTAGATCAGTGGTTGCCAGGGGCTTGAGATGGGAGGGGAATCGACTGTAAAGGGGCATGAGGGGACGTCCTGGACTGGGGGTGGGGTGGTGGGAATGGAAATGTCTATATCTTGATTTGGCGATGGCTACATGGGTGCATATATTTGTCAAAACTCATCCATCTGTGCACTTTAAATGGGTGCTTTTTATTTTACATGTCATACCTTAGTAAAGTTAATTTAAAAAAATCACCAGCAGGTAAAGCATGGATAACATTGACCATATGTTGAGTCACTGTGATAGTTCAAGGGTGATGGAAAGAATGAATTCACACACATTCAAGCCACAGGGCCCTTCAAATATGAACGTTACCAGGAGAATATTGGTGGTAACTAAGAGGATGTTTGTCTTCTTGCTGCAGCGTACATGGGTACAAAATGAATGGGTTTTGGCATAAACTCCCTACACCATCATGGGAAAATGATGCCCTTGGCTGAGAGGGGTGAAAGAGGAGGCACTGAGCAAAGAGGCAGTGGGCAGAGAGTGGGTCTGAGGTCAGTGGTAATATTCATCATCCTGAGAAAATACTTTGGAAGCCCGGGGAGATCTTTAAATACTCTCACTGTTGACCCAGCACAAGGCAGCTATTGGGGACACTGCAGTGATGTAGGAACAGATCCCTGCAGATCTGCCCAGAGGGCCAGACCAGGTGAGGTTGATTCTGCTATCAGATGGAATTTTGCTATACTCCTTGTCCCCTACTATTTTCTGACAGCTGCTGGGACAAAGTTTCTCAGCTGAGCCCTATTATTGGCATTTGGGAGGAGCAAGTTTTTATGAGGGACCATCCTGCAAAGTGTTCTGTCTTCCTGGTCTCTGGTCACTAAAGTCTAACAATAGCCCTCCCCCAGCATTTTACAATGCCAAACACCCCTTCCCCTATGTGACCACATGATTCCTAGAGCAGCAGAGCACTCCTAAGCTATGGAAGAACAAAGAGGTGCTTTTTTTGGGGGGGGGTGGGGATGTGAGTGTAGCAAGAACTACTGTTTTATAAGCTTTGTCAACCCAAGCACTCAATGAGTGCTATTACCTTTATATCAGAGATCAGAGGTCAGCATAGCTGACCCAAATCTGTAGGCCAAAATCAGCCCACCACTTGTCTTTGTAAATAAAGTTTTATTGGAACCCAGCCATATATTGTCTATGCCTGCTTTCATGCCACAGTGCAATTGTTGAGTCCCCATGGGGGAGACCATATGAACTACAGAGCTGAAGACATTCACTGTCTGGTCCTTTAGAGAAAAATCTTGCCAACTTGTCATAGACAATAGATTTGAAAAGGGGCCTGGCCTTCTCATGTTTCTGAAGTAGATCAGGGCTCTCCTACTTGGGGAACAGGGGTTAGAGGGGAAGCAAAAAACACAAGTTCTCATCAGTATGTATTCCCCACAGTTCACAACTGGTAGGGGTAGGGGTGATAGACCCCAAAACAGTCAAGAACAAGGGAATTTAAATCTTATTTCTCAGGTGAAGCTTGGGGCACTGCATGCCTATTAGAGTTCTCCACTTCCCAATGTAAGGTGGGAAAGAAAGGTGGCTTCAGAATGTGTATGGGTAGTGGGTCTAGACTAGCCTCATAGTGTCCCCATTTGGCCCTCATGTGGTGTGGGACATGAGAGAATGACTTTCCCTGAATCTGGGGTAGCATGGAGGTAGGGAAGCCCTTAAGCAGTTTCTCCAAGCTTCCTGTAGCTCTAGAGGACATGAGAAAGTTGGGAGGATAGTCCAGGTCTGGTGAGGTTCATGTTCAGGATGAAGAGGGCACTGGAGAAGCCAGCAAGGACTGGCTGTGGAATCTAGCTGGGAATGTGGATAGAGAGTGACGTCCAGTGTCCACACTCCCTCTCCCATGATGCCTTGCATTGTGAAGCACCAGCCCCTGCCCCAGCCTGGCTGTGACCTCATGTGAATATCACTTAATGAGCTTTAGTTTACACCTCCAGGTGGAATGGATGCACAAATTAAAATTGTTTGCTGTTTAAAAGATAAAGTTATTTCACTGTCCACCCAAGTTTGTAGTGACTAAGAATTGTACCTACAAAATCTCATTCTTACATTTCTTTTGCATTGATTTGTGCTGGGGGCTTAGAAATGAACAAGGTAAGGCACCTGCCCTCCATGAGCTCTCAGGCGTGGTGTGGAAGCAGCTAAACCCGTTTCCATCACCAGACTGAGTGATAACTTCTCGTGGCTTTTCCATGTGTGATGATAGTTCATTGTGGTACAGTGAGTGGGAGGTGAAGTTGAAGGGGTATATGTCTTGATTTTGTTACTTGAACAGTTAGGTATATAGTGAGATCTTTTACTAAGATGGCAAAAGACTGAGGGGCAGGTTCAGTCTAAGTTCAGTTTTGTTCCCCATTATACATTGCTTTGGAGGTGCCCATCAGGTGCTCTCAGGTTCTAGATAAAGGCCAGAGCTGGAGCTAGAGATCTTGGAGTCACTGGAATTAGTTGGAGTCATTGGAATTAGTAGGAAATTGGATGGGTTCTCCACGGAGAGTGCATCAATAGAGAAGATGGTCCAGAAGAGAGCCCTAGATTATTCCAAATAAACTCTGGAGGCCTAGAAAAAAGGAGCAGTCAGCTAGGAGGCTGAGAAGGAACGGCCAGGGAGACAGAAGAACAGCAGGAGAACAGTGTTCAGTGGCAAGAGTGTTCATGGAGTGTTAGGAAGTTTGAAGGAGAAAACAGATCTGGAAAATACTTTGAAACACAAATACCATAGCCCCAAATCACATAGGAGTAAGAGGTAAGGCCAAAACCTCAAGCCAAAGTCCTTAAACCCAACTAGGGGATGAGATAAATTGGGGACTAGCATTGAGGTGCTTTGCCCTCTTTTGTCATCCTATAAGGTAGATATGATGCTCATTCCCATTTTACAGATGAGAACTATGAGGTCCAGAGGGATGAAGCATCCTGCCTCAGGGTGAACTGTGGGTGTTCCTTAGGGCTTCATCCTGAGTTCTTTTCCCTTCTCTATCCACTGTCTTTCCTTAGATGATCTCGCCCAGTCCCAAGGCTTTGAACAGCTCATTAAGCTGTTAACTACTAACATTATATCTTCAATCTACACCTTTCTTTTGAGCTCAGGCTCATTTACCATGGTGTTTTGGACTGCTAAAGCTGACAAAATGCAAAGCACCAGAAATGGACTAGCTTTTAACAATGGGAATTCCCTAGCTTACAAATGTACACTTTTAAGGCCGTGAAAATGTCACTATTAAATGGTCATCAACAGGATGATGCCTTCTCTGAAGACCAGTTAACTGGTGAGCTTGGGCTTCTCTGTCAGATATCAAGGCCCACGACAATGTCTGCTGGTCCTTCTCTCCCAGGTTTCTGTGCTTCAGCTTCTGGCTTCTGTCTGCAACTTTTTCTCTAAATTTCTCTGGGTGTTTCGCTCTGAACTGCTCTTTTTTATTTTCTTTAATTGTATATTTATATATATATTTTAACTTATCCTAGAAAAAAGGTTCTTAGCATTAATAGAATTAATGACAGTATATAAATAATACCATTACAAAGAAAATAACATTGCAAGAAGAAAATGATTGCTAAATCTAGTTTAAATCGCTTACAATCAACTAAAATGTAGTTTGTTCATTCGTGTGTACTTCATATTCAGCCACTTTATTATATTCTCCTTTCATTTAGTCATCTGTTAAATTTCAAGTCATTTCATTTAACACACAACATGGATTTTGATGCGGTTCTGGACATTCAGAGTTACTAAAATGGTTTAAGGCCATTTATGGGATGGATGTATTTTTCATGTAGGAAGAACATGACTTTGGGGAATCTAGAGGACAGACTGTAGTGGATGGAATCATGTGCCCACAAGGACAAGTTCAAATCCTAACCCCTGTCCTGTGGGTGTAAACTCATTGGCAAATGGGATCTGTGCAGATTCTGTTTGGGTGAGGCCAATCTGAATCAGGCTGGGCATTAATTCATTGTGACTGGAGTTCTTATAAGAACAGGAGTAGAAACCACAGAAGAAGACAGAAAAACATGTCAATGTCACCTTGTGATGTGGACATAGATTGGGCCACCAGCCCCGCATGATGGACTTCAGAGAAAACATGTCTGTGAATACCTCGATGTTGGGCTTGTAGCCTCCAAAACTGTGAAAAGAAATTCCTGCTGTTTAAGCCAACCAGTTTGTAGGATGTCTCAACACATTCGGTTTCACTGATTTTTATAAAATTGATTTTCCATTTCCAGTTTCATTGATATCTGTTTTTGTCTTTATGACTTTTTCTTTCTACTTGTTTTGAGTTTAATTTGGTGTTGTTTCCCAGTGTCTTAAAGTGTCAATGTATTCATTCATTTTAGACCTTTCTTTTTTGTCATGTTAAGTATTTAATGCTATAAAATTTACTCCTAGCTCTGTTTTAGTTTCATTCTACTTTGATGGTCTGTGTTTTCATTTTCATTGAAATTAAAGTATTTTCCTCCTTTTATTTTGACTTTTTCTTCACCCATGGATTATTTAGATGTGCATTGTTGACTTTTTAATGCAATTTTATATATTCACACACCCAGTAATCTATCCAAAGTATACAATTAATGCCTCACAGCATCATCATAGAGTTGTGCATTCATCACTGCAATCACTTTTAGAATATTTTCATTACTCCAAGAAAAAATAAAAATAAAAATACAAAAGAACACCCCAAATACCCCATACCCCTTATCCACCCCCATTATTTATTTATTTATTTTTGCCCAAACTTCTCTTAATTTCATCTCTTTATAAAGGACTCCAGTAAAAGGATTTAGACACACCTTAGAACAACTCCTCAATTGAAAATATAACCTCATCAAAAGGTCCCACTGCAATAGATCTATACCCATAGGAATGAATTTTTAAAACATGGTCTTTTCTGGGGTACATCATAGCTTCAAACTACTACACACAGTTTGCTTGCCTTTTTCACCTGGCTGTTTCTACAACTCATGTGCAAAACTGAACCTTGGCTCTCTCCCCAGTACACTCTTTTCTTCCCAACTTGTTTTTCCTTCTAGTTTCCTCCCTCTTGGAAAATAGCACCAAATCCATCCATTTGTGTCCTTTTAGATGCTTTCCTCTTTTTAGCCCTCAGAGCTCATCTATCACCCAGACCAATTAATTTTTTCTGCACCCTAAATTCCTCTTGATTATATTGACATCTCTCCATCCGTCCTGCCACCACCCTGCCCAAGCCACCATCCCTGTCTCCTGAGTGCCCACAGTAGCCTTTTAAGTTGTTCTTTCAGCCTCCACTCTCACCCTCCCCCCACATAATTGACCAGCAGCGAGAGTGACCTTTAAAAAAAAGGTAAAAATGAATTATGTAATTCCTTCGCCTTAAAAAAACCTTCACCTTATTACAAGGACAAAATTCCAAAGTCTAATGTTCATGTATCCTGGTCCTGCCTGCCTCGTTACCTTTATCTTGTGCAAACTACTTGCTCCCTACCTTGGCACTCTCTTCCAGCCACCTACTTTGATTTGTTGGTCCTGCCAAGCTCTTTTTTGCCTCTAGACCTTTGTTTGTGCCAGACCCTCTGCCTGGAATTCCTTCCTTCCTGCTCTTCATGTGGCTGGCTATCATCCTCTAGCTCTTCTTTCATATCTCTATGGAAAGGCATGTCCTCACCATTCTCCCTAAGGACAGTCCCCTTCCCATTGTTTCATCTCATACCGTCATTCTTCTCTATCTTGACACTTATTGTATTGTTATAATCTATAATTATACACTTCTTTGTTTGTTGACTTAGTAATTAACAATCTTTCCTACTACTAGATGATAAGTTCCATGAGGACAGGTTTTTAAGATTTTTTTTTCAGTGTCATCATCATTGTATTCCTGGTGCCTTGCACACTGTCCAGCACACAGTAGGAGCTCAACAACACTTACTGAAGTGAAGTCACAGATCCAGTAAATGGCAAAGCTGTGATTAGCATGTCTCCATGTTGTCTTCCATTGCTCTATTCAGATTCACGCTCGGTAGTTGCCTTGAAAATATGCCAGTATTTATAAATATCCCTTTGAGTCTGTGTAGCCTGACCCAGAGTGAGAATCTCCTCCCAGCACTGACTGTCTGTTCAGTCTCCTCACAGAAGGCCCATGCTTGGTATTCTGGGCTCTGGAATGCCTTCTGGCATTTTCTGCTCAGTGAGCCCATCCATTCCCATTTTCTTCAGAGCAGCTGAAGATAAAAATTGTGAAAGACTGTCATGCAAATCGCTGGGAGAGGGCATGCTCCTGACCAGGAAGTCCTCTGGCTGCTTCTGCATGGGGTGGAGGCAAGCTCCAAAAGGGGGTGCTTTGTCTATACAGTATGACATCACTCTGGAAAATTCGGGAGCTTTGGCAGCTGCCAGGCTTGGCTCTGGGGACGTCAGGAATGGATGGGTGAAGGAAAACCAGGATCTGGGACACAACACACCGAGCTGAAATGCAAGATTGGTGCCCGTACACCTTCAATTCAGCAGTTGGGACCCTGTGGGGTTGACTGTGAGCTGTGGTCAGTGCCAGCCAGATGGGGCATTCATCACCTAGAGATGAATCTATCTAAGAATATAGGATTCCTTATAGGAATCTGGCCAGAGCCTGGTGGTCCTTGAGCACTGGCTAAACTCAGGAGACTGACGAGAGGTAATTGGGTACCAAAGTCCCATACAACCACATAGGGTTCAGAGGAAGGGTCTCTGAGATGTCAGAATGATCTTGAGTTTTGGAATCAGAGAAGCCTGAATAAAAGTCTTCATTCTTGCCCTTACAAGATGTGTGACGGTAGGCAAGTCACTGCACCTCTCTGAGCCTAGTTTTCTTTTTCTTTTTTAAAAACATTTTTGTTGAAAAAGCGTCACACATATTCAGTCCATACCATAGCATACAATCAATGGGTCACAATATCCTCATTTAGCTGTATATTCATCATCATGATCATTTTTAGTAATAAAAAGAAAAAGCTCATCCATCCCATACCCCTTACTCTTCCTTCTCATTGACCACTGGTATTTTGATGCACCCAATGTTTTACCCTTTATCCCCTATCCCATTATTTATCTTTATTTTTTATTCATCTGTCCATACCCTGGATAAAAGGAGCATCAGACACAAGGTTTACTACAATCACCCAGTAACATGTAAAAGCTATAGTTATACAATCATCTTCAAGGGTCAAGGCTAGTGAAATCCAATTCAACAATTTCAGGTACTTCCCTCCAGCCTCTCCAATACACCACAAACTAAAAAGGGATTTCTATATAAGGCATAAGAATAATCTCCAGGATAATGTCTCAACTCTGTTTTAAATCTCTCAGCCACTAAAACTTTATTTTGTCTCATTTTCCTCTTCCCCCTTTTAGTCAAGAAGTCTTTCTCAATCCCACGATACTGGGTTCCTCACATTGCCAGGGAGATTTACACCTCTGGGAATCATGTCCCACATGGGGGTGGGCAGTGAGTTCACCTGCCAAGTTGGCTTAGAGAGAGATGAGCCCTGGTTTTCTTAACTATGACATGGAGAGAAGTATTCTGACCCCAAAGGGTGTAACAATGACTGGAGACAATGCATGGAAAGCAGCCATTGTGTAATCTGGTACTCAGAAGGCCCTCAGTCCTTGGTAGCTATTTTTATAGCAGGGCCATGGATTGAAACTCAAGAGGAACTGGTGAGGTGAGTGTGACAAGAGCCAGGCCCCTGGAATTAATAGGGTGGTGGGGAGCAAGGGAGTGGAATCACCTCAGGGACACCTCAGGTCCCAGATTTTATTGGTAGCACTTTGGCTGGGGGCAGGGGAGGGGCAACTTGAATGTCCTGAAGGTGCAGCTGGGTCCCAGGACTATTCTGTACTTGGAATTCAATAGATGGTGTTGGGGTGGTATGCCAGTTTGAGTCTGTTGTATACCCCAGAAAAGCCATATTCTTTAATCCTCATTCAATATTGCTGGATGCAATCTCTTTCATTGTTTCCATGGAAATGTGACTCACTCAATTGTGGGTGGTCCCTTTTGATTAGGTGATGTCCATAGAAATGCATCTCTACCCATTCAAGGTGGGGTTGCTTACTAGCGTCCTTTAAAAGGAAACCATTTTGACAAGAGCCAACAGTGCCGACAGAATCTACACAGCCAGAGACCTTTGGAGATGCAGAAGGTAAATGCCTCCAGGGAAGCCTTAGGAAATAAGGAAGAGAAAGCTAGCAGAAGTAGCCATGTGTCTTCCCAGCTGACAGAGGTATTCCGGACCCATCAGCCTTTCTTGAGTGAAGGTAACCCTCTTGTTGGTGCCTTAATTTGGACATTTTCATGGCCTTAGAATTGTAAATTTGCAATTTAATAAATTTCCTTGTTAAAAGCTGTTCCATTTCTGGTATATCACATTCTGGCAGATTTGACAAACAAAAACAGGTGGAATGGCCAGAAAAGACAATGACATGATCCTGGATCTGTTGTGGGGGGTCAGGATGAGCAATGGGGAGTAAGTTTTAGGGACCCACAGTTGGAAGGTCATATCCATTTTTCTATTGTGGTCTATTTTATTCAATAAATACTCATACAGCCACTTCTATATGCTGATTCCTTTATTCAGAACTGCTTTAGGGTAGCTCACATGTCTAAACAAATCATGTATCCATTCATTCATTCAGATAAACATGTCTACCCTGTGGATGGCCCCTCACTGAGGCCAGGAACAGAAGGGTGAAGGAGACAGTCCCACCTTGGGGGGCTCATGGTCTGGTATGAGAAGGAGTGCTAGAGAGTGGCTCTGGGTGGCAGTCCAGAGCCCACTCCTCAGAGATACAGACCTGGGCTTGCTGTGCTACCTCTACCACATACAGACACGTGACCTTGGCTGACACCTCATCTCACTGGCCTTGGTATTCTCATGGGATTGTTGTGCGCAATGAGTGCGAAGTGTCTGAGCAAGTCCTGAACGATATTAAACTCTCAATAAATGTTAATGATGGTGGTGATGATGGTGATGATGGTGATGATGGTGATGATGGTGATGGTGGTGACGATGGTGATGATGGTGATGATGGTGATGGTGGTGACGATGGTGATGATGGTGATGGTGGTGACGATGGTGATGGTGGTGACGATGGTGATGATGGTGATGATGGTGATGGTGGTGATGATGGTGATGGTGGTGACGATGGTGATGATGGTGATGATGGTGATGGTGGTGATGATGGTGATGGTGGTGACGATGGTGATGATGGTGATGATGGTGATGATGAGCAGAGGAAGCAAAGAGAAAAGAAGAAAGCCCTTGGAATGATCCAGAGAAGATCTCCTAGTCTCACCTTCCTAAGAGGATTAAAAAGTGAGTAAAGGCAGCTCTGGCAGAATGGCACGTGCAAAGACCTGGAGATATGATGACGCAGCCTAAAGGACTAGTTGAGTAAAAGACACCTAACTCCATCATCACTTCCTTTTGAAAAGCCAACCTTTTGCTCTCCTGGCAAGCTGCACAGAAGGAGGATTAATCTTTAAGGTCAAATCTTCTAGACAGAACATCATTCACTGAGTCCTGCACAGAAGGACAGATTTTTAGATTTGCTCCCACATAGCTTGAAGCTCACATTCCATCCTCCTCTTGGACTGGGAATGTGGATGAGCCTCCAGCAAATATTGATGCTGCGATATTTGGAGACTGCACAGGATTTTCAGATATTTTCATAATCTTTTTCACGGTTTACACATCGTGCCACCTGTCTTCATCTCCTGAAAAGAAAAAAAAGTTTTTAAAGAAAATGGGGTGGGATGAGGGGAAAGAAAGTCACCCAGCATATTCGTCTGACAGAGATTTACCGCTGAGAAATGGAAATTGAACCCATGCAGAACAGGAAGAATAAATTCTAAGTGTAATAACAGAACTTTGTGTAGATGGCCTGCTTTACAGTGTCCCCAGCACTTCCACATTCCTTGTCTCTTATAAGCCTCACAAGAATCCAATCTTTATATTACAAATGAAGAAAACTGAAGCTCAGAGGGGCTGTGGAAGCTGCACATAACAAAATGATTAAGTGACAGTTCTGTCTCTGAAGGAGAGGAGACCGTGGTTTTACAAAACTCTGGCTTTAGAGCAAGCAAAATATGAATTGTATTAAGTTATTTTATTAAAAGTTTACCTGAGCACCAAAAAATCGTACGGTAGGAGGATGGATCTCTTGTGCCACCCAAAGGAAGCATGGGGTGACCAGGCCCCACATTTCAGCCTTCTGTGGGTACCCCACATGTGTACTTTCTTATTTCTGGACTTCATCTTCCTAATCCCATCTGTTGGCTGGATGACATCAAGGAAGTACTGAAGCCACAATGATGGTAGACACATGGGATAGACACAGCCTGGGGTCTTATGTCACCAGTCAGAAAATAATTAACTTGACCTGAGTTGGATTGGGATAGGAATGGGAAATAAACTTTTATGGTACTTAGCCACTGAAATGTTGAGTTTTATTTGTTACTGCAGCATAGCATAAATTATCCTGGCTAATATATCCCTTTATTGTTCAGAATTTCTCCCTATTTCCAAGGGAAACTCTACTCCTTATGACATGAGGAAAGAAAGACCCAGTAATCATATTCTCCTTGACTCATGCACATTTTACTACTTCTGGCTTCATCTGGGCATTAGAGGGTGTTAGTTCTGCCCGGGCTCTGAGTGAGGGAAAGGTGACGGCTCTACAGTTAAGTTTCTGCATCATCCAAGGCTGTGGTCAGGTTTCTCCTGAACATTGTAGATAGAACACACTCACACAAGTTCTTTCAGAACCATACACTCTGGTCTCATGTGAGGAAAGCACACTTCTCCAACTAATGTGATTCTGACCCACCTTCTTGAGAAAGAACCACTCTGCCATCATTATATTAAAGAATGCTTTTCATCAGAACCACCTGGGGAAGGCAAGCAAAAATGTGAACAAGCACTCTTGGGAATAGTTTACACTTCTCTCATTTATAGGTGGGAACCAAAAGCCCAGAGAAGGGAAGGAAGCTGCCTAAGGACACATAGCCCAGAAGAGAAAAGTAGAATCAAGATTTTTTTTTGTTTTACTTTTAACATACTTCTCTTTATTCTCTACCCCCAAGGGAAGCCCCCAAAGATAGATTTGTCCTAGGAGTTTAATGGTTCATCTAACCTTGATATGGCAAAACAGAATATCCATATTTATTTTTCTATTAAGAACATTGAAACCAACATGGTTTTTGGAATCAACTTGAGGTAGGTTCAAAGTCAAAACATCGTTCTGGAAATGGCAAGTTGTATGACCTTGAATAGGTTCCTTTTCCTCTCTGAACCTCATTTTCCTCATCTGAAGATGGGAGTAATAATTCCTGCTTAGCTGAATTAAATAGCCCATGAAAAAAGTGCCCATCACATTGTAAGGGCTCAAAATATGTGACTTTTTCCACTATATGCAAATCCCTGTGCTCAGGGTTATAGGAAATCACAGAGAGTCATCCTCTCAAGGCATGAGGACAGCAACCCTTAAGAGACAGCACAGGATGGTGGCAAGCGTGGGAGCTCTGGTTCCAGATTATATGGTTTCAAAGCTTGGCTGTGACATTAGGCACATTAATGAAACTTTTTGTGCCTTAGTTTTTGCTCACTTGTCATAACAATAATACCATAAGGCTGTTGAGGGAGATTAAAAGAGTGAGCACATCTGAATCACTTAGCACAGTGCCTGGTATACAGTAAGACCTCCATCTGTGTTATTTTTATCAGCTTTTATTGCATGCTTCTTCTGTGTCAGGCACTGTTTCTTTTCATCTGGTAAATGACATTGTGATAATGCTAGGAAGGTGACATTGTCCTCATTTAGCACATGAAGAAACTTCTAATCACTGTCCAAGGTCATACACCCGGTATGGGAACCATGGGCAGGATTTGAACCCAGGTTTTCCTGGCTCCAAAGCCTGTGCTCTCATTTACTCTGTTAAGCTGCTTTTCTTCAGACCAATGTACATTCCAGATGCACAGGGATACCAGCAAATGAATCAGACATGCTCCTGTGATGCTCTCTGGGGATTCAAACAGCCAAGAAATAGCAAGCATGTCGGGTGCCTGGGGTGAGAAGAGCAAAGGTGGCAGGAAGGAAATCGATGGCAGGCTGGGAAGGGCCTTACGGTCTTGCTGAAGCATTTTACTTTAATCGGAAGGCAAAGGGGAGACCCCAAAGATGATTAAACAAGACAAAACTGGGGCAAATACTTAGTGGAGAACTTCAAAGAAATGCCCCGAAGAACAGCCATGTTAGCTGATTGACAGCCTGTTTGGATTTGAAGCAAGGAAGAGTGGCCTGGACGCCAATGGATAATTGGGGATCCAGGGTTGAAAACACCTTGTTAACATTAAGAGGGGGGATCAGAGAAGTTTAGTGGAGATTAAAGTGAATGTCAGGGTGGATGTGATGCAGGCTGCCTCTTGCTCTCCCTTGAGCACCCTCTGACCCCCACATGTGCCTTTGATAAAGACGTCAAAGAGGAAGACGGAAATCCCTTGATACTGCAAAAAAGGAAAACAAAATGGAAAAAAAATATGTGTATGATAGTTTGAAGCTGTTATGTATCCCAAAGAAGACCATGTTCTCTTCATCTACTCTTGCTGGTATGGACCTGTTGTGGATGGGTTGTTTTGATTAGGGCATTTCAGTTGAGTAGTGCCCCAGGGTGGGTTTTAATCCTCTTACTGGAGTCCTTTACTTTTTCTTTCTTTCTTTTTTTTGCATGGGCAGCCACCAGGAATCCAACCCAGGTCTCCGGCATGATTGGTGAGAACTCTGCCACTGAGCCACCGTTGCACTGCCCTGGAGTCCTTTAAATGAGGATAAAGTACACCTAGAAAACCCAGAGATGCGAAGAAACAAAGATACACCCCAAAAAGCTAAGAGAGACAGAAGCTAAAAGAGAGAAACATGCAGAAGCTCAGAGAGGAAGCCACCGAAGCCAGAAGCTGGAAGCAACACAATCCAGGAGAGAAGGACCAGCAGACACCAGCCATGTGTTTTACCATACGACAGATGTGTCCATGATGCTGGCAGGTATCAGATGCTGGAGAAGGTATCGTCCTGTTGATGCCTTAATTAGGACATTTTTCATGGCTTCAGAACTGTAAACTTGAAAGTTAATAAATTCCTATTATAAAAACCAATCCACTTCTGATATACTGCATTTTGGAAGTTTTAGCAAACCAAAACAACATGGGAATTACATTTCTAACATGAATTGGCATTTTATGTCCTAAAGCTCTTTTGGAGAATAAAGAATTAAAAGTCAGGTCTTTGGGCTTCTTTATTTTTGTAAACACTCCTATTACAACTGTGCTTCTTGTCTGCCTTAGATTCATCCAGTCCCAGAGACAGGTTAGAATGGGCCCTGCGGTTGTGTTGTTATGTCAGTGACACAACAGGAGTTTGGACCCTCCTGGGAAGAACCCAGCTGCCATGTAGACTTGCATTCCTGTCTCCTTGCTGCATCTCACTTTGGTCCGAGCAGGACACTGAATTGGCAGTCCTGCCCCAGAGAGCTCAGACCCAGGACATTGGGGTATTTCCCTGGAGTAGACAAAGCCATGGAACCACGAAAGAACCTACATCATGGTTCAGGAGTGCAGCCAGAGATGTAGAAGCAGCAGATACAAGTAGAGAGACTTGTTATAAACAGGCATTCATCCCCATGTCAGAAGCCAGAAAGGTGAGATAACAAAGCACAGAATGAAAGGGTAGGTCAGAGTTACAAAAGGGTATCATGGGCTGGTTAAGTGCTTCTAAGGCCTTTCTTCGCTATTTCAATCAGCTGTTACTGTGTTAAAAACCACCTCAAAACTCAGTGGCTTAAGATAATAATTACTTAACTGTTTCTCATGCCTGTAGGTGTACTAGAGGTTCGCTCTTCTAGGTTAGGCTTGGTTGGGGTGTCTCTGCTCTTCACAGGGCAGTGGCAGAGATGCAAGAGGACATGCCCTGATGCACGAACACATTCCAAGCCATTGACTGTGTCATGTCTATTAACATTCCATTGGCCAAAGTAAGTCATGACATGACCAAGCCCAAGGTCAAAGGAGTGGAGAAGGACATTTCCCTTCACTGGGAGACTGTAAATTCATATGGCAGAGGGTATGGAGACAGGAGGGGTGAACAATTGGGGCCGAACTACCAGCATGGCCTCGGATAGGACCTGCAGGTCTAGGGACCTGGCAGACTTCTGAAAACACAACAACAACAACGCATATATATATTGCTTTACTTTTTGTTTGTTTATCAATTGTACTAGTTTCCTAGGGCTGCCATAAAAATTATCACAAACAGAGTGGCTTAAAACAATAGAAATTTATTTTCTCATCGTTTTAGAGTCTGGAAGTCCAAAAATCAAAGCGTTGTAAGAGCCATGCCTCCTCCAGAGGGTCTAGGGGAGAAACTTCCTTTGCCTCTTCCTGCTGGTGGTGGCTGGCAGTGCTTGTATCCCATGGCTTATAGCTGCGCAACTCCAGTCTCTATCTTTGTCTTCACATGGCCTTCTCCTCTGTGTGTCTATGTCCTAATTTCCCTCTTTTTGTGAGGACACCACCAGCCATATTGGATTAGGCCCCATCTCTATCCAGTTTGACCTCACCTTAACTTGTTTATGTCTGCACAGAGCCTATTCCAAATGAATTCACATTCACAAGTTCTGGGAGTTAGGATTTCAATATATCTTTGGGGAGACAATTCAACCTGCAACACCAATCTACCCTGGTGATTTCACCCATCCTTGAATAGAATGCATTTACTCAGATTTTGATTATCAGCCTCCACTGAACTTTATTTTTGTGTTGTCTTCACGTGATGTTATTTGTGGAGTGTGGTCAGGATGAAGGAAATTATCACCTGACCCTTTAGGTATAGGGTGTGTAACTAAGTAATTAGAATTTAAGGGATAATTTTGATTACTGAATCATGATATAAGTATTCCTTTTTGCTTTCCTTTATATTGGAGTGGACAGAGGGGAATACCTGAAATCCCTAAACTAGAATTCAGCTGCTGTGATATCTGAAATGACTGTAAAAGGCCTTATCCTGTGCCTTTGTGATTGTGAGAGCTGTTATTCCCTTTATCTGGTCATTTTCTTGTAGGGCAAAGGCCCTAATGCTAAAGTAGAATTTGAAGTCAGCCATTAACTAGTTCCAGCCCCTTAGATTTGTGCATTGTGTCAGCTAGACTCTGCAATTGAAAGGATAATTTGTCTCCCTTCCTTTCAGTTTATACCTTTAGTTTTGAAATGATAATTTGCCTACCCTCTTTTCTGCCTAATGTTTTCCTATTAAAGTGATAACTCTGTCTCCTTTTCTGCTTAGAATTTGTTATTTGAAATTATAGTGACCACATCTCCCCTTGCTAAAACCCATAAAAACCTTCAACCCCCTAAACTCAGGGAGATAGATTTTGGGCCATTAGCCATCTGCCCTCCTACTACATGCCTAGTAATAAACTCTTTCTCTCTTTGAAATGCCAGTGCCTCAGGAATTGGTCATTAGAGCACATTGGGCAAAAGAATCCCCAACTTTGTCTGGTAACAGCTGCAGAGATCAGAAAAAAGCTCCAGTTCATGGCATCCCCATCACCCGCCACAACTCCAGGGAATATTGCCCAGACAGATCCCCAGAAGTGAGGTACTCATCCATGTGTGTATTCATTCATTCCCTCACTTGGTCAAGCCATCATTTTCTGTTGCAGGCACTCTTCTAGAGGCTGGGTATGGCAGGGAACCAGGCACAGTCTCTATCTCATGCAGTGCATATTCTAATGGAGGGAGAGAGACAAAAAAATAAACATGTAAACAAATACACAAAGAATCGGATCTCAGATTCTGGCAAGTGCTATGAATTTTTGAAAAGGAGGGAAGTATAATAGAGAATGTATGTCCATGGGGGTGCATGGGGTAGTGCTACTTTGGATGTGGGCAAGGCCAGGTCTTACAAGGAGACATTTGAAATGAGGCCTAGAAGCAGCCAAACAAGCCAGCCTGGGGAAAGGCTGCCCCAGAAAAGGACTAGTGAGCAAACTTATGAAGTGGGAATGAGTATATTGTGTCTGAGGAATAAAAGATGGTTAGGGTAGCCAAAGAGCAATAATAAAAGAGAGAGTGATGAGAAGTAGAGTTTGAGGCACAGGCCAGATGCACAAAGGAGTGTCTTTCAAAGGTATCCAGCAGGGGTAAGACATGGTGATTTACATTCGTAAAGGGCATCTCTGCTAGGTTAAAAATGAATTGAAATGAAGCCTTTAGTGTAACTGCAGAAACCAGCTTGGGGAGTATTATAGCAATCCAGGTTTATTACAGCAAACTCCAAAATTTCAGTGGTTTAACAAAAAGTCTAATTGATGGTGATGGGAGCTCTGTTCCATTCCATCATTTACGGCCCAAGCTAATGGAGCTGTTGTTTTTTAATCTCCAACTTGTTTTTTCCAAGGCACCGTGATAGTCAACAATCAGCAGCCGACATGGAGAGAGAGAACCAGAGACCCTGTGCAGGAGGCTTTAGTAGCCCACATTCAATTGGTCAGAGCTCAGTACTCTGGCCATACCTAACTGCAAGGGAAACTGGAAAATGTAGTCCCTGGTGGGGCAGTCACTCCCCAGAAATAACTAACTTTGGAAAGGGAGTATGAATCTTTGGTGAACAGTTACTATCTCTGCTGCAAGTTGCCCTTCTGGTGAGCAAATATATCCACGTACTGTGCAGCCCTCTCCATCAGGCTCAGATGTGGATATTTTGCATATTGGCCCATGAACCTTAATTCAGTTTATCTGCCTTTACCCACCATACCCAATATATAATAATGGAAGGGGCACTGGGGAAGCATTTATTTATTTATTTACAGTCTGTAGCAATTATGATATCCCATTGGGTAGGCAACATGCGTCCCTACAGTCTGGCAGTGGTGGAAATTCCTTGTCTAAAACCTAATTCTGCTCTGGGGAGAATGCCCTTGTCCACTGTCCTCCTTAGCCCTTGCCTATTATCCCCCTTGGCCATATCTGAAGTGGGCATTGGTGAGAATATGCTTCTTGGAGACTGGCCAGTTTTTCAGTCCACTTCCTGCCCATGCACTCCGGGGAGCCCCAGGGACTTTTGCTGTTGTTGTTCTTTGCAAAGACCAAACCTTCACAGATTGCTTTTTGTTTGCTTTGATTTGTTGTTTCTTGTTGATTTAGTCTCATTTCTTTGGCATTACAGTTCCATCAAAAACGCAGCAGGGAGCAGTGCAACGGTGGCTAGCTGGCAGAATTCTTGCCTCTCATGCCAGAGACCTGGGTTCAATTCCTGGAGCTTGCCCATGTCAAATCCCACCCCACCCCCCAAAACAAACAAAAAACAGTAGGTTTCTATGATGGTTAGGTTCTGGCGTCAGCTTGGCCAAATGATGATGCCCAGTTTTCTGGTCAGTCACATACTGGCCTGACTGTTGTTACAAGGATAATCTGTGGCTGTTTGGTAAACAGGAAGGCTGCTGTATTAAGTCATCAGTCAGCTGATTGCATCTGTGGCTGATTACACCTCATTACATTCTGTTACTAAGTGTGTCCCCCACAATGAGATAATCCAATCAGTTGAAGGCTTTTAAGGAAGAAGAGAGATTCTTTCACTACTTCTTCAGCCAGAAAACCTCTCCTATGGATTTCCTTCAGACCCTTCCTCAGAGCCACCAGCTTCACAGCCTGGCCTACGGATTTTGGATTCTTACATTCCCACGGTTGCATGAGACACCCTTATAAATCTCATATTTACAGATCTTTCCTGTTGGTTCTATTTCTCTAGAGAACCCTGACTAACACAGCTTCTAAGCCATTTTCTTCCATTCAGTTCCATATCCCAGTTGACACACCCAAAGTTTTCTTAGATGTAATTCTCAACCCTGACTTATTTCATTGTTGCCTCACCTCCATTCTTTCTTCTCCCAATTTAAAGGCAACTACCTTGAGGCCTTCAAGCTTGGATGGGAAGACCATGCCCTTAATCTTCTCTTTTGCCCTTGATGGCTCTGTTGCAGAATAAGGGAGTTGGATGAGAGCTGTGGTTTCCAACTTTTTGGCATAGACCACTTCTGTAGGAGACAAAAAGTGTAATCACAGCTGTAAAAGGGAAAGCAGGAGACTGCAGTACCCAGGAATTCAAGATGGAAGAGAGCTTCTTGAAGGATATAGAGCCAATGGAGTTAAATACTCCCAAGCCAATCTTTGGCTTCTTTGGGGGGAACAGAGCTGGCATATGATGGAAGGGGATGTTAGAGTATCACTGAGGCAGTAGATCTGAGGACCAAGCATTGTGGTTCCTCAACCTCTAAGAGTATGTCCTAAATGTGGCTTGGAGACCCTTGTGGTGGCAAGCCAATTTTAGGTGGTATGCTTGGAAGAGTGGTGGGGCTCAATGAAGTCTGGCAAGATTTATGGCATGACCTGAAATGTTATTTCAGAAGCAGCCTCTACATTGATACAAAGCAGAGAACTGGGAAAGCTTAGAAGAAGGGAGAGACTTTAAGGGAATGAGAGACAAGGGAAAGATTCTTTTGAGCATCTCTTTGACTCAGCAGTGTGAAGAAATCTTTCAGAAGTGGAAGATGGAGAATCTGGGACCAAGGATATTAATGTATTTTCTTTTCTAATTATCTTTGATGCAGATGTGAAGAGATGGCTAAGATTTGTACTTCCTTCTCATGGTGTACTGCTGTTGTTGGGAAGTGACTGCCCAGCCAAGAATGACATTTACCCAACCCCTTGAATGTAGGAAGGACCATACAGCTATTTGGAACCCAATTGTTGAGATGATCGTGTGTAAAGAAAGAGGGGAAGTGCTTGGAATGGCCATGCCTAGTCAGGAACATCTCTATTGGACTTTGCATGAACAACAATTTAAGAAATAAAATAAACTTTCATTGTGTGTAGTTACTGAAGTTTGAAGGTTATTTGTTACAGCAGCTAGTATTACTTAGCCTGACAAATGCAGCAAGTGATGCTGCCTCTCCATTTTCCATGGTGGTGTTAAGAGTCCTTAAAAATTGTTTTAATGAAAAGATAATCATATTTAGAAAATAATGGTAAATGAATAATAGTACACATGTACACAATAATACAAAAATTGTTCTTAAGTGGCCAAGTGTGGGAAACACTTGTCTGTAGCAAGCACAGATGATCTCACGTCAACTCCAAGGAAATGGGAGAGAATTAGAGATTAGAGAATTACGAGAAGGAAACAGTAATAAATAGTATGAAATCCCACTAAATATTCCTTGGCACCCGATAGCAGGAAATGCAGGTGGTGCAAGATCAGGAGGATGTTCCAACAATATGGTGATAATTAATCTCAGGATTTCACAGCTTATAGGAAAAGTCACATACCACCAATGTTCCTGTTTCTCCACAAATTCTCTAACACTTGTAATTTTCCAGTGCATTCATAGTAGTAGTCATTCTAGTAGGCAGTGGTTTCTCACTGCAGTTTTTATTTGCATTTCCCTAATGCCTAATTATGTTGAGAATCATTTCATGTGCTTTTTGTCCATTTATATATTTTTTGAGAAAAATCTATTCAAGACTTTTACCCATTTTATAATTGTTCATTTTTTTCCTTTTCGTTGTTGAGTTGAAGGATTTCTTTATATATTCTAGATATTAAATCCTTGTTGGATATGTGGTTTCACATTGTGTAAGCTATAGTTTTACTTTAATGATAAGGTCCTTTGAGGCACAAAAGTTTTTAATTATTAGGAGGTCTCACATATATATATATATATATATATATATATATATATTTCTTTTGTTGCTAATACTTTGGGTATAAAATCTAAGAAATCATTGCCTAAAATCTAAGAAATGTAAGACTTTTTAAATATTTTGTCCTAGACATTATATAGTTCTGGCTCTTACGCTTAAGTCTTTGATACATTTTGAGTCTATTTTTATAATATGGTGTGAGGTAGGCATCCAACTTGGAGATCCAGTTTCTTCAGTAGTCTTTGTTGAAGAGTCCATTCCTTTCTAATTGAATGGGATTGGCACCCTCATCACAAATCAGTTAGCCATTAATGTGAGGATTGACTTTTGAACTCTCGGCTTGATCCATTGGTCTGTATGTCTGTTTCCGTGCCACTATCAAAGCTTTTTTCTTTATTACTCTAGCTTTATTATAAGTTTTAAGATCAGGAGGTGTGAGTCCTCCAACTTTCTTCTTTTTTTAAAGATGGATTTGACTGTTTGTGGCTCCTTATGATTCCATATGAATTTGGTGATAGGTTTTTCCATTTCTGTAAAGAAGCTGTTGGAATTTCTATTGAAGCTATAAATTTCTTTGGGTAGAACTGACATTTTAACAATATGTGGCCTTCCAATTATATGAACATGGAATACTCTTCCATTTATTTAAGTCTTTGATTTCTTTTAGCAATGTTTTGTAGTTTTCTCTGCATAAGACCTTTGCATCCTTGATTTAATTTATTCATAGATTCTTTTAGTTGCTATTGCAAATGGATTTTTTACTTGATTTCTTCTTCTGATTGTTTTTTGCTCGTGTATAGAAACACTACTGATTTTGCGGTATTGATTTTGTATCCTGTTACTTTGATGCATTCATTTATTTATTCTAGGAGCTTCACTGTGGATTTTTCAGGGTTTACTGTATATAATATCATATTGTCTGCAAATACAGAGAATTTTACGTCTTCCCTCCCAAATCGGATGTTTTTTCTTCCTTTTTCTTGCCTGATTGCTCTGGCTAGAACTTCTCATACAATGTTTAATTACTGTAGTGACAGTGGGCATCCTTGTTTTGTCCCTGATCTTGGCAATCTTTCAGTCTTTCACCATTAAGTATGACACTAGCTGTGGGTTTTTCTTATATGTATCATGTTGAGGAAGTTTCCTTTTATTCCTAGTTTTCTAAGTGTTTTTTTTTAAATCAAGAAAGTGTGTTGGATTTTGTCAAATGCATCAGTTGAGATGATCATGTGTTTTTCCTTTTTTAATCTGTTGTAGTGTATTGCATTAGTTGTTTTTCTTATGTTGGACTACCTTTGCATCCCACTAATAATTCTCACTTGATCATGGTGTATAGTTCTTTTAATGTACTGTGGATTTAACTTGCTCATATATTTTTGAGGATTTTTGTAACTATATTCATAACAGATGTTACTTTGTAATTTTCTTTTCTTGTGGTATCTTTACCTGGCTTTATTATAATGGTGATGCTGGTCTCATAGAATGAGTTAGGAAGTGTTCCTTTCCCTTTTTTTAATTTTTTGCAAGAGTTTGAGCAGGATTTAATTAGTTTTTCTTGGAATATTTGGTAAAATTCTCCTGTGAATCCTCTGGTTATGGACTTTTCTTCATAGAATTTTTTTGCTTGCTGATCCACTTTCTTTATCAGTTATTGGTTTGCTGACTTTTTAAAATTTCTTCTTGAGTTAGTGTAGTTTGTTTGTGTCTAGAAATTTATCAATTTCATCAAGTTATCTAATTTGTTGGTGTACAGTTGCTCACATTATCCTTATACAGTCTTTTTCATTTCAGTAGGATTGGTAGTGATGCCCTCCTTTTCATTTCCAGTTTTAGCTATTTGCGTCCTCTCTCTGTTTCTCTTCATCAGTTTCTAGTAAAGATTTGTAGATTTTATTGATTTTTTAAAGAACCAAATGTTTTTTACTCTCTATTGCATTTATCTCCAATCTAATCTTATTTATTTACTTCCTTCTGCTTGCTTTGAATTTAGTATGCTCTTCTTTTTCTAGTTCTTCCAGTTTTGAAGTCAGATCTCTGATTTGAAATATTTCTTCTTCTTTAATGTGAACATCTAGTGCTATAAATTTCCCTGTCAGTATTGCCTTTGAGACATCCACTAAGTTTTTGTTTACTTTATTTCCATTTTCATTTGCCTCAAGATATGTCCTAGTTTCCCTTGTGATTTACTCCTTGACCCACTGGTTTTTTTAAGAGTATGTTGTTGAATTCCCACATATTTGTGGATTTTCCATTTCTCCCTGTTATTTATTTATTTGACTGGGTACAGTAGACTTTATCGATGGCGCATGACATGGTAGGGATCTCAGCCCCTCTCCTTCCTCAGGGGGCCTCGGATGGAAATGTGGAGGATTGGCGATTCTCAGTATCGGTGGACTGATTTGGGGCTAGGGCTCCCCAGCAGCTGATGCCTTTCTCTTCCTCTCATGACATTGCTGGGACTCCCTTACAACATGTTGATTTTCTCTTGCAACTGTCAGAGCTCTTTCCTTGTTCTTTGCTGTCAACAGTTTGATCCATATGTGATGGGGTGTACTTCTCTTCAAGTTTATCCTGTTTGGTGTTCTCTGGGCTTCTTGCATAGCCATATTCATGTCTTTGCTAAGTTTGTAACTTTTTGGCATTATTTTTTGGAATAGTCCTTCTTCCCCTTTCTTTTTCTCCTTCCGGGACTCTTGTAGTGTATATATCGGTGTCCTTGATGGTGTCCCAGGGGTCACTTGGGGCATTTTATATAAAAATATTCTTTCTGCTCCTCAGCCTGACTCATTTGGAAGTGCTTATCTTCAAGTTTATGGATTCTTTCTTCTTCCAGCTCCAATCTGCTCTTGAAATTCTCCTGGGCATTTTTCATTTCAGTTACTGCGGTCTTCAACTCCGGTAGTTCTGTTTGGTTCCTTTTGAAGATGGATCTCTTTGTTGAGAGGCTCATCTTGTTCCTTCATTGTTTTCCTGAAACAATGACTTTCTCTGAATTTTCTTACTCCTTTACCATATTGACTGTTTTCCTGACATCCTTTAGCTCTTTCTCTGTATATTCTTTTATTTCCATTTTTTAAAATGATCTTTGTCCAATATCTTCACAATCTGGTCTTCATTGTTTTCTGGACTTCCTTTGGATGTACCATCATTTTCTGTTTCTTTGTTGTTCTGCAATCTTTGTTTGCATGCTGTGCCTGTTGGTATTTTAAAATGTTACCTCAAGGATTTATTCCCTGAGATGTCTGTTTCTTGAGTTTTTATCCAGCTAATGATAATACAGAGATATTCTTTTGTGTTAGGAGCTAACAAAACCAAGCAAACCTAAGTAAAAAAACACCTTTCACAGTCTTTGCAAATCAGTTTGGCATTGGCTGATGCTTTCCTTCAGAGGTCAGCCTTCCTATCAGCAAGGTCAGCACAAAGCAAATGCAAAAGTCAGGACCCTCCCCGACTTCTCTGGGCCTGGTTCTTTTCCTGGACTTGTGTTTGCTAGTTGCTTAGGAGCTCCTCTATTTACACAAATTTGAATGCCCCCTCTACTTCCCAGGAAATAGAACTTCTCCGTTTCCAAGATGTTCCACTGCAGATTTAGAGCAGCGGGCAGCTCTTTACCCCAGGCCTCCCACTTCAGTTGTGTCTTGCACTGCTTTCATAGTCTCAAGCTGCTTTTGTCTGGCGGACAAATTATGGTGGGAGTGGGGATGCGGGTGGGGTGCATGCTGGAGAGGAGTTTTCCAGGTTAGCCATTCCCACCTGGTACAGAGCCAGGGCACCACAAAGACGGTGACGGCTGGCTCCAGACTGCCCCAGTGAGGGAGTGAGGGAGGGGCCTGGAAGGATACCAGGAGCCTTTTCCCCAGCTCTTCAAAGCCAGGCTTTCTTCAACTGTCCTCTGCAGCTCTGAGGAAGGATAGCGCCTTTAAGTCTCTTCTGCTGCCTTTGTCCAGGGCATGTTGGAGCCACGTCCACCCTCAAAGCCAGGCGGCTAGTGATCCGAAGTAGTTGATCAAGAGCAGCCATCAGCAATTGCACAATTATTACCACCACCGCCGACCCCACCCACCCCCACCTGGCCAGAACTAAATTTTTAAATGTCTCTTTCTGGCTATGTCAGGGGCGGGACCACAATGTTGCCTGTAACAAGAGTGGAAGAAGGTCGGCTGTTACTGTAGAGAGTGTAATTCACCAGTATTTACTGTAAATTACCTGCTTCTTGCTCCTGAGCTTCCCTGGATGTTACGTCATGTTCTACTCCACTTCAGAGTTTTGAAATTGTTGATTCAGAAACTACTGATAAAGGGATTGATTTCTGGAGCCTCCTACTCCACCATCTTCCCCCAATTCCCCTAATGCATGTACTCCAATTCCCTAAGCCTATGCTTTCAAGTACATCTGCCTCCTCAAACGTCATCCTGCAGGGCACTAGTCCCCTTTCTGGTCTCTCCACCCTCTTTCTCTGCCCCAACAAAACTCCAGTCCTCAGTAGATTACCCAGGGGCCCCTATCTCTGGTGCATCTGACCTGTGGCTTGTCTACACCTCGACAGTTCTCTCTGTCTTGAGTTCCTGTCTGTCTTACTGCTGACGAGGAAGTTATAAGAATGCACAGAGCCTGGTATATTACAAACACCTAGTGCATCCTAATCCCCTTTTCCTCTGACCTTCTTATCTCAAAGTAGTGAAAAGCTCTTTAACCTAATCATAAAAAGCATGCCTTTGAGACCTGTAAGCCTTTATTATTTTTTCTCTTGTCAGAGCTTTAGCTTATTTGACATAACATTTTGGCAATCAAATGCTACACATAATCTGTCTTGTGCATGAAGTCTGTATCCCCTGAAGCCTGAGGAGGGAAAAATGCCATCGTATGATCATTTCATTATGTAACGATTCACACAATACCCCGGAGGAAAGGGCTCGAGGAGAAAGATAAAAATACATTCTGAGATAAAAACTGCTGCTGTCTCCTTTTTCTCCATTATTTCCAATCTAGACATGCCAAAGTGAGTAATTAAAAGAAAAATCTGGCTTTATTTAAAGTTGAACTTGAATAACAACCAAGAAGTACCAATTTTAATAGCATGACATGCAAGTGGATGTGTTAGATTCTGTCACCAAGTGCCTCATATTCCAAACGACTTCCCCACAAATTCTAGACTTAGTATTTAGGCATGTGCAAGTTGTTTTTAGTTTTCTCTTTCTTCTTTGTGCCAAAAGGATGAAAAAAAATCTAGCTTGGCTTATAAACTGTCTTTCACCTTCTCCACTATGCAAACAGCCTTAGATGACACACAAAGTCAAGCACTAGCTGATTTTGTGAGCTAGAGTGAGAGTCAGGTATGTATACACATGGACAGACGCCCAGATATGCCTCTGTAGGTAGTAGGTGTGTGTGTGTGCATGAGAGAAATATAGACAGACAGACACACAGAAAGAGAGAAACATAGCCTCAGAGCCAGAATCACTGCTGCAACATTATCTAATGGATAAATAATGCATTAAAAAAGGGCATACTGCTCTTGAAGGTATGCTGGTTTGGAACTATTATGTACCCCACAAAAGGCTATGTTCCTTTAATTCATCCCCATGAGGGCCGACCTATTATGGGACTTTTTGGCTCAATTGAGAAATGACCCAGCCCATTCAAGGTGGATATCAATCCCCTTATTGGGGTCCTTTGTGAGGAGTAAAGAGAGAAATGCCCAGAGACATTTGGAGAGAGCTTTTGAAACCAAAACTCAGGAGAGAAGTATAAGCAAACATTGTCATTGCCTTCCCTAATGACAGGAGCCTCAGAGGCCTTTCCTCAGAGAATGTATCTTCCTCTTACAATTAATTTGGACAATTTCTTGTCCTTAGAACTATATGTTTGTAACCTAATAAATCCCCACCGTAAGAGCCAACCCATTGCTGGTATATTGCATTCTATGGTTAGGTCAGCGTATTCAGGATGGCTGAAGAGGGCATACTTTTAGAGATTGTGTTCCAACAACTTCCCTTGTTTCTTGTTTATATGTGTATGTGTGTGTGCCTATTAAGTACACCTTCTGTAACGGATGCAGGTGGGTGATAAGCATTAAGAAAAACATAATTCCACCCTCTAGAAGTTACCAGTCTAGGGGAGTAGAAGACAGGCGTAAAAACAAGTCACTATATTTCAGACATTGCCAACTCAACTTTCAAAGGGACCAAGCAGGTTGGTGTGAGGGGATGAAGTGAACTGAGTGGAGCCACCTGAAAAATCAGAGTACACGTATTTCATCTAAAAGGGGAACCAGAACTTGGCTCTACCTGATTGTTGGCTTGCAATAAAGCAGCCTAGGCTTGCCAGATCTTCAGACTTCCAAAGAGCAATCCAAATGTTGTTTGTATGTGTATAACATTTCCTAATATTGACACTTTTTAAATACTTCCATTTAAAAAATTCAGTGCTCAGGCCAAATGTAATGTAAGTGAGGCCAGATTCAGTTGATGTTGTCAACTCTGATAGCATAAAATGTGAAAAGCAGAAAAAAAGGGTAGAAGAGAAAGAGAGAGAGGAGAGAGAATGAGAGAATCTATAGGGAGAAGGAGAATTTCATAGAGTGGGTGATATCTAAATTGGATTCTTGAAAAATGAATTTGCAAAGCAGAAAAGTAGAGAGAAAGGCATTTCTGTTACTAGAAACAGTGAAGCAAAATGATATCTGTGTTTGAGGAAGAGTCACAATTATTCCGAGACTGAAGCAGAAAATATGTGGATTTTCTGGATATAAGACTGAAGTTGTATGTTGAAACTAAAATGTTATGAGTCTTGAATGTCTGGGCAAGGATGTTGTTTTTAAGGCAGTGGGAAGACCTCCTGTATTTGTAATTAGAGGGGAGATGATAAGGGTCTGGATTAAGTGGGTATGAAGTAGAAGAAATGTGTTGACAGAAATTTGGAATGAAGAACTGGTGGGACTTTTTATTTGTAAGAAAAGGCTAGGTTTTGCTGTAGCCACAGACAACCCACCAAATCTCAGTGACTTAAGATAACTGAGATTTAATTACTACTCACTCTGCAGTCCATCTCAGGAATTCAGGGGATTTTCTTCCGCATCACATTCATTTAGGGACATAAGCCAATAGAGTTTCCATCATCTGACATGTAACCAATCCAAGCACAGGGGATGGGAACATAGTATAATGAACACTGGCTCTTAAAATCTTCCACACAGAAGGGACACACGCCACTTTTGATTAGTCAAGGAAAATAACATGATCATGACCAATGGAAATGGAGATGTATAATCCTACTTGTACCCTACAGGTGGGGAACCAAAAATATTGGTAAAAAGCTCTAATGACTTACAGAGATTTAGTGACTGATCGAATATAGGGATTAAGAAGAAGAGGAGGAAACTTCCACATCTGGCCATGACAGAATAACTGATACTGAACTTGACTTCTTACTATTAGCAAGCATTAAGTTGTATAAACCATACAAAGAGAATGTTTTCAGGTATTAGACTATAAGAAGCACAAGACCGTGATCTTTGAGAAAAGAAAAACATGAGGGATGAACCGTAAATTTGCCCTGTTTTTCCCTGGGATCAATTTCTGGGATACGGTGCAAGGTGGGGGAGCCAAAAGAGCAAGACAATCTCACTCAGCTAAGGAGGTGGGAATCAGAGTTTAGGGCTACAGAAGTAACAACTGGCAGTCCAGGGTACCAGAGGGAAGGCAATTGCACTGAGGAAGGGTCCCAAAAGTTTGTGTGAGTATTCCCTGCTGGCCGAGGACTGTATTGCACATGCCCAGGAAGAATCCGACAAAGCCTGTTACAGAGTGGCTCCTCCAGGGCTGAGAGCAGAGTGGAGATATTAGAGCTCACGCATGCTGGAAGATGTTGAAATTCTGACCTAGTCAGAGTGATGAGAACTCATGGAGAGTCTCACACATTTGGTTGGGATCCTAGAAAGGACATGTCTTAGGAGTAAAGATCATGCTTTAAAGTAAGAGTGGCACATTAGGACCATGGACAAAGCCAAAATAGATCCACCCTAACAAATAATGAAATTAAACCTGATGCGTTATAGGAATTTGTAAGTATTTTAACTGCATGCCAAAACAAAACTCAACATCCCTTAAAGAAAGATAACAATAAAATTCAAGCTTCCTATAATCAATTAAATGATCAGAAAATAGTAAAAGTTTGCTAGAATGCAAAAATGCAAGAGCATGTCACTCATCATCTAGAAGAAAAAACAGTCAGTTGAGACAGACACTGAGATGAGCTAGGTATTGGAATTAGCAGACCAAGACTTTAAAATAGCTAATACAAATAAGTTTAAGGACATATAAAATATGGCCAGAATGAACATATGAGGGAATTGCAGAGAAATGGAAACTATATAAAAGAAACAAATGAAACTTCCAGAATTGAAAAATTCAATATCTGAAATGAATAATTCACTGTATGGATATTATGGTTTGGTGAACTTCAAAACTTAGCAATGGTAATTGTCCAATACAAAGAATAGTAAGTATAATATTTAAAAACTAATGAGCAGAGCCTCAGTGACCTGTATGACAATACCAAGTGGTCTAACATATGTATAATTGGATTCCTAATGGACGAAGAAAAAAAAAGGGAAAATAGGGAGGAAAAATTACTTCATGAAGTTCTGAATTCACCAATTCCCAAATTTGGTGGAAACACAAGCCAACAGATTACACAATCTTATAAATTCCAAGTGGTACAAAAACAAATAAAAGCATGCCTAAGTACACCACATGAAATGACTGAAAACAAAAGATGAAAAGAAAATCATAAAAATAACCCAGAGAAAAGAAGATATATTACATATAGAGAAATAACAAGTGAATGATGACTGGTTTCTATCAGAAACAGTGGAAGACAGAAGACAAAGTAAAAGCATTATTAAAGTAGTCAAAGAAAAATAAAGTTAACTCAGAATGCTAAATCCAGTTAAAATATCTTTCAAAATAAAGATGAAATAAAGACACTTTTTGATAAACAAACTAAAAGAACTTGTCACTACAGGAAAGTCCAAATCGAGTTCTCCAGAATGAAGGGAACTAGTACTAGATGGAAACTCAGAGCTTAGTTTCTTTAAAAGACAATTAAATGTTTAAAGGAAAGCAACAGTGTTGATATTTGTGGAGTTTACAGTGAATGTGGAAAAATATTCAAAATAGCCCAAAGGTTAGGGGGAGTAAATAGAGTTGTACAGTTGTAAGATTCTTACATTTTAATGAAGTGGTGCAAAATGTTGAGTAGATTGTGAAAATCTAAAGGGGGCATCTTGAAATCCTTAAAATACCCACTAAATAAATGTCACAGAGAGGCATGGCCAATTGCTGCCACTACCCCACATATTTCTGGACATCAAAAAAAAAAGTCAGGGTCAGAAAAGGGCAGCACAAATAAAGCATATATTCTCAGGAAGCATCCACCACAGCCTTGGAATGGGGAGAGTGTGCCACCTGAGCGTATGTTAAAGGCAGGTAGGGAGCAGTTTCAAAAGTTTCACTAATCCCATGACTCTCAATATCTGTTTTTGCAGTGAGATTCCTAAAAGTTCTACCTTTAAAAGATGTGGCTGCATGGATGCATTCACTCTATCAACATCTCTTAATCAGCTTCAATTTGCTTGGGCCTCTGCTAATTGCAGAGTTGAGCCTCATACAAATTAATGACACAAGCCCACCTTAGATATTGACCGTTCTGAAGAATTGCATTCCTTCCAAAGTAAGCTGAGAAAATGGACAGCAGTTTTCCTCATTATCTAATGCAAAAACACTTTTGCTCATTCAATTCAGTCATTCAACATTTACCGAGAGCCAGGCACTGAGCCCTGTGCTGGGAATGCAGACATAAATATCAACCTTTCCTTCAAAGAGCTCCCACTTCAGTTCATTGACTTGCTGCCTATGAGCAAATGTTTGGACACTAGATTCAGTTCCAAAATTATTGCCTGTAGTGCTCTTGTGATTTCCTCTCCCTTCCTTTTAGAACTTTAGTGCATTTAAAAGCCTCCATGCCAGACAATGTTCTGTTATTTCATTCTGAACAGTTAAGATATTGCCATGCCACTGTCCTGCTTAACTTTCAGCAAGATAGAGGTCCAGGCTTTGGGTGTGGAGGGTAAGGTTCTTTGCAGTCTGCCCCATCCCTCCATGACAGCCTCTGCTACCTGCCACCCTACAATTTCAGCCACACTAGGTCATTTGTTGAGTAAATGAACATTTGTGCATATTGTCAAAAGACAAATATTAGAAGGCTATGTTGAGTATCTTACAGAAGATAAGTTTTAGAAGACAACTGCCTTTCTATCAATTTATTCTAAAAGTCTCTTAATAGTGAGAGAGTACTTGTGCTATATTCTTAGAACCAGAGTGAGACCAACTGAGCCAAATAGTTGATCCAAATTAATACCCGGCGATACTTGACATGTTTAGAGTTTGCAACCATTATGTTTTTTTTACTCTCCATCTCATACCCACCAGAGGCCTGGGAGTTAGGGATTATTTCCATTTTACAGAATAAAATGCTGAGACTTCTCTGAGAACCCAAACAGCTAGTTCATGCCAGAGTCAAGTCCAGGACCCCTGTTTTCTGGCTCCCAGTTCGATGATGCTCTTTCTTCTCCATCAGTGGTTCTCAAACTTGAACAAGCAGCAGAATCTCCTGAAGGGCTTGTTAAACACAAGTTGCTAATGTCTACCCCAAAGTTTCTGATTCAGTAGGTCTGGGGTTGAACCAGTAAGCCTGCTTTTCTAACAAGTTTCCAGGGGATGCTGATGCTTTTGACTTCGGTGCCACACTTTGAGAATGTCTGGGCTGCTCCAAAATAATCTCATCCTCTAACCAACGGACATTTCCAAGTGATTGTCTTTGTCTTCTGGGGAACATGCTCCCATTAGGGAAGACTTGGGGTTTTATAGGAAATCAATGTGTAACACCTTTCTCTTTCTTTTGGAGTTAGGAACCAATTGAGAACTAAAGCACAGGAAAGACAGATAAAAATTTATCAATTTTTTTTTAACTGATAAAGATGATTGAAAGCAGGGCTTTAGATTGTGGCCACCATAATTTTCCATAGTTATCTTTAAATTGAAACCTATCCACCCAAATTGGTAGTCTTACACTTTCTGGGGAAGAGGCCTGTGTTGATAAACTCATCACATGGTGGAGAACTGGTATGAAAGGACCTTCTCTAGGGAGAGGTACATTCAAAACATAGAACCCAGAACTTGTCTGGTTGAAGATTTTCAGTTCCTTTTCCCTAGGAGACAAGCATCTCCCAACACCCAAGAGCCAAACTGATGCCATCAGCTGGGCTGGGTGTTCTCCTGTTGAACAGAAACAATCTCTTAGAGCCTCAAGATCAGAAAGGACACTTCAACCATGACAGATGAAGAAAAAAGCAAGTCCACTCTATAATCAGGTTTCAACACAGATGAAAACAAGAACATTTTCCAATTCACAAACTACAGAACATCTCCATCCTTGACTAATATGAGTATCTGCTACTTCTTCTGCTACCTTAGCTTCACAGTAGTCTGCCCTTCATATAAATAAAATTTATTGAGATATCCAATCATAGAATACCCACATTTCCTGGCAGCATCTAATTTAGAGCCAAGTCCATTTCTTTAAATTCTACCCCAAGTCAACTAACTCAAGCCCAAATCCTTACTCTTTTTGGACACCCTCTTATGGAGAAACCCTTCAGTTCCCCACGACATGTATTGTCTCTCATTACAAAGTAATAAAACCACTGTGTTTACCTGCAGATGTGTTCCTCGTGGACTTTAGCTTCAAGGCATTGGCGTTCCGAACTCATCGATCTGTGGAGAAGTAAGGGAGAGATGTGGTCATGTCCCCCTGCACTTTTTCTCTTCCCTCTACAGAGACTTGGAAAGAGGGGAATAAGTTTCACCCCCACCAACAGTTACCTGCCCAACCCAGCTAGTACTGGAGGCCTTTCTATACCTACCTGCTATCTGGTTCCCAGCTTCAGCTTGAACCTGGGGTGTTGGGGAATTTTCGGCTTCCTCTTTCAGCTCATTAGCTCTCCAGGCAACGTCATCTGCTTGATGTCCTTGTCTGATCTGTTGTTGACATCCAGTCTCCTGGCAACAGCAAATTACAATCTGCAATATAAAGGTTCCTAATAAACAGAGGTGCTGACTCATTATAACAATGACCAAAACAGCCATGACCAGCATAACCTACCTTTTACCCAGAGGAAGAAGTGAGTAAAAGAAAGGGGATGGTAGAGGATGGTTCACAAGGCTAGTATTGTGTCAATCATCTGCGTTGCTGATCCTCACATGGTGTAGAAGTCAGATATGGAAAAATTAAATGTAAGGTGAATACTTCAGGAAAGGCTACCTTTTTCATAGCAACCATTCATGGACTCTCTCATAGGTGCCATGTGCCAAGTAGGCACTTCATCCACCAAGTCTCATGTAATCCCCAGAATAAAAAAACTTTGCAGGGGATATGGGAAGAATGAGACTCAAGGATATTAAGGAATTGTCTGAAGTCACACAAGAGGCAAGGTCTGTCTGCCATCAAATCCCATGCAATAAGCATGGCATGCGATGTTTCACCATCTCCTGAAAATTAAACTGCTTTAAATACTCTGGCTAACCACCTAATCACCACATTTTTTTTTTCAAAAAGAACATTTTATTATGTTAACCAAACCTCTACTCTGCAATTAACCTTAATTACACAGCAATTAAATTGAGAGTAAGATTATTTTGCAGTTTCAAGCTATTTATGCTGACACTAGACTTTTCTCTATTTAATTAATTCTTATGTCTTGGTTATAATTGTTGTTTAATTAACAGATTTTCTGACTCTACACATACATTTTTAAAGCACTAATTTGTCTCTATGCTCATGCACCTTAGCAAATCTTATCTGTCTACTTGATGGAGGGTCCGAAAGAGGGGAAAGAAGAATCAGCCAAATCTGGTGAGCTGCTTGGAGGCAAAGCTTGGCTTGATTCCTTTGTTATCATAAAGTAGGGCAGTAATAATTCTAAGACATGGAGTTTGTTAACATAATTTGTAACATATTCAGTGCTTATCTAGTTAATGACCTGATAACTAAAAGGAAATTTGGGTCCTTAGTGGAACCACCCAAGATCCCAGAACTACCTCCATTGTTTAACAAATACCAATAGGACTGTACTGTCTGTGAACCCATAGTTAGCTGAGGCTGCCTCGATTTGCTTCTGGCTGTAATAATACCAATTAAGTGTATTTCTGTCAACAATGCATTATCATCAATGGTTGAGTCATCCTGATCAGAAACTCTGATCAAAAGTCAATGAAATCATAGAGCTAGGTGCTGATTAGAGTGTAAAAGTAATGGAGAAAATGTTTATAACATGAAGAAAATGTTTATAGCAGTTCCTTGGATGCAATAAGTTTGGGAATCATTGACTTAACCATACATCAGCATTTTTTCAGAACTTCATCTTACAAACATTAGCTCACCCAACTACGCGATTTTCTTCTCTCTTTAGTCTTCTTCTGCATGGATGGACCCTCTGAGGCTTACCACACCCTCATCTGGGACAAGGTCCTTTTGACCCTCACCCACAAATCCCCTTCAGGGCCCAACTCTAGGGTTGCCAGAGATTGCAAATATTGCATGCACATACTTTCACAAAAGATCTAACTTGTTGTTTATCTGGAATTGAGATTTAACTAGGCCTCCTGTATCTTTACTTGCTAAATCTGGCAACTTTAGCCATCATGGTTTAGGAGGCTTACTCTGTTGAAAGAGAAGATCTTTTACCAAAGCACCTTTCCAGGTGGCTTCATTATGTTTCCAATAATTAATTATTATTTATTAAATAATAAGGCATATGCATATTAAAACATAGGTTCTCAACTTTTCCTTTACTATATATATAAATATTGTAGAATCCTATATAATAACTAGTTGGCTGATAAAAAATATATAATGAAAAAATTATTTGGTGTATTTAGGGAAATCTTTCATAGTAGAATTTTGTCTTGAAACGCTAACTATTTGTGCTCAGGCCTTTCTCCTGGCTCAAGGGGGACCCTTAGATTTCTGCTTTCTCATGGAAGCAAAGCTATGACAGAAAGAGAATAAGTCATTACTTCACTATTGAGAGGAGAGGCTTTTGAGTTTCTAAAGCCCAGGATTTGAGCTTTGCAAACCATAACTCTGAGTACAAGTGCAAAAATTGACCCTCAAGAGACATTATGCTGAGTGAGATTAGCTAGAAACAAAAGGATAAATACTGTAAGGTCTCCCTGATAAGAACTAACATTAATGAATGAACTTGGAGAATTTCAGTTAAGAACAGAGGTCATTTGTTCAGAAATGGATAGCACAATACTACCTATGGTAGTACAATAATGTTAGTATGCTGAATGAAGCTGAATGTGAGAAGGATAGAGGGAGGAGGGCTGGATGTATAAATGAAACCAGAAGGAAAGATAGACGATAAAGACTGAGATGGTATAATCTAGGAATGCCTAGAGTGTACAGTGATAGTGACTAAATGTACAAATTAAAAAATGTTTTTGCATGCAGAAGAACAAAGGAATGTCAGTATTGCAGGGTGTTGAAAACACATGATTATTCATATTTTAAAACTTTAACTTATGTGTGAGACTAAAGAACAAAATGTTTATTTGGTACAAAATTTTAATTTTGAGTAGTGCATGTCCTAATATAACTTATATGGACAGTTTAATTGAACACCATAAGTACATGAAACCTTGAATAGGGCATGAGATTTTGCAGGTTTGTCTGGAGTGATGTCCCAATAAACCCCAGAGTGATTTGAACAGTGAATAAAAAAGTATTTGTGAAAAAGGGAGAATATTCAACTTCCCGGTTTGGAGAATCCCTGATATTCTTGCAAGCAGTGAGGACAACCAGATCAATAGGCCAAGCCCTCAATCTTGGGGTTTATTCCTATGAAGCTTATCCCCAGAAAGGATAGACTAATCCTACTTAAAATTAGGCCTAAGAGTCACCCCCAGAGAACATCTTTTGTTGCTCAAATGTGGCCTCTCTCTCTCTCTCAGCCAAGCAAACTCACTGCTCTTCCTTCTCTGTGTGGGACATGACTCCCAGAGCTATAAACCTCCCTGGCAACATGGGACAGAAATCCTAGAATGAACTGGGACTCAGCATCAAGAGATTAGAAAACCTTCTTGAGCTAAAGAGGAAAGAGAGAAATAGACAAGATAAAATGTCAGTGGCTCAGAGATTTCAAACACAGTCAAGGGGTTATCCTGGAGTTTATTCTTACGCATTTTATAGATATCCCCTTTTTAGTTTAAGGTGTATTAGAGAGGCTAGAGGGAAGAGCCTGAAACTGTAGAGCTGTGTTCCAGTAGCCATGTTTCTTGAAGATGATTGTATAATGATATCGCTTTCACAATGTGACTGTGTGATTGTGCAAACCTTGTGTCTGAGGCTTCTTTTATCTACGATATGGACAGATGAGCAAAAATAAGTATTAAAAATAAATAATAGGGGGAACAAATGTCAAAATAAATTGAAGATTGAAATACTAGTGAACAATGAAAGGGACTGGTAAGGGGTATAGAAAAAAATAGTGGGAACAAAGGTTAAAATCTATTGAGTAGACTGGAAATACTAGTGGTCAATGAGAGGGAGAAGCAAGGGGCATGGAATGTGTGAGTGTTTTCTTTTTTCTTTTTCTTTTTTTTCTGGAGTGATGCAAATGTTCTAAACATTGATCATGGCTGAGAAGAAATGATCATGGTAATGAATATACTACTGTGTGATGATATTGTGAGCCATTGGCGGCACACCATACCCAGAATGTTTGTATGTTAAGAATGTTAATGTTTGTATGTTGTTTTGGCTTGAGAATGCAAAATAAATTAAATTTTAAAAATGACCCCCAAGAGAAGTGGATTAAATACGATATTATAGGAAATGTTCCCTTTATTCCTGCCAGCATAAGAAGCAATAGGGAGCAACGGTGAGGACTGTACGTGCTGAACTCTAAAAGACTTGCATTCATCCCTCCTCTATCGTTTACTGGACTGAGACCTTAAACCTCAGTTTCTGCATCAGTAAAATGGAAATAATAATAGTCCCTACCTCCTAAGGTTGACATGAATGAAACAAGAAATTGAATGAGTTTTTTTCTCCATTGCTTTGTTGCTCAGCAGAGCCCAAATACAATAGATTGCAAGTACCCCACATCCTAAAGCAAGGTCTCTGATGCTACGCAAGGCTCATTAACAGATTAGGAAATGGTCTTTGTGATCCTGACCTCGTGACGCATCTTCAGAGCATAAAAGAGAAGAACTGGAAGCCGAAGGATCCCACATAAGGACTTCTCTAGAAAGAATCTCCAGAGTACTGTGTCCTTCACCACTTCCATAGCTTCTCACCTCAAGCCAAGCAACAGGGATGGGCAAGAAAACTACTGGGCTAACTTGCTGCATGCCCATTGGATTTTGAGGACTGCAGAGACCAGTGTACAACTGAGGTCTGAGACATCCAGAATTGAGGCATCGTCAGATGCCCAGCAGAATAAAGAAACAGAACTAAAGGGGAGCGAACTCTCAACATGGGGAAGAGTGGGGATGTGCCACGTGAGCCAGATGGGGTCCCATGGAGCAAGACCAATAGGGAGTTTGTATTCTCATATAGCTCATAAAAAATACCTGGACCAGGTATTTTAAAACCTGAGAAAAGAGGCTATTTATCACCAGGGAGTGACAGGAAAAGCCATGAGACCTGTTAGAAATTTTACCCAGATGCTGAGAACCAGTCGAGAGGGTGTGTGTGGAGGGTGATAATGGGAAACAACAAAGCTGCTTTCTGTATGTACCACCTGAAGTCTCACTTGCTCAATAAGGCAATTAAGTGAGAAGGTGAGCATGACTTATGTGGCCCAGTTTTAGGCACAGAGCAAGTGCTTAATAAGTATTACAATTATCAGCACTATCGTCACCACCATCTCATCATCATCATCACCACAATCTTTTTCATTATCTGAACCATCACTATGGTGGAAAGGGGAGACTTAGAGAATCCCCTGGAAAGAGGTGAGATTTACTCCTTACAGAATTTGTTCTACTCTAACTGCTCTCTTCACCCCCATTTAAAGTTAGAGGCCCATGACTCCCACTCCAGTGCCCCTCCATCCTTGCATCCTACCCCCATAGCAAAGACCCTCTTGGAGAACTGAAGAACAGCTTCTCCCTGCCCCCTGCAAGAGACGGACCTTTCTCAGCTGAGGGTGGAGGCGGTGGCTTTTGGTCCCTACCCAGTTCTGCCATCCCTCCTCTCCTCAGCACAGAGCTGACATCCATGAGACACAGTAGGTGCACCGCCCAGGGCCCATGATGCATTCAAGGGCCCATGAAAATATTTCAATTCCTTTTAAAACTAGAAGGAAAAACTGAAATTTTAGATAGAAGAAATGTTTTAATAAATAATATTAATACGTTTGTCTTCATACATAATATGTAGTCATAAAATATAATTGTAAGTATGGTTTTATGAATGAAGGGACCCACAAAGGTAAAAGCGGCCAGGGTCAATGGAAAACATAATGCAGCCTGCCTCTATGAACAAACGCTTTTTAGAAATGTCAGCATAGGCCTGGGGATAAGGTGCCAGGGACTGTTGTCAGTCATGCAAGAGAGAGAATCAACCTTGCACTTATTCCCCTGTTTTTATCTCATCTCAAAATGCTTGAGATATTCTGCTTTGTTTTTTGTTTTGTTTTGTTTTTAAAAGGAGTGTGGTGGGACCAAAAAAGCTAAGGAGATAAGATGATAGAAAAATAAGAAAGAAGATAAAATTGAGCCAGAGATGGAATTATGGTAGAAAAAACTGTGTACCTTAGTGCCCTACATCCAGCTCTGAGCTTCCTAGCAGCCAAAAAGAAGAAGGAATTCTATTCTATTACAAGAGACACAGTGTGTATAAGGACACATAACAGTGCTTAGCGGAAAACATGTCATGACTTTGGGTTTGCACCATCATCATTGTGACCACCACCAGCATACCGCGTTCTGAGGAACAGCATCAGACTTCTTCACTCAGCCTGCCAGGTCATGATTTGGTTCCTGCTTGTCTCTCTTACTGCATCTCTTACTGCATGCTCTCTCTCTCTAGATTTCAGCTACCAAGCTTGCTTCAGCCTCTGAGCTTTAGCAGCCGCAGTTTCTACTATCTGAAAAGCCATTTCCTCTTGGTCTTCTTGATATTCAGGTCTCATTTCCAAGGTCAAATCTTCCACAATGCCTCCCCTGACCTCCAAGCTGGTGTCTCCCCAACAATCTTTTCTTACTCCAGCATTGCCTTGTTTTATTCTTTGTAACATTTATTGCAATCCGAAATTGCTTATTGATGGATCGATGGATTGTTTGTCTATCTCTCACGCTTGAATGCAAACTCCCTGAGACCTTGCTCTCTTACTGACTTCTGCAAAAGCCAATACCTGGAATGCAGTAGTAGTTGCAACAGTAGTAGCGTACCAAATAATTATTGAGTGAATCAATTTAGGGAGGTGTGTCCTGGTAGTCCCAGGACACCTGGCTATCCTGTGGATTGGCTATGCCTGATGAGGGAGTGCAAGTTTGCAGGTGCAACTTTCAGGTTAGGAGCTGGCGCAGAGCAGAATTCTTCTGCATAACAATGCAGAAAGAATTTACAGTTCCCAGGAATCCTGGGGAGGGAGGAGAAAGAGGTTTGCCCATATTTTTTTGTTCTAATTACAGACAGTGGTCTCTCTCTACAACCAGAGAGAACATTTTTCATTGGGTCCTCTAAAAGGGTAGCTGTGCGATGAAGGGATGTTCTGGAAAAAAAAAATACATTTCTCTATCGAGCCTTGCCATTCTCAGGCAGGATTCTGCTGGTGACTTATCCAGGAGGACAAAACCAAGCGGCCCCCCATTTCCGCAGAAACCCCATTTTCCATGAGATACTTCCTCTTATTATAGTCTAAACTGCATAAAATATTGAAAACATTACTGGGTCTTGCTCAGCGCATTCGTTCCAAAGCCAAGTTCGAGGCAAGTTTCCGGCATGATGAATCGCCGGAATGCAGCTATATTTAGGGTTCTGCATGCTAATGTTTCTATTTGTTTCAAGCCCCAAGGAGCAATTCCAGAAAGCATTTCTAGTGTCCCGATCTCCATGGAAACGATTCTCTAGCTTTGTGTGCCAGTCCCAAGAACGAGGAATGTCTGTGTCACTTCCTTTCTGCCACTGACACAAAAATCCAAGTTTTGTTACATTAAACAAACCTGCTCTGATCTCTGGACCCCGCTCTTTTTGAAAGGTGTGTCAGTTTGACTCCGGATAGGTCAGGGTGAAACAAGCTTTCCAAACATCTCCTTACCTCCTTCCAGTTTTCACACTTTGTCTTTTATCTCCACATCCTTAATTAGTGCACTCCTTAAAATTGGGATAATCAGGAGCACAGAAAATGTGCACTCTAAATAAGGCATCTGATAGGAAAAAAGGACGTGGTGATAGACACCAGATTATGACGTCTAGGAAGTTTGGAGGGCTTGGGACAAGCGGCAGAGACATTCACTTCTGTTTCTCTATTGTTTGAATGTCTTAACAATGAGCCTGTATACTTTGTAATTAATAAGTAAAGCAAAAAGATTTCATTTTTTATTCAATGCTTCTGTGTGGTTGCTACAAATGTGTTACCTTCCATCCATTTGAACGAATTCCGTTTCAGCTCAGTTCTCGGAATCTTAAAGAAATCATAGTAGCTATGGATAGAATTAAAGCATATTTTCAAAATTGGAAATGAAATCAACTGCTTTTGCTTCCAGAACCTCACTGCTCCACTCTCCACAACCTCAAGTCCGGCCACCCCACACCCATGCCGATTTTTACATTTAATTTTTGTTTTCATCAGGGTTACTAATCTGCATAGTTTAATATGGCAAACAGCACCGTAAGATTTATGGAAAAAAAATAATTAATAAATAAAATAAAATTTATAAAGTATGTAAAATAAAATAAACAAAATAAAATAAGATAAATAGCATATATAAAATGAAAAATATAACATAAAAATTTAAAAAACAAAACAAAACATTTCATTACTTTACCCTCTTCACCCCTAATTTCTGCTTCCCAGGGAAAAAAGCTTTTTTTCTTCTGGCACCTACTTCCAGATTTCTAAGGAATACATTTCTATGACTATCTTTTGAAATTCAAATTTTAAATCCTGTCCATGGGCTTTCTCCTGTGGAAGAATATGTGGATTTAACTTTCTTCTATATAAAAATTTTTAGTAAGAGTAAATATTCTGTTCATAATTATTATGTCCATACAAATATTTTGCACTGCTAAACCTCATATGATTGCATTTCCTTTCTTTAATAGCTATTTGATTTTCCCTGGAATTTTATCATTTTTTCATGTGCTTAGTTTTTTTATAATGTCTAGCATTAATTTATTCCTGACCTCTCTGTCAGAGGCATAAATCTCCTCTTAGTGAGAAATTCCCACGAGCCAGATAATTTGTTGATTTCAGCTTTTCATTTAGAAATCTCTCTAGAAAGACTCCACTTTCTGCTCATCTGGACCCATTGCCATCTCATTCTGCCGTGTAGCTGCATCCTCAATTCTCATCCTGGAAATTCCCTTCCCCTTTCTATTATGCTGGGTCCCAAGTTTTGGGAATTTCATGTCTTCTTCTGTCTTGATTTTGTCTCTTGTTTTAGCAGAGCACACTATCTATTTAATTCTTCAAAACCATAGCAAAGCCAAACAAAACAGATGCATGATAGCTGGCTGTTGGATTGATTGTTGTATGTGTATAGGATTCTGGCATGGAAGCGATTTTGTGCAAAATTTTGAGGATAATGCTCTGCTTTTAGTGCTGCTATTAAGAGTCCAGTGGCATTCTAATTTCCAGTTCCCTGTAGATAACCGACAAATTTCCCTCCTCCCCTGACTCCCACATTTCAGAATCCATCCCCCATACTCCAGGAGTCTTACATTTTCTAATACGGTGATTTGTCCTTTTTCACGTTTATAGTGGATACTTACTGGCCCTACCAATTTGGAATTCAGTTTTAGAAACTTTTTTGTATTATCTCTATGGCAAATTCTCCCCCCTCGCCCACCCCGCTATTTTGAATCTTCTTTACTTCTGAAACTTTTTTGTTGTTGTTGTTAAATATTGGGCTCCTAGACTCATCCGTTAAGTTTCATATTGATTCTCTTCTATTTTTTCATTACCTTTTCTTTGTTCTGTATTCTGAGAGACACTCTTTACTTTATTTTCCCAAACCTTCTTGTGATTTAAAATTTCTCCCGTCAAATTTTTAATTTCTGAGAACTCTTCATTTTTCCCTGGACATTGCTGTTTTATATCCTTTTCTTCTTGTTTCACAAATGTTATCTCTCTTTCATTTTGGTGAAGATGGTTTACTTAAACACTTTTAAGATATTTTCTTCTGCTCCCCAGTCCTGGTTTTCGTTGTTGACTGTTGGTTGGTTTGGTTTCTCTCTGTAATTGCTCAAATGCCTTTATGATACCTGGCAGTCCATTCATAACAAACAATGAGGCATAGAAAGAAAACTGTAGGATTCTGGCATATGGCAAGACTGTGGTTGGATGTCACTGTGGGCGATTTGGCCAAGATAATTCATGGAGGGCAGGACTCCCCATTCCTGTAGTTCTTATAGATATTTTCACTTAGGTGTGTCTGTTTCCCAGAAATTAACCCTCCAATTTCTTACTTGGGGGCCCGGATGTCAGTGTTCTTAAGCACTGAGATGGGAAAGACTGGGGCAGGGAGAGGGGCTATTGCTTACCATTTGGCATCTGCACTTTTCTTTTATCCCTGTGATCTGACAGCCTGGACCTCGGCTGTGTCTAGAATCCCGTAGTTCAGTGATCACCAGCTCACCATCTTCAGGGACTAAAACCTGTCTCCTGCAAGAAGGAGGAAGTGTCACATCTTTGACCACATCTGATGAATCAGGAGTCTGAGCTTACTTTCTTCTAATGCAAACTCAAAGCTCATCCTTTGGTCTTCAGCTTCACCTGCACACCTCCTTTCAAATACGTAACCTTTGGAAGGCTCTGTATTGCAAGTCACATTGCTTTTAGGTGTTCTCTGCTATTAGCTTAGGTTTCAGCTTTCTCTTTTGCTAGTTCAATTATCTCCTGACCTTTTGTCTTCAAACCTTCAATTTTTCATTGCTACTCTGTTTTCCTAATCTCTTTATCCTTGTAGATTTATGTCTGTTTTTAAATCCCTTTACTCACATTTGTGTGGGATTTCAGGAGAAATTGGAAATAAAAACACATTTGAATTCTAGTTCAAGTAGAAGCCCTCATATTGACATTTTCTATGTGCCCTGGGCACACTATGAAAGTATCTTTGCTTCTCAAATCCCTGGAATTATATGCAAACCTCTCCTGATTTCTAACAAACCCCTGTGCATTTATCAAAAGCTGATTGAAACGGCATTTCAGCACTCTAAGCAGAATCTTTCACTCACTCTTTTGGATTCCCATGGTACTTTGCTCATGTCTTCACATTGGTATTATGTGTATAAAAAGAGTGAATAAGGAAGACACTCTTACGTTTGCTGGTGTCACTGATCATAGCCATTTTTTCATACCTTCATGATAGAATGTTATAGTTTATTTCTAAGTTAACTACATTATAACTAGTGTTTTCCTTTTTTTCTGAATTTTTGCTTGTATAACAATTTCTTCTCTTGGACTCCCACGAATGCTTCTCAAGCTAGATAATTATCCTGGGATCAGAACAGAGGCAGCCTTTTATGAGAAAGAAGAAAGGTGGTTACTTATGTGCAAGAGTGTCTTTTATGGTTTGCTCTTGTGGCCAACCCTTTTCTCTAGTTGTAGATGCCCAGAGTGGGCAGGGATGGGCATGAACAAATGAAGCCTGAGATTGTCAGCCTCCAGGGAAAGCAACAGAATCAATGTTCCTTACTGCCAGACTCCAGAGAGCCCAGCCAGGTTGAACGACTTCTTCCAAACAGCCTTTCCCTAAATAACCTGGAACAGGTCCAGCAGGGTAGTATAACTTTCAAGTCTTGAACCACAGGATGGTAGCTCAGAAGCCACTCACATTGCTTGTACGTTCTTCTTAGATGGACTTCATTCTTTGTGCTTCTATTGACCTGCTCATCTCAGTATCCACTGCCCCAAACTGAAATTTTGGATAGGAGATAGGGGATACTCTTCAGTTAACAGTAATTGTGTTTTATTAGCGTTACATGGATTTTCCCCATTATTGTACCTCTTTGGCAAGTTTTGGTGGAAATTTTGAAGGAGTGGAGAATTAAATGCATGGCTCACTAAGGTGATCATTTTGGTCTGGTGGTTGAAGAGGTAACTTTGATCTTTCTGTCCCCAGATAGGCTTCACAAATGCACAAGCCAGATGCTAACTCATGTTCCTAGTTCCATGTCTGCCTTAAGAGCTACACAACCTTTTCATTTAAGCTCTTCATATTCACACATGGAGAACAGGTTTTAAGCATCATCAGTGTTGTCCCAAATACCTCTTTTTCTTGGGATGGGCTCTGCTCTGTTTTTAGTATGTTTTGACTGAAACTCCAAATGCTTGAGTGACACACACATAATGTGATGATATGTTGGCAGGTAAAGGCTTCTGCCTCTCCAGGTCTGTCCTATCGCATTTTCATTGGGAAAAGATATGATGTGATCCAAACAGAAGTCTAGACCAGATCTTTCACAGTTGGTTAGGGTGAGCTGAGAGAGGTGCAGGCTCCCATCACCCTTTCAGGGTGACAATTGGGGAACTGTGCAATTTGGAAAGGCAGAGATTTTGAGGTCAAAGTCTCCTGCTCTCACCACAGATTCTTGAAGCTCAAATGATTATATGAATAGGGACTCTTCGAGGCGCAGTTGACAGAATCAAAAGGAGAGGCACTGATGTCTTTTTGCAAGTCAGGACTTGGTTGGAGTGGCTAGATATTTTCTCAAGAGTGGAGGTTTTAGGTGACAGATATCATCAGCATCATCTCCATCTTAATAGATCCTATGAGCCCCACACAAACATGGCTTCATTTAATTCTTATACTCATTCTGTAAGGCAGAATACAAATGTGTAAACTGAAGGAATGATGTTTGCCACACAGGTAGCAAATGAATAACTCCTGAAGCAATGAATGAATGAATGATATGACTTGCACAAGTGCCCTACAGCAAGTAAGTGGAGTACTGTAGGGAAAATTCTGAGAGATGGGCTATGGCTTTTTTCTTAAGTCAGTAGGTTCTTCCACATGTGCCTTCCATGCATCTAGGATATTCCTGAATTTCAGTATGTCCAGTGAATCCATCCCTTATGCCTCAGCACCTCTCTAAGCCAATGTCTTTCAAAAGAAGATATTGTAGCTTATATGAAAAACTGACCATGTCATTCATTAATTCATTTATGCATGAATTTAGTCATGCATTAATTGAACAAATATATAAGGAATGTCAGGCCTTTATAGGCTAAGCAACAGATGGACCGAGAGCTCAATGATATACAATTCCTGTTCTCAAAATACCCCATCCTCTAGAAAAATACACACATCTCTAGTGAGGAATATGTGTGATGAGTTCCTTACAGTGAATTGACTGAGGAAGAGAAAACTCAGGCCTGGTTTACAGACAGGCCAGCACTGGCCCAGCCAGACAAGCAGGTACCACCACTTGGCCACGTTGACACATGAACCTACCATGACAGTCAGGAAGAAAGAGAAGAACATTAATCAAAGAGATGGTAGCAGGTGTGTGTGGGTTTGAGCAGTGGAGTGAGGACCCCCAAAACTTTGAGCTGGATTAAAAATCAGGGGGACAGGGGGACATCCTCCAGCCAGCCAATCTGGCTCACATGGTGTTCACATGCCTACACATCCCAGCTCTGTCCTTCCCGGCCACAAGACCTTGAAGAAATCACTTTTCTATGAACTTTGGGTTTTTCAGTTACACAAAGGGGTTAGTGATCCTTTGGTTTGATTTTTGCCAAAATTAAATGACTAAAACACATGAAGTACTCAGCAAGAAGACTTACCCCTGATAGGAACTCAAGAGTTGCGAGTAACTTCAATTTTCTCGAGTTTTTTTTCTGTTGCAACAAGCAAAAAATCCATTTAAGCCAACTAACAAATGAAAAGCAAGTTATTGGCTCCTGAAAGTAGGTGTTTTCCTTTGCTAAAGCTGACAAAATACAATGTATCAGAAATGAGTTGGCTTTTACAATGGGGATTTATTAACTTATAAGTTTACAGTTCTTAGGCCATGAAAATGTCCAAGTCAAAGCATCAACAGGATGGTACTTGGACTCTGAAGACTGGCTACTGGCAAGCTTGGGCTCCTCTGCCAGTTAGCAAAGCACATGGCAATGCCTGCTTGTCCTTCTCCCTCAGGTTTCATTGCTTCCGTCTTCTGGCTTCAGTGATTTCCTCCCTGAGCTTCTGCATGTATCTCTCTTTTAGCTTCTTGTCTCTCAGCTTTTGTGTATCCTTCTCTCTGAACTTTTCTGGAGCTTTTTTCTGTCTTTTATTCTCTTATAAAGGATTCCAGTAAGAGAATTAAAACTCACCTTAAATTGTGGGGGGGGTCACTTTGCAATTGAAATAATCTGATCAAATGGTTCCACCTACAATAGGTCTGTACCCACAAGAATGGATTAAAAGAACACGATCTTTTCTGGGTTCAAACCATCACACCAGGTGCTTCAAGGCTCCAGCCTGGTTGTATAGAGGGAGGGAGTCTCTACTGGATTGAGACTGAGCCAGGCAACCTGAGATGTGTGTTGACTCTCCTGTTACCCAAAGAAAGAGAATCGGGAAAAACCTACAGATAGGGAAATATATCTGCCATGCCTAAGAGATACACACACACACACAAATTTATTTATTTCAATGACCTTGGTAGATTTATTTGGAATAAGGTATTCTGTTCCCAAGTTCAAAGCCTCTGAAAACATTTGTCTTGCATCCTTGACAGAGACAGTGATTTTTCCAGTACAGTGTCTTTCAAATCTTTGGGTAATTATACAATGATCAAACTGACTTTATGACCCTTATTCTTGATGTTTATGTTCAGTTATCACTGCAAGACTTCTCAGTACTGGGGACGACCCAAGGCCCAGGAGCACAGCCCCAGGCCTCCTTGCCCTGCCATTAGCGTGTCTCAGCTGATGGGATTCCAGCACTGAAGAGCTGCAGTAAACATTTGGAGGCAAAATGTTCAGCATCCTTCCCGAGATGCTGGAAGAAGGTTTTGCTCCACAGGAGACCCCTTTTTCTCTGCTCTCCACCAGGTCTACAGTGTATTTGAGGTGTTAGGAGCAAGGCTTTAAATGCACGCAATCTGGGGCTTGAAGCTCATAGAATGCCATAAGTCCAGTCTCTAACCTCAGTCAGTCTCATATGCCATATCTGTAAAATGGGAATGATAGCATGTTTCAAAAATGCTTTTGGCAGATAATAAGCATGCAACTGATGGCAAATGATAAAATTTCCTACTCCTATGAGGCAAAACTCATCCATTGCCGATGCTTCCTCTCCCTTCTTCAGCAGTTATTCATGCTCTGAATCTTTACTACTTTTCCAAACAGCCCCTGCCAGACTTGGTTTCCTCATTTGTTCTGGGTAACTGGAGTCATAATGGTTATCTCCCAGCCCATGCCATTTCCAGTTAGCATCCAGACCAGACAATTCCCCCAAAATGCCACTAGAGATGCTAGCTGTGAGCTGGAGCTGGGATAACAAATGAACCCTTCAAGAGGAACTTGGAGATGGTCTCAGTGTGTCTAAAATTGCCTCTGGAGTTTCTGAACTTATTGTCTGTGCTTCATTGACTCATTTTATTTCTTCCCTTACCTCTACAAACTTCTTTTTCCTCTTTTACCTGTCAGCTCATCCCCTGTTTTTCTTCCTCTTCTCTGGGATAATAATGGTGATAGTTAGCCTGAGCATTTACTCAGTGCCAGGCACTAAATCTTTATTCACTCATAGCAGTCTTATAAGGTAGCTACTTCCATCGTGTCATTGAACCGTGGGGAAAATGATCACAGAAAAGCAAAGTTCAGGCAGACTGGCTCCAGAGCCCTCAGACTTACCTGTATTGAATAGCCTCGTACCACATCAAAGTATATTGGTGAATGGTAGATAACTGTATAATTTTAAGAAATGTAGTACAAAACATGTTTTTTTCTTTCAATTAGCATCTATGAACATTAGTCACTGATCTGCACCTTAACCATACTGGGATGACGATGAAATCACTCTGCCTCAGGCAGCTCATAGACTCCTTGAAAAGACAGATATAGGAAGATAAGAAAATTCTACATACACAGGAAGGTGGTTGTAATGGTGAAGTTCATGCATCGACTTGGATAGGTTATGGTGTCCTGTTGCTTGGCCTGATCAATCAAGCACTGACCTGATTGTTGTTTTGAGAGGATTTTCTGAACTTGCATCATCAATCATTTATTACATCTATGACTGATTACATCTACAATCAACAAAGGAGACTGCCTTCAGCAATGAGAGCAGTCTCATCCAATCAGTCGAAGGCCTTAAAGGGAAAGCTGATGATTTCTATTTCTATTTCAGCCAGCCAGCTTCTCCTGGGGAGATATAACCTTCATCAGAGGTCCCAACATGCGTTCTGCCATACAGAATTGGGACTTGCCAATCTCCACAGTCATGTGAGTCAATTCCTATAATAATTTCTTAATATTTACATATAAAAATATATATACATATATCCTCTTGGTTCTGTTTCCTGGGACAGATCTGACTCCTGACTAATGCAGAGGTATTGAAGAGAGAAACTCCAGAAGAAAGCAGGAAAGCTGCTAAGTGTGAAAAATGTCGCATGTTCGGCCAAGAATAATGTGTTCCAATTAATCTGATTCTCTAGTTAACAGGTACCAATGGACTCAGGGTAAGGTAATTTTGCAGAAACTTAATACTATTCACATATCTTTGGTTCATAAAGCAGAGCAAGTTCTTACAGAGAATCAAAGTCAATATTATGATTAGAGTTGCCTGGCTCTGCAGAAAGAGCACGAACTTTAGAGTGAAACAAAGCAAGCAGAGTGGAGTTTCAGCCAGCTCTGCTACCTGCAAGCTGTGGACTAGTGGACAAAGTCCTTGAGCTGGCTAAGCCTCAGCCTGCTTATTTATACAATGGGAATAATCATTCCCATAACCCTATGGGCTATTTCCAGTTTGGGGCAGTTTGAAATAAAGCTGCTATGAACATTTGTGCATATGTTTTTGTGCAAACATAAATTTCCATTTCTCTAGAATAAATGCTTAAAGGGTAGTTGTTGGGTCACATGGCAGTTGAATGTTTTGTTTTATAAGAAGCAATCAAAGTGTTTTCCAAAGAGACTGTACCATTTTACTTTCCTAGCAGCAACACATAAGAGGTCTGATTTCTCTGTATGCTCACCATTGGTGGCATTTGCATATTGTCACTATTTTTTATTTTCATCCTAATAGGTGCGTAGTGATGTTTGGTAGTTTTAATGTGTGTTTCCCTCTTGGTTAAGGGGGTTGAATTATACTGTGGAATACTACTCAGTAATTAAAAAGGAAGAAACTATTGATACACGAAACACTTGGATAACTCTACAGAGAATCAGGCTGAGTGAAAAAAGCCAATCCCCAGAGGTTACATATTGTATGACTGTAGTTATTCAACATCCTTGAAATGGCAGTGTTATCCAAACAGAGGACAGATTGGGGGTTGCCAGTAGTTAAGGAGATGTGGGTAGGAAGGAAGTAGATACAGTTACAAAAGAGTAACAGAAGAGATCTTTATTGTGATGATGGAGCTGTTCTGTATCTGGATGAGGCGATGGATGCATGAACCTATCCATGCAATAAAATTACAGAGAACCAAATACACACACATACATGTGAAATGTGGAAAATTACAAAGAAAATTAAACATCCTGCCTTCGTAAAATATTCAGACTTTTCTAAGAAATAGCTTGTGGCAGGAAACCAACCCGAATTTGGTAACACCAACAGCATAATTTTAGCTTCTGTGATATCTGCTTGCTTGCCACACATCGCACTCTGCCTGATGGGACCAGTCTATGCACACCTACCTCTACCTCGGGTTTGAGTAAAATGCAGCCAGTCATAATTCTGTCAATACAATTTGCACAACATTGTGGTTTTTTGCTTTAAAACCTGCTGCCTGAGGGCTTCACAGAGGTTTCTGAGGCAGTCGCTGGTCAGCTAATAAAGACTCCTAACTGGCTTGCAAATTGAAATTGTGTGGTCTCTCTTTTGGTGCGCCCCACAACAATACACACACACAAATGAGTGCAAGTAGAACTTGGGGATTCTGAACAAGATTGGTGGATTTATTAACGTCAATATCCCGGTTGTGATGTTGTACTACAGTTTTGCAAAATGTTATTTATCATTGAGGGGAAATGGGTAAAACATACATGGGATCTCTTTTTATTTCAGTTTTCATAGCTGCATGGGAATCTACAGTTATCTCAAGATAAAAAGTTTAATTAAAATGGGAAAAGTCGTCTTTACATCACCAAGATAAGTTAAAGTTGAAATGACATGGCAGGCAGAGAAACACATAGCTAAGAGTCTGACCCAGGCCGTGGTCTTCAGTACATGCCAGGTATTATTTCTTTCATAACAGAGAGTTCTGGTTAGTGCAGTGTCACATAACATTTACAGGAGATGAAAAGAAAAGTTCTGCTTCAAGTTGAAATAGGAGGCAAGTGGATGGAAATTAGTTAAAAAGAAAGCAGAATGCTTGTTAAAAAAAGAGACATGTCGTATTACTAAATTTCAAATTATATGTATGTATAATTAGACAATATTGGAAGAAAGTAGACAAGTGGCTGTTAACTAACGGCCTGCTGTTGTCCTCTTGTATGCCACGTTCTGCTTTAAATCTTCATAAATATTGATTTGCCTCCGAGCTGTGGAGTAATTTTAAACGCATACATAGGCCCCAGGAACTTTGATGAGTGCCTTTGATCAATCTAGTTTCTTAAAATCAAGGCCTAAACCCACCTCCCCCAACGAGGCCCATGTGGAGTTGATTGCTTTCCACAGGAAGAATGACAGATTTTTTCACTTGCATTTAGTATTGTGCATTTGGTATTCCCTTTTGTGGTGGGGCTGACTTGTCCCCCCACCCCCAACCCCCTTCTCCTTCTCTGCCACTTGGCTTCATTAATAAGTTCTTTGATTGCACAGAGGAGGCAGGAAGGAATTCTTCTCATTTCCTGGGTTTTATTCGAGACACACTGTGTCAAAAGAATCTGACAGTGCCTTGGGCTGGTTCTTGTGAGGCAAGCTAAGCTAGCCTCCTGATCCAATATTTCTCGAGCACTATGATGAGAATTCAGGGAGCGAATTGAGAGAGGACAGAGGCACGTTGAGAGTGCCCTGACTCAGAAGTAAGCAGAAACCATGTCTGCCAGGGTTCTCCTCCCCTTTCAGCCTCGTGTCCTGGGACTGACCAGCGCATGGCTTCAGGGCCAATGTCATGGCTCTGAGACCTGGACAGCTGCTCTCTGCACAACCCCTCACTCAGCTGGGCCCCAGGCTTGGTTTAATGCTCTGTTATTACCGTCTTGAAACCCTTAAAATTTTGTCTTTGAACTTGTATTTTGTAAATGAAGTTCAATGGGACATTAAGACATGCTCGTGCACAGAGGAGAGATGTGCAATATGTGTGCCTGCTGTTCCTTGTTGGCTCATTTGTAGGTACCGTTTATGATGCTTGTTACGTGGCTGCCGTAACACGCTCCTTACGGTTGTTTTGAGTCTCACTGAACTCCAACACAACCTGTCCACTTCAATTCCAGGTTCATGCGCCAAAACAATGTGCTGATGACCTGCTCCTTTTAGGTAACCCTGATGGGCCACATGTTTCATTCGGACCAGAGCTTTATTTGAAGGCAAAGGAAGGGAGTGGCATATTGAGAAATGAGGACAAATAAGGAACCCTATCACATCCTTTCTCGTTGGTGCTACTTCCCTGCATCAGTCAACCACTCACACAAACTGAAGATGACAACATAGAAGGTAAGGGAAAGATGGGGCAAACCATCATTCCTTTTTCTTCCAGACTTTCTTACTTACCGTTAAGCCAAAGACAGTAAAGGAAGAAAGAATGCACACATCTCAAGTACTGAAATAAAAACAGGTGAGTTAGTCTTATGCAGCATTTCCACCATTTGGGTAAAAATACACACATATGTACATATAACCTTCAGAATACAAATTCTATAATTTTGGTGAATGCGCATGTAAGTTAAATGCTGTTTTGTTTGCATTGAAAACTGTCATTTCACAATATAAAGATGAATGATAAATTCATGTTAATGGTTTAAAATTTTACGTTTTCCTTCTTTAGAGTAACATTAAATAGCAAATAAAAAACACCACAATAGAGTAGCTTGAAATTAGCCCTGCTCTGCGGAAAAGTTAGAGAAGGGACAGGAGGGCTACTGAGGCAGCAATTCAGGAGTGCGGCTGACCTGGGAGAGGCTTCTGTACCATGTACAGCAGCCCTGGTTGCAGAGGCCGAGGAACTGAGAGGCAGAAAGCTGGAGCATGGCGCGGAGGCGTGGTGGTGTGGAGGTGTGGAGCCCACATGACAGCATGGATGGGAGCACAGGACTAGGAAGGAAGTCAGGCCACATTCTTTGAGTGTGCTGCCGTCACCAGTGCAGCCCCGTGACCAGTGACTCACCCCATACCCACGCACCTGAGCCCCTCACCCACTACCGTTCCGCGCACTTCAGGCGCTCCCACCTCATCAGCCCCCAGTGCACATAACTGCCCCCCCACCTCCACCCCAAGTGCAGCCCAACCCACCTCTCCTGCACCCTTCACGAACACTACCTCCCTTTCTCTGTTCCCTGCAGGTTATTGCCAGCACATAAAGCTTGCAGGCACTAACCTTCATACCTAGGCTACCCCTGCCCCCTGCCCATATTGTTGCACAGCCTCACCCCATCCTCCCTGAGTTCCGCACATCTGTTTACGGCACTTCCAGGCTCATGCGTGCACACAGGCTCACAATCACGTCATTCAGCTTTGGAAACTGCACTTTACAGCAGTCCTAGAACCATGCATGTGCACAATCTTCAGTCTCACTTCCCAACTCTGAGAAAGTGCTGACCTGTGCAGCTGGGTCACATCTGCCCCAATCCTTGAAGGCATAATGCTGACCTGCTGCGATTGCTCTATGCATGTGCACAAGGGCCTGGTGCCTTAGACCAGTGCACACCAGGGTTACGCCCCCCAGACTGCTGTGCCCACACAACTACATCCTCCCTGGCTACTGGGCACCCACGTTCACAATCATCAGTGTAACATCCCCAACTTGCACCCACACCTACCCTGAAACAAATCACTGCACTGAGTGCTCCACCCCATGCCCTGATCCCTGCTGTACAACCATCCCACAAACACAAGGCCTTAGACTGCAGAAAAAAATCAACTCCCAAAGTAAATCAATCAAGATATTTACATGCCATGAAGACAGCAGAAGATCACTAAGCATATTACAAGGCAGACAGATATAGTCCTACCTAACAACCAAATTAAAACACCAGAGGAGACACAGACGTTGGAACAAATAATCAAAGATGTTCATACAACTCTACTTAGTAAAATAAATGGGATAGCAAGTGACATAAGGGAGATCAAGAAGACAGCAGAAGAGCACAAAGAGGAATTTGAAAGAATACATAGAAAAATAGCAGAAATCACAGAAATAAAAGACTTTGTTGACCAAATAAAAAACACACTAGAGGTCTACAACACCAGATCTGAAGAGACAGAAGAAAGAATAAGTGATATAGAGGACAGGATAATTGACTTCAAAGACTCAAAACAGCAAATGACAAAAAAAAGATGGAAAAAAATGAATGGGAACTCAAAGAAATGATAGGCAAAACAAAGTGCACAAATATAAGAATTATTGGTGTTCCAGAAGGAGACGAGAGGAGTAAAGGGCTAAGAAGAGTAGTTGAGTATATAATGGGGGAAAACTTCCCAACCTTCATAAAGGACATAAATAAACAAGTCAAAGAAGCCCAAAGAACTCCAAACAGAATAAATCCAAATATGCCTTCCCCAAGGTACACACTAATCAGTCCATCAAATGTTGAAGAGAAGCAGAAAATCTTGAAAGCAGCAAGGTAAAAACAATCTACTACATACAAGGGAAATCAAATAAGACTGAGCTCAGACTACTCAACTAGCACCCTGGAGGTGAGAAAGCAGTGGTATGATATATTCCAGATCCTGAAAGAGAAAGACTTCCAGCTGAGAATTCTATACCCAGCCAAATCATCCTTCAAAATTGAGGGAGAGATTTAAATTTTCACAAAGAAGCCCTGAAAAAATTTCTTAACAAGAGACTGGCCCTACAAGAAATACTAAAAGGAGTTCTGCTGACTGAAAAAAAAAAAAAAAAAAGATAGGAGAAGGAGGTCTGGAGGAGGGCCCAGAATTGAAGAGTGCCACTAAGGGTAATTTAAAGAATACAAAGAGAAAGAAGGAATAGAATATATAGATCTAATAAATAACATAAAAAAGATAATATGATGGAATTAAAAAATGCATTTTCAGTAATAATTTTAAATGTTAAGGGACTAAACTTATCAATTAAAAGATATAGATTGGAAGAATGAATTAAGAAACACAATTCAGCTATATGTTGCTTACCAGAGACTCATCTTAGACACAAGGATACAAATAGATTGAAAGTGAAAGGATGGAAAAAGATTTTCCATACAAGTTGTAACCAAAAGAAGGCAGGAGTAGTTATATTAGTACTGGACAAAATAGACTTTAAATGTAAAGACATCATAAGAGACAAAGAAGAACACTATATACTAAAGGGTCAATTCACTAAGAAGATATAACAATCATAAATATTTATGCTTCCAATCAAGGAGCTCCAAAGTACATAAGACAGACATTGGCAAAACAAAGGAATGATAGATGTTTCAACAATAATAGTAGGAGACTTCAATACACTACTCTCCTCTATAGACAGAACAACCAGACAGAAGACCAACAAGGAAATAGAAAAGTTAAATAACTTGATAAATGAATTAGCTCTAACAAACATATATAGGCCATTGCACCCCAAACCACAAGGTTATACATTGTTCGCTAGTGTTCATGGTACATTCTCCAGAATAGATCATATGCTGGGACACAAAATAGGTCTTTATAAATTTAAAAATATTGAAATTATGCAAAGCACTTTCTCTGATCATAATGGGATGAAGCTAGATCTCAATAACCACCAAAAAAATGAGAACATTCACTAATATATGGAGATTAAATAACACATTCTTAAACAACCAGTGGGTCAAAGAAGAAATTGCTAGAGAAATCAGTACCTATGTGGAGATGAATGAAATTGAGAATACAACTTATCAGAACTTATGGGATGTGGCAAAGGCTGTGCTGAGAGGGATATTTATTGCCCTAAATGCCTATATTAAAAAACGAGAAAGAGCAAAAATTGAGGACTTAACAGCAAATTTGGAGGAACTTGAGAAAGAACGGTAAACAAGCCCCAAAGCAAATAGGAAAAGAGAAATAACAAAGATTAAAGCAGAGACAAATGAATGGGAGAACAAAAGAACAATAGAAAGAAACAATAAATCCAAAAGTTGGTTCTCTGAGAAAATCAGTACAATTGATGGGCCACTAGCAAGACTGATAAAGGAAAAAAAGAGAGAGGATACAATTAAGCAAAATCAGAAATGAGAAGGGGTGCATTACCACAGACCCTAAAGAAATAAAAGAAATCATAAGAGGATACTATGAACAACTATATGCCAACAAACTAGACAACTTAGATGAAATGGACAAATTCCTGGAGAGATACAAACAAGCTACACCAACTCAGGAAGAAATAGAAGATCTTGGCAAACCAATCACAAGTAAAAAGATTCAATCAGTTATCAAAAATCTTCCTACAAAGAAAAGCCCAGGGACAGATGGCTTCACAGGGAAATTTTATCAAACATTTCAGAAAGAACTGACACCAACACTGCTCAAACTTTTCCAAAAAATTGTGGAAAAAGGAACTCTACCTAACTCATTTTATGATGCTAATATCATTTTAATACCAAAACAGAAAAGATGCTATAAAAAAAGAAAACTATAGGCCAATCTCCCTAATGAACATAGATGTGAAAATTCTCAATAAAATATTAGCAAATCAATTCTAACAGCACATTAAAAGAATTATACACCATGACCAAGTGGGGTTTATACCAGGAATGCAAGGATGGTTCAACACAAGGAAATCAATTAATGTAATTCAGCATATTAACAAATCAAAAGGGAAAAATCATACGACGGTCTTGATTGATGCTGAAAAATCATTCGACAAAATTCAGCATTCTTTTCTGATTTCCTATTTGATGAGTGTGTGTTTATTGGTTTTCAGTCTCTTGGTCACAATGAAATTATCTAAAATTGAGAATGTTGATGGACTGTGGACTTTGGCCCCTCTACATGATGCCTGATGAATGCAGGTGGCTGAAGGATGCACTGATGGAGAAGTAAATTGGCGAAAGATGGTATATACTTATGAACAAAGGTTGTGCTGCTACAAAAAAGGAACAATGTCGTGAGGCATGCAACAACGTGAATGAACATGTGGGATATTTGGTGAAACAAAATAAGCCAGGAACAAAAAAAAATCACAATGGTATAATCACTTTTAGAAAATGCTTATAAGAAAACAGGGGCCTAGATTGTAAGCTTTTAGAGCAGACACATTAACTCTGCAGTGGTGATTATTATTTCTGGATTTTGAGTGGCTGTTTTCTATATATAACCTGATGTTTAGAGATAAGAATGAAGCTGAACAGGTTGGGGTTAAAATAATTCAAAACATAGGGGTAAGAAAGACAGTGTCTATATTTTAGAACCATACATACTCTTTGAGACCAATGGAAGAAAGGTTTATTTGATCTGGAACTGAAATTTTCTGTAGTGCATAATCTAATTCAACCTATCTGTATAGCTCATTTGAACAACTGAAGCACAAAGAGCACAGAATGAGAAAGAGGTCCTTTAATACTGTATAGATTATTGTAATGTCTAGAAACATTCTAGAGTATATTAAGTAGATAATCAAAAAGTATTGACGAAGTCCCTTGAAGGAGGGGAGAAAGGCTATGGAACTATTAAACCTTACCATCAGGGAATTCCACGCTACTGTGTCAAACCTTAGGGATACCCAAATCAATAGGCCATGTCCTGGATCATGAGGCTTACTCTTGTTAAGCTTTTGTAGGTACAGAGATGCTTAGACTACCTATAGGTATGCCTAAGAGTTACTTCTGGAGGACCTCTGTTGTTGCTCAGATGTGGCCTCAGTCTCTCTAAGCCCAACTCTGCAAGTGAAATCATTGCCCTCCCCACTACATGGGACATGACAGCCAGGGGTGAAAGTTTCCCTGGCAATGTGGGAGAGGACTCCTAGGGATGGATCCAGACCTGGCACTGTGGGATCAACAATTACATCCTGACCAAAAGGGGGGAAAGAAATGTAATTAATAGAGTATCAGTGGCAGAGAGAGTTCAAATAGAGTCGAGAGGCTATTCTGGAGGTTGCTCTTATTCAAGCTTCAGGTAGACCTTGCTACCTATCATAACCTGCCAACCCCCAACCAGGACCATTTCAGCCAATCCTAAAGAACAACTAGGACAATATATAAGATTCCACAAGGGTTCCAGGCACTACAGTAATTTTCCAAAAACCTACAACCTCCAGATGGGTCCCTGGTCCAGATAAGTCCTGAAACCTAGCCCAGCCTCTCCAGAACATCAGATGGTTCCATCTTCCTACCCCATATTAGTGACAGAATCTTCTAATACCAAAACTTTAGAGTTGTCATAGCCCAAACAACCCCATAGAGAGGGATGGAAAGATCAAAGGTGATGGTGGAATTATACATAGAAGATAGGATTTATCAAATGAATATGAATGCTGAATCATTAAATTGATATCTGTTTTAGTCTCCAGTATTTTAGAGCAACTGGAAGTAAAAACTTAAAATTGTGAAATTGTAACCCATGTCAAACTCTGAAATATGTTCTGCAACTAATTGTGGTGCTGTGCTTTGAAATTTATAGCTTTTTTGTGTATATGCTATTGTTCACCAAAAAAAGAAGGAAAAAAGTCAATTGTGATGATAAAAAAAGTACTTAAGCCCTCTAGCCTCTTATGTTCTGGAGTAGCTAGAAGGAAAAATATGAGAGGATTGTGTGGTAGCCCAAGAGGAACTCTGGAATCTGTCCTGTAACTACTTTTTGAAGAGTTCTTTGAAAACTATTGCTTTTCTATTTCTTTGCTGTGTATATATGTTATATTATACAATTTTTAAAAAAGCTAAAAAAAAAAAGTGAAATGGAAGAATTGAAAAATGAGATAAAATTTTTAAAAATGTGTCCTTGGCTGTGAATGGGTTCAAACTGTAATAGTTCACACTCAAAAAAAATACCTCACACTCACATGGGGCTTTGCAATTAAAAAAACAAAAACAAAAATACAAAAGAACACTACTGTCAGTCGAAAGAGACAGTGCAAGAAAGGAAAAAGCTTTGCATTTTGGTAGCTTTGATGGAACTTCTTGGTGCTTTTTGAATAAAGAAGGGCCTTGCATTTTCATTTGGTTCTGGGATCCACGAATTGTGTTACTGGCCCTGGGTGGCTTGCTGGACTTCTTAGCCTCTTTGAGGACAAGGACGGGCATTAAGGACCTCTTTGGACCCTGGGTACTGGGTTCAGTTAAGGACTGTAGCTGGAAAGTTACATTGTTCACTATTTGCACACCCAGAGTATTTGGAGAAATTTACCTTTTAGCCTATAGGAAATAGATTTAATTAGTGAGTGAGTGATACACACACACACACATACACACACACAGAGTCATGATCCACCCACCTCCCTGTTTCAGCTTATTCCCTGCTGAAGGAAGGCACTTGATGGACGTAACTCCACAGTGAGAGGAGTACTCTGCCTAATTATGGGGTGATTAAAAAAAATGTTTCTCTTTACAGTGTTCCACTGATGAGAAAGAAGTTTCATTCCTAAACGAGCAAAAGAATAACCCAGTCACACTGTGAGATAGTTTTAAAAGAAACCTGCACTATCTGGTACTCTCAGGCCCAAGGAAACTTGACCAAGAATCTCTACCATTGCTGCCTGGTCAGATGTACACTCCCTCCCACCAATCATGCCACAAGTTCTGCCTTGCCTGGCTGCTCCTACAGGGATTCAATTCCACCTGCTAAGACTTCTAGTATGAGTGAATCTTCTTGCTGGATGCAGGTAGCAGATAGAACCTTAGCTGGGGAGTCTGGGATATATAGTTTACAGCGTCTCTACCTTCACAATAGAGAAAGGCTTGTGAATTAGTCGGGGTTCAGAACCAGCAGGAGATATCTGTAAATGGTATGAGATTGAGTATAGGAATTGGCTCACATGACTGTAGGATTAGGCAAGTTCCAATTCCACAGGGTAGGCCATAAATTGGGGACTCTGATGAATTCTTCAGGAGAGAAAATAAAAATTCTTCCAACTGTTGAACTTATTAATTCTCCCTTTGTCTTCAGTTGATTGGATGAGACTTCTCTCATTGCTGAGGGCAATCTCCCGTGTTCACTGTAGATGCAATCGGCCATTGATGCAATCAACTGACTCAGGATGTAAATCCATCTATGAAATATGCTCTCAGTAATAATTAGGCCAGTATTTGCTTGACCAAGCAACTGGACACCTTAACTGAGTCAAGTTGACACATGAACTTACCCATCACAACATGCTAGAAGAGGGTTGAAGGAATCAGTCTGTAGAATCTGCCCCACTGGTGAGGCTGGATCCAGAAGTGGAATCTGTTGGTTGATTGACTGATTTGTGGCTTCAGGTTATATATTGATCCCCTCAAACACCTGACATGGGATTGGCTGCTCAGGGCTCACTCTCCCCTGGATGTTTGCAAGGCTTCCTTGTTCAATTTTTGAGTCTGTCAGGGTTTTTTTTGTTGTTGTTGTTCTTTCTTGGTCTTTGAATCACTTTCCATTTTTATGGTAATTATGAGCCGTGCTCATTCATTGTCATTTATGTGGTGAAACTCTTTGAGGTGGGGGCGGGGAGTCATATTTACCTTGCTTTCAGATTCTTACTAGACTTCTTGCATTTACCTCCCAGATCCCACGCAGAAAGGAGTGTGCTTGGAGAAGTGGAGGGAGCGTCTCTGTCTGCATCTTCAAAGGACCTTCAGGCACTCAACATTCTCAGCAAGGTGGTGCCATGCCCACTTTGCTTTACCCTGAAGCAGTATGTTGGAGAGCCACGTTTTGGAGTTAGACCACTGGGCTCAAAATCTGCCTCTGCCACTTTCTAGCTGTACAAGCTTGAGTAATGATTTAACCTTTCTGGGTCTCAGTTTTCTCTACTAAATGGGGTTGAGGGTAGCTTCCCCCTATCGAGTGGCGATGGGAATAACTGAGTTACTTCACACAGAGCCTGGCCCGTAGTAAGAGATCCATGGGTGGTAGTGGTTATGGTGAGAATTCCATGGAACAAACCTAAATGTACTGCTATCATATTTTAAAGTATTTTGTTGTGGTTGTTAGTAATGATTGTGCTTTATTACCTCTCCCTTCCTTCCCCACCCAAGGTGATTTTATAATGTTTTCTGCATTGGGAGTTGCATTTTTACATTTTCAGAACACACCTTTGATTTTATGATGAGGGCCAATGGCCAATGTGAATTAGAAATGTCAACATCCACATTCTAGGAGACATTTGAGGAGTAAACCTCTTCCCTGGTGTGGAGCTATGGAGAAGCAGATGCACTTGAGCCCAAATCCTAAGCGGTTGCAGTTTCAAGAGAGCATAAAGAGGTCAGAGAAGGAAACAAAATGTGGGGAGGTGCTCAGTGCAGATGCCCGAGAATGAGAAAGAAGGACACCTCTTGAGTGGGAGCTGGCTGTGAACCCAACGGCTCTGCCCTTGGGTTGGGTCAGTGATATACGGATCCTAACTTCTATTAAGAGGGGGAGCATGGTCAAGTGCATTGTGCACAGGACTTGGAGCTTTGCAAGTCCTGACCCAATCCATTCACAGAGAAGACATGTCGGGTGGTTCTCCTTTCCTCCACCTGCTCCACAAGAGTCTCAGCTGCCTTCAGATGCAAAATCAGAGTCTCAGCGTCAACCCTCACGAGGCTGTCTTGAGGGTTAACTGACAATAACAGAATGAAAGCACGGCTCAGTACCTGGCATGTAATAGGTGCTCTAAAAATGTTAAGCAAATTGGAATTTGTATTTTTTACTCTAGAAGGAAAGGAATTCTATTGAATAGAAAATTGCTCTTCATAAGTTTTGCCAATAGCAGTAATTGTGGAGGGGTGGGGAGGGGAGAGAAGAAAAAGACAAAAATCCCCAAACGGTTTCATCTCCAGCTTTTGAATCTTCAAAGTGAACTCTGCAATTTGGCGTCTTTCAGTCCTTCTGAAGAATGAAAGCCTTTGCAGATAGAGGGAGCCAAGGACACCCGGCCTCTTCCATTGTGGCTTCTGATTTATCATTCATGGCAGCAGGAGACATCTGCTTGGTGAATTCTTTGAGGGTATGACAGAAAGGCATCTCTTTTGAATTCAGTGGAATTTGCAGTCACTCAGATCTCCATGGGAAACAACTGTGAAGTGGCCCAGGGTGAGGAAGTTCGCATGCATTTTTCATGCATGACGTCTTTAGCATCATGGCAAGATGTACCATCCCACATTTGCAATAAGAAAACAGAGAGTAAGGGGCTCCTTGGTCTGCCCTAGTGCTTGCGGGGAGGTGGACAAGAGATTCTCAGGCAGCTCATGGTGTCACTGCCCCCACCAGGATCCATTCCAGCAATGAGAGTGTACCCTGCCCTGCTGTCCAAGAACTGGGTTTGCTCTCAGGTGGCCACCATTTTGTAGTGCTCTTGCTGTACCCCACATGCTGTGCTGCTGTCTCCCCTGCACTATTTACTTCTGTTTTGTTTTTTTTTTTGTTTTTTGGCTCCAGAAATCAAACCCAGGTCTCAGGCATGGCGGGTGAGAATTCTGCCATGGAGCCACCGTTGCACCCTCCCCGGCACTATTTAATCCTCACATGAAGGAGGAATTCACTACCAATGTCCTGAGAAAGAGACTGATGTTCAAAGAGGGAATTAGGTTGGCCCAAGCTTCCAACAACAAAGAAAAGGCAGAGCTGGACTTTGAACTGAGGGCATTCTGGCTCCAAGCCCATGCCTTTTCTACCACGTTGGTGGGTCATGCTGCTTTTGATAGGATGGGAGGGGGAAAGAGAAAAGAAGCTTTAACAAGTGCTTTCCCTGCTCTATCGCCACCTACAGCAGGGGTTCCCTGCCTTGATTCTGGGACCTCTTGGGGTATCTCTACTTATCTAAGAGAGTTGGATAATTTTCAATGTCATTTTAATTCACTTTAATTTACTAAATGAATATGTATGTGTGTCAGGAAGAGGGTTCAGGGCTGGAAAAGGGAAACTGTGTTATGATATCAAATAAAATCATAGGAACTAGCATCACAATACCTATGGTATTAGGTATTTCTTACCTAATACCATAGTGTATGACAATGTGGGCTCACAGTGATTTAAACAAACAAAATCCTAGAACACTTAGTATTGGTACCGCATCTTAGCATTGAATTGCCTCCTGTTCATTCCACTTTCTCCAGGGTGGGGAGACCTTCCTTGAGGAAAGTATTGTGGGTCTACTTCAGCGCCCCCCACAGCACCTAACACTTAGCATGTGATCTGATTATTGAATGAACCACTCCTTCCTTCAAATGTGAAGTGACCTTGTGACATGGGACAAGGTGCAGGTCCACTAAGAAGATATTTGCAGCAGGATGGAGGGCATTTGAGAGTGGAGGGGGCATTCATGTATCCAACAGACATGTCCTTCATGCCGAGCTAGGGGTTAGCTCTGTAGATGGGAGGTGATGGGACACACTTCAGCCCTGGTATCCAGCTCTAGCGGAAAGAGACAGACCCTCGATCACACTCAGGTGCTCAGTCTGATTGATACTGTTTCCCGAACTTCTTCCCACTGTGACCCATGGTGATTCTGCTATTTAGCTGCTTAGAGCCAGAGGCGACCTACCCTGGGGCTCTGCTGACCAGATCCTGATAGCCCCACTTCGCTGTGCACACATCAGGGCTGTTTGCAGCCTTCGGTGAGGGCAGAGGAGCAGTGCAGCAGGTTGTCTAATGAGAGACGCAGAAGTTTCCCTGGCAATACAAAGGAGGGACGGGTTTTTGCTCGCTTGCGAGAGCCCCAAAACATTTTGCAGGAGGGAGCTCTCTGAATTGGGTCTTGCGGAGTGGGTAGAAGTTTTCCAAGGGTGGTGGGAAGGAAGGGTCTTCTAGTTGGAGGACACGATGAGTGACTCAGGGTGGCTGGGGCACAGGGCAGGTAAGAGCAGAAGGGCCAGAAGCAAGAGGTAGGGGTGGAAAATGGCAAACCATTTGGGCTTTTGTTAAGGAGATTGGATGCTTTTTTGAAGGCGTTTTTTTAAAGTAGAGAACCATATGGTTACATTTATTCTTTTGAAAGATTCCTCTGGTAACTGTGGGGCGGCCAAATCAGAGGAAGATAGGAAGCAGGAGATCAACAGATTTAACTATTAAACTGAAATTCAGAGTGATTTCTCATGGTTGCCATGAGTAAGGATCAAGTGTGGGAGCTTTTCATTTTTTTCCAATTTTGCTTGGGATAGAAATTTAGATTCAGAATTTCTTGAGGATTGTCACTGAACAGTTAATAACACATAAGACCCCAGACATTGCAGTATAGGATTTTGTCCAGTGTCCAGCCTCAATGGCAGACTCCCTCCTCCACCCCACCCCACTTGATATAACCCCCATATGACTCTTTGGATAAACCTTTATGTTTCTCCTTTCTATGTCTCAATCCATCCCACCCCTCATTATTCCTGTGCGCCATCTTAGACCATGTCATTTCTCACTTGAAATTGAAGCATTTCTTCTTAACTGGCTTCCCTGCATGCACTCTTGACCAACCTCCATATCCACCCCGCCTAGAAGGATCTTTCTGTAGGAAAGAGCCATGGAAATATAAGCTTGGCAAGACACTGGAGTGCACATTCTGTGTCCTGACAGTTAGACCTATGCCTGGCATGTATTCAATAAAAATTTGTTGTGTGACTTATGAGTGATCCCATTAAAACTTTTTTCCAACCAAGGTTGTTTTCATGTTATGCTTAATCAGTTTGTTATTTAGGTTCCTGACATCCATGCAGATGAGCCGTGAGACCTTCTACAGATTTATGACTACAACTAAAGCATACCATCTTCTCTATAAAATGCCTGATTTTAACTGACTTCCCAGACTCTACCTAGGAATTATTGTACCTATAACGGTGGGTGACAAATTACAGGACCATGCCAAGATTTCAGTTACTGGGCGATGAACTGAATTTACATGTGAAGGGAAGGACCAAATATTATGTTCAAGAAAGACAAGGTTCTACTGTGATTCCAAATTACTGAATACTTCAGATGACAAGTGAAAATTACAGCAATGACAAGCATTTAATGAATGTGCCTGGTAATGGACCGAAAGAGTCTTGTGAGTATGATAACTTTAATCCTAAAATTTTAATAGGCAGATATTACTACCTTTACAGGGGAGAAAAGGGAAGCTTGGAGAGTAGATATGATTGGTTCCATGGTACAGATCTTGTTAGCTGGGATCCCACTTACTCTGGCCTGACTCCGACCTGCCTTTGCTACCATCTCCTTCCTGCCCACAGCATGGAATGTTTGTCTCATATCCAGTCTTGACATACTTGGCATCCTGGGACCTCTGCTGATGCTCCACTTTCCTACCATGTCAGCCAGAGGCTGCTGAGATCACACTGAGAAGAAAGGCAAAAACTCCCAGTAGCAAGGGATTTTCTTTCCTTGAAAGAGACACAAATAATTATGAGCAATGCAGCCTTTAAAAAAAAAGCCTAAGTAGAAAGCTGGGGAAGACACTTCTGAAGCCATTAACACCAGTGTTTCTTCAGACAGGTTGAAAGGCTGCCTGTCTCAGACAATTTGGGTTCAGTTGGTTGTGCGGTTGGAGATGTCAGATAGATTTGCAGGGCTGTGTGCATCCCAGTATTATCTCCTATGGCATTGCATGCCTCACATTGCTTTGTGATTATCTCTTTACTCTGTCTCCCCGCTGAAGCACGAGTTCTTCAAGGGTAGCACACATAGAGCTGATGTAGTATAGATGTTAAGAGTCCGAGCTTTAAGTTAGACCACCAAGTTTTCAACTCTAGTTTCTCTGCTTACAAGCTGTGTGATATTGGGCATGTTACTCAACCTCTCATTGCCTCTATTCCTTCATGAATGGAGAGGACGTGGTAATAACTAGTTCACAGGGTTTTTCTTTTAATTAAATAAGTCAAATATGAAAAGTTTTAGAGGAATGTTTGGCAAATAGGAAAACACTCTGCAAATGTGAGCAGTTGTTGTCATTCCTGCTGCCACTGGCTCCTAAGGTACTGAACCAAGCCTCACCTGAACCTACTATTTCTGTATCTTTTCTGTTGTGAGCGTCAATACATACTCTTTGTTATTTAAGTCACGTTGAGGTTTTACTCCTATTTACTCAACCAAAAGCACCCTAAACAGATACTAGATGGAAGTGAATGGCGATAGATAGTTTTCTTCTTTGGCCAGGATTAGAGAGCTGAGCCTCTCTATGGTTTCTGTTCAGAGGGAGCTGAAGGAAGAGGGTTAGGTCTGGGCTGGACAGGATGTAGGTGGCCCATTACCATGGGTGTGCTGTTCTTTGTCAGACACTGACCGTTCAGGCCACCGTCCCACCGTCAAGTCCATCAGAAGTTTGTCTCACTCCCACAACCCCCCACAAGGGGAAATCAGCAAAGGCACAACTCGGTCCTCTTCAGAGGCCAGATGTTTTCCCTCGGAGTAGAGGCCAACGAAGTGCATCATCAGTTTCACTCAATTTCTGCCAGATGTGCTTGATGGTCTTAATTTATTGTCTTAGTCTGCCAACACTGCTGTAACAAATACCACAAACTGTTTTGGCTTAACAGCAAGAATTTACTGGCTCACAACTTTGAGACTGTAAATTCAAAGTCAAGATATCAACAAAGCTTGTTTTTCTCCCCTAAATCTGTGGCATTCTGTTGCTGGCTGCTGGTTATCTTTCACGTTTCTTGGCTTTTTTCTCTGCCTCCTGTCACATAGGAAAATCCTCTCCCTTTTGACCTCTGTGACTCTGGGTCCTCTTTGTAGACCTCCAGTAATCCAGGTTAAGACCCACCCTCATTCAGTTGGACTAAAACTAACATCTTCAAGGGGTTCTATTTACAACGGATTCAAACCCACAAGGATGCGAATGTAAATTAAGTTTCAGAACAAGTATATGTTAAGGTGCATAATTCAACCTACCAAAAACCATCTGGAATTCAGTCCTTATCAAAGGTTTTGTCCCTCTGCTAAACTTGTGCACTTTCCCCAATGCTTTGGAATTCTGGTGGCCAAACAGGAAGGTGGATTGCTAGTACAGTTTTGTAAAATGTTGAGACTTATCAGTGCCTCTGCTTCCTTACTTATAAGCCTTGGGGATATTTTCCTGAAGCAATCAATGTTGAAACTTTGATCTAAAAAAAAAAAAGCCTAAATTCTTGTTTTCAGAGAGCAGTGGGGAGGGGTGACTAGGGAGCTGGGGTCCACACTGCAGCCAGCCTCCCAAGAAGAGAAGCTACTGTTGGAAACAATTAGGACTTCTTTAGAAAAGACACCCAGGGAGAGTTTCCTAATAATAATTGGCTGAATCTTTCAATTCTGTAATTGAAAGACCTCCTTCTGTAAAAATAGATACTGCCCTGGCCTTTAGTTAAGAAGGGACCATTGGCAAATTTCCCAGGAGCGATTCCAGCAGCCCCCAACTCTGTTCAAAGCAGCCAGAAAAAATTGAGTTCTTGACAGCTCTTTCCCCCTCACAAGATAATAAGGCAGGTCACATTTCAGATTTAACCCACTTGACATTTTAATGTTCTTCTAATGTACTTTATGATCTGCACAAATGAAGCACCGTGTAGGTGCAAGTTGCTATTTATATAGTCCTGGCAAGTGGATTCCATCAGTCTCAGCTTCTTGGTTCACTTGGGTACTTTAGGCTTGTGAGAACTTCAAGTTTTCAACTCCCCAATAGTTTCTTCTTCCCAAAGTCTTAAAGAAGAATAAGAGAACAGTTACTCTGGATTTCTCCCCTTTTGGAAAGAGGACTTGTAATCTATTATTAAAAATCCTGAATTTGGACAGGAAAGACTAAGTGCTTAACATGTACCCCTTAGAGCTAGAATAGGAGTGAGGGGTTCTGTGCAATGTTTTTTTTTTTTTTTTTTTTTTTTTTTTTTTTTTTTAAAGGAAAGACAGAGAGAAGGAAGGAAGGATAGAAGGAAGGAAGGAAGGAAGAAAGGGAAACATTTTTAAACATTTTCTTGTTTTATTGTATTCTGTTTCTCCGTTTTTGTTACATGGGCTGGGGCCGGGAATCGAACCGAGGTCCTCCGGCATAGCAGGCAAGCACTTTGCCCGCTGAGCCACCGCGGCCCGCCCATGTGCAATGTTCTTAACAGAGATTGGTCCAGCACCCAAGCTCCGAAAAAGATAGCTATTACCTTTACTTGCTAATATCATTACCACCTTCCTCCTCCTCATCATCCTTGTCGTTATTATAGTCCTCATCACCATCAACATCAACATGGTCATTGTTTGCATCTTCATCATCACCATCACCATCATCATCATTTTCTGGGCTCCTCCACTTACTACCCAGTGGCCTTGGGCAAGTCACTGTCTCTCTAGAATTCTCATTTTCCTTTTTGTAAAACTGGATAATAATTACTACCTCTTAGGGTCATTGGGAGGCATTAAGGTGGCAGAGTGAAGATTGGTAAGATTTGGACGCATTCAGAACTCTCCATTCTATCTTGGCTGACACTTGCTGCACATGACTTTTTGTTTCTTTACCTATTCCCATCTTTCCGTCTTTGTACTTGTTAATTCTCCCAAACCAAGAATTTAAGATTCTCTGTCCCCAGAGCCCTGGGCTAAACTGATCAAGAACCCTAGTCTGAGACTCAAGAGAATTGACAATTTGCAATTCAGCCCCCATTTTTAGCTCATTCTCTGGCTTTGAATAATTTTTCCCATCAACAAAATAAGCGAATTGCATCAGATGGGCATTATCTCAAAGTGGTCAAGAGTCCATTAGTATCAGAATGACCTGGTGTGCTTGTTAAGAATGCATGTTTCTGAGGTGCCACCTCACACTCACTAAATTAAACTCTGGTGGTGGGCTCTGTGCTCCACAGTTTAACAAGCTTCCCAGGAGCTCCTCCAGGCACTGGAGGCTGATGTGACAACTTCTTGAAACTCTCTTTCATTTCAGATATTCTCTAGGGGCAAGGGGAAGTCACTGGCTAGGCAGGGAGAAGACTTCTTTCCGTCATCACTCTATATCAAGAGCGTGCCCACAGGGGAATGGTCAAGCTGAAAGAGAGGAGTCCGTGGAGCCCACACAGTCCTTGTTGATCTCAATCTCAGTCACCTTCCAAACAGCAGCACCCTGAAAATGTTCCAGATTTCAGCTCTCCTTCCAATCACCAGAGCTGTCATCAACCTATCTCAGGGTCGGGACCTCTAGCTACGAGCTGTGAAACCTCCAGTACCACAGAAAATAACAGAAATATTTAGGATATGAAAGATCTAGTCAGAATAGACACTGGCTCCCAGCAAGTTATTATCATCAAGATACTATCATGCAATGCCAATTGGCTGGTCATCATTACTGCCTAAAACTCTAATATGCGTTTGCAGTCACCTCAGATGGATGCTGGGACAGGTACAAAGTCACACCCCAATGTTGGCTGTCCTTCCCTTCATCCCACCTGCAATGGTTTGAAATTGAACATACCCCAGAAAAGGCCAGGTTCTTTTAATCCATTCCTGTAGGTGTACACCTATTGTAGGTGGGATCTTTTGATTATGTTATTTCAAATGAGAGGTGACATAGCTCATTCAAGGTAGGTCTGAATCCTCTAATACTGGACTCCTTTATAAGAGGATAAGAGACAGAAAAAAGCCCCACAGATGCTAAGAGAGACGGAAGCCAAAAGAGAGAAACATGCAAAAGCTCCAAGAGGAAGCCACTGGAGCCAGAAGCTGGAAGCAGCGAAACGTAGGAGTGAAGTACCAGAAGACATCACAGTGTGCCTTGCTATCTGACAGAGGGGCCCAAGCTCACAGGTTGCTGGACTTGAGTCCGGGTATCATCCTGTTGGTGCCTTACTTTGGACTTTTTCACATTACACATTTAGAATTTTAAACTTGTAAGTGAATAAATTCCCATTGTAAAAGCCAACCCTTTTTTGGTATATTATATTTCGTTAGCTTTAGCAAATCAAAATACCTTCCTAAAGGTATTTTGGTGCCTTGGGACAAAAGTGAAAAAACCTTTCAAGAATAACAATAAAGGTCTTAAATGGGGCATTGGTGTCTCAGAAAATAATGGCAAATAAACCAATGTTTTTAACTTTGACTTGCACTGTTTTTGCTTTTTTTGTGGGGGGAGTGCATGATCTGGGAATGGAACCCAGGTCTCCCCACATGCAAGGCAAGCATTCTACCACTGAAGACTTGCCCTGCTTTAACCAGTAGAGATGACAATTTAAAGAGAAGTTCAAAGTTTACTTCTGCATCCTGTATTTTCCTCCTTGATAAATATGATTCAGATCTCTCTCTCTCTGTCGTTTACATATCAATTAATATTATTTTCTTATTTATTACATACTTCTTAGCACATACCAGCATTGTGTTTTCCTTTATATATATTATTCCATTTCACCCATCAATAACTATGCAACATAGGTATTACCATTATTTTAGAAGAGAAGCTCAATGAGATTAAATAGTTGGCCCAAAGTCACACAGTAGATTAGTATCCATTATCCTAACCCTGAGGCTATGCTTCCTGCTTGTGGTTAGGTGGCCCTGTGGAAGTGAGTTCACCTGAGTGCAAAGGCAGAAAGCAATGGAAGGGAAGGTGAGGGTGGGACATTTGTGTCCTGATGAAAGGGGACTGATATAGAAGGGATTTTTAAGATAAGACTTTGTCATCCTTAAGTCATATCCTTTCTTGTCCTTTTCTTTACAGGCATAAATGGCCTCATCTCTTTCTGTCTTTCTCCCTTACAGATCTTCTGGCCTTTGATCAAGTTTGATGTTTCTCTTTCATGATCTCACCATGATTAGCTCCACAGTCCCAAAATGACATGGGTCTAAATATGCTGGAGAATTGAACTCTATTCAATAATGTCCCTCCTCCATACTTATCCCTGAATTCCCTTCAAATATAGGAATGACATGTTTTTTAACTTGTTTATACTTTACCTTCCCTCTCTCTTTTTCTTGCTTTCTGTTTGTTTTTCTTTGTCTTTGCCCATTTTTTTCTTGTAATTATTCAATCTCCCTTGGGCAGATGAAATTTGGCACGGGAAACCTAAATTTTGCATCCATAGCATCTGTGGAAGAGCCATTTCATCCTGAAACAGAAAGCTTCTGCTGGGTTTGCTAACACAGCAGCCAACTCTACGGTGTGCTTATTTTCCTCCTCTCTCATTTTGAGAGTTCTTGATCTAGGGAAACTAGGGAAAGAATGAGGCTTCCACACTAGAATTCCTAACTTACCACTCTGTCCTTTCACTTTCCACATGCATTAGAAAGGCACAATTCTCATCTGAGTCACAATGCTTGTGCTGCTTTACAGATGAGGGCTGAAAGGTAATGTGACCAAGGTCACACAGCTGGCTAAGGGCTCTGTGCCAGTTTGAAGCTATTATGTACCCCAGAAAAGCCATGTCCTTTAATCCTCATTCAATATTGCTAGGTGGAACCTTTTTGATGGTTTCATGGAGATATGACCCACCCAATTGTGGGGAGTAATTTTTATTAGATGTTTTACGTTGAGATGTGTCTCCACCCATTCAAAGTGGGGTTGCTTACTGGAGCCTTTTAAGAGGGAACCATTTTGGAAAAACCTTTAGAGCTACCAGAACCAACAAAGCCTTTGGAGCAGAAGGAAAATGCTCCCGGGGAAGTCTTATGGAATGAGGAGGGAAAGCTAGCAGACGTTGCCATGTCCCTTTCCAGCTGAGAGAGAAATTCTGAATGTCATTGGCCTTCTTGAACCAAGGCATCTTTCCCTGGATGCCTTGGTTTGGACATTTTCATAGCTTTGTCTTAATTTGGACATTATCACACACTTAGAACTGCAAATTTGCAACTTAATAAATTCCCCTTTCTAAAAGTCATTCCGTTTCAGGCATATCACATTTCGACAGCTTGCAAGCTAACATGGGCTCTAAAGCACAGTTTTATGGGCTCTGAATCCATCTTATTTCTACTTTCTTTCTGCTTCTTATTTAACTTATTTCTCTGCCTAGTGATGTTACTTGAACTATTGCCTCCAAAAGAGTTTTTTCCTAATTTGGACTTCAACAACCACCCACACCCCCAAATAAGCCTTAATTCATTATTCACAGTGGAACTGGTGTTCTTATTCTCTTTAATTCCATCTCCTTCACATCCCCTCAAAGAGTTATTGAGCAGGGGAGGAAAATTGAGCTTTGCCTTAACCATAATCCGTGGCTAATGAAATTGAAATCATTCTTCTAGAGTGGACCAATATGGGGATTTAGCAAGCTAATTGAGAGTCTTAAAATAGTTTAGTGGAGGGCAAAATACTGATAAATTCAAAGCACAGGTGTAAGAATGTAGGTTTTTCTTAAAACCTCTATTTATGAGTCTTCTAAGGAAAATGTTATCTGATAATGTAGATTTACTGGTTAAAGTGCCCTACTTTCAAGTACTTCTGATGCTGATAAGTTAAAAATTAAAATGTGATGCATTCTTCGTTTTTCTTTTAGGAATAGTAATAGTTTTCACTTCTGAGCACCTACTACGTGCCAATCCCTCTGCTAAACACTTCACATATATTATTTCATTATCTCATTATAGCTAACAATACTATTTTATAGTAAGTTGGTAAACACTATTTTCCCCATTTAAAGTCAAAGGAATTGAGGCTCAGAAATTTTAAGGAAGTTGGCAAACATTACGCAGTAAATGGTACCATGGGATTCAAATCCAGTCTGACAATGAAGCTGGGCATTTAAACCCATTGAGTTTCATGTTCAGGCAATTCAGCTAAAATGAGAATAACCATGAGCATTTGGTTCACCAACTCTTTATAAATGGAGACAAAGAATGGCTAATTATGTGGTAGGCAGCCTCTGAGATGGCCTCTAATGACCCTTGCTTCTGGTATTTGGGGTCCTTGTGTCATCCTTTTCCTTTAAGTCTGGGATGGGCTTATGGTCTTATTTCTAGTTAATATAATACACGGAAGCAATGGCATAGCACATCCAAAGTTAGGATATAAGAAAATAGTGGCTTCCATCTTGGGTGTACACTTTCTCTCCCTCTTTTGGATCATTTGTGTTGGGAGAAGCAAGTTGCCATGTTGTTAGCAGTCCAATGGAGAACTATTTGGTGTGGCAATGATATGAGGCCCAGCGTTCAACAGCCTGTGAGGAACTGCGGCTCTTAGTCCAATAGTCTAAGGAGAGCTAAAGCCTGTCAACAACCATGAGTAAGATCTTGGAAGTGGATCCTTTAGCTCTTGTCAAATCTTCAGATGACACTGCAACCCTAGCTAATGATTTGACTGTAACATCTCATTGGAAACCTTGAGCACTCAACCACGCCTTGCCCAGATTCCTGATCCACAGAAATCATGAATAAATGATTGCTGTTTAAAGCACTAAGCTTTGGGTTAATATCTTATTCAGCAGTATATAAATAAAACAGGTTATGAGCTCATTACCTTTCTATTTCAATAGCTATATTGACTGTGAAAATCAGTAGGGGGGTTATAAACAGGAATTAATGAAGAATCTCAGAACTGTACACATACCAGTTACAAGTTCAGTTGGTCTGCGTGGAGGCTAGATCTTACTGGTTTTCTATCATGTGTTTTCTCCCACATGTCCCCATCTTTGCCTGGAATGCCCTTTCCTCAATTTCATTCTTGATAAATCCATACTCATCCAAAGTCTCAGCTTTGAAACTTTTTCCTAACCTTTCAGACTGATTTTGGCTCCCTTCCCCAGAGTCCCCGCCAAATTCTGGGTACTTCTCCATTGCAACCTTATCATGGCATTTTATAATCATTACTTTCTGTAACTGCACTCAATTCTGCAACCCTTGACAGAGTTTTTAGGAGATCCCGGAGCAAGCTTGGTGTCCAAATGAATGAAATCACTTTAAATCCAAAACATGTACCAAAAATTTCTTATGAAAATAAATTGTTCTATTTACTAACAAACTGTGTTGAATTTAAACTCAGATACGCTGATTTCCAAGCTCAGTAATTTACTTTATGATTTTTGCCATACCCGCATAGAAATGCATTTTTATTTGCTTAAAATTTTCCTTTAAATTGAATCATTTGACTTAAAAAATAAATGTTCTCCAAGGAATAAAAAACATCCCCATGGATAATGAAAGCATACCAGCAAGGCAGACCACAAAACAGATGAAAGCTGTTATATTTGAATATGAGTTAAACATGATTAAGAAAACAATCAAAGCTATGAAAGAACAACCTAAATTAGAACAAGAAATACTCAGAAATGAGGTGGTCGCATAAAAGGAAGGTATGAAAAGAAAGGTGAGGAAAGGTGGTAAAAAACTGGAAATGAAAGAAATCGTTTCAGAAATGAAGATAAACCTGAAAGAATACAAGAGCAAATAATGACAATCGGAAATGCTTCAAGGGAAACAAAAGATGGAAAGAAGAAAATTGTAGAACTCAAAAAGAAAGAAAAAAGGAGTTTAAAAGGATTGAGAGAAATTAATAGATGTGCAAGAGAAGCAAATGTATATGGTTATTATTCCTAAAGAAGAAAATCAAAGCAATGAACTGAACAAATTCTAAGAACTATAATTCAAGAAAACAGTCCCCAAATAAAAGACCACTTACCACTAAATATAGAAAGGGAACACTTTTACCTAAAAAAGAAATCCACCCAGAATGATCAATATTGAGGCTTTTTCTAGTAAATGGTTACATTTTTTAAAATAATAAATGTATATTCTGGGTATCAAGGCCCCAAATTACTTATGAAGAAAAGAAAACCAAACGCTGTCAGATTTTTTTTGAGTTGCTTTATTCTAGAAGACATGGGCAAACATATTCAATGTAATCAAGGAAAAGAGTGGGAACCACAGTCTTCACATCCAGCTGTGCAGACTTTCACAGGCAGACAGTTTTGAGAAGGAGCTCAGGGTTACTGATTCCAGGAACTTGTATTATGGAATGACCTTCAGACAACTTTGAGGATTAGAGAAACACAGGCATTAAGGCTGGTGATGACTATTAAATATATTTCTACCATTAAAAAATATATGCATGCATTTTCTGATTTAAAATATCTGTTTCTATATTTCTCTACCATCTATTTATCTGTATATATTTTGCTACTGGTATAAATATTAAATGCTGATTGGAAGGGAGATAATTATTAAGAAATGAGGGAGAAGTTGGCAGGGGGGATTCAGTCCAAGAGAAGTAAACTCACTTATTGCCTTATAGGTATTAACAGGGAATAAAAGGATATTACTTAAAATGATATGTTGGGGAAGAGAGAGTGGAAGAGAAGTGGTTTCTAGTGTATTTCAATATTGTTCAAAGTAGACATTCAATAGACACTAACAAAAAAAGGCAGGGAATTGGGGTGGGGTGCAAAACTAAGGGAATTGCATAAATGTGTAAAGGCATCTGCTACAACAAAAATTAAAAAACAAATTTCCCTAAATAACATAAGATATACTAAAAGAGCAGGATTATATACATACTTATATACATATATATATATGCATATATATGACTTATAGACATATAAATATAACACAAAATAATATGACAAACCTAAGGGGATTCACATCAATGTATCAATAAATACGAATGGGCTTAACTCACTTATTAAAATAAATAGACTTTTTAGGTTGGTTACTAAAGCCAAATCCAATGCTATACTCCTTACAAGAGATACGTCTAAAGAAAAAAATAAATATGAAAGTTTAAAAAGCAAAGGAAGCAAAAAGATACACAGGTAACTGCAAATAAAAATAAAGTGGGGGAGGAGGGGCTCTGTGTAATAGCAAAAGATGGAAGCATCTCAAATGTCCACCAGTTGGATGTTGGTTGAATGAACTGGGTAGAGCCACTGGTGGAGTCCAGTGTGACCATGAAAAGGAAGGAGAGCGAGGTCCATTTACACCGATGGAGGGCCCTCTAGGGGGCGCTGTTATGTGAAAAGAGCAAGGAAGATAAAGTGTGTGGAGTAGATTATTAGTCTTCTAAGAATGAAAAGATGTGAATACACATATACATATGGATACTCACATGTATATAGTTTATTTATATTTAAAAAATGGAAAGCTAAGTCATAATTTTTTAATTATGATTTTAAAATCATTTAAAATTGGTGAAGGAATAGGGACTATATTTGATTATTACTATTTGACTATAACTTTTTTAACTATAGTCTACAATTCTATTTGATTATACCTTTTTTCAGAGGTTTAATGTTGGAAACATATACATATTTTGCATAATGATAAGGTGAAATTAAATAGAAAATAAATCCCTAAAAATCAAAGTAAAATGAAGCAAATGGACCTAACTATATCCAGTTGGCGTGGCAGGGGCACAACTACACAGAAAAAACATTTCAAGGGACTTCAAAAGACAATGATGTTTAGTTGGGACAGAATGTCTGCTTGGGGTGATAGAAGAGTTTTGCTAAAGGGTGGTGGCGATGGTAGCATCACATTGTGAATGCAGTGGACACCTCTGAATGGTACATTTGGAACTGGTGTATATGGGAAATTGTAGGTTGTATATATGTTACCAGAATAAAAATAAAAAAGAATAATACCCCTAGAACTGTACAACACAAAGAGTAAAACCATGGACTATAGTTAACAATATAATTATAATAATATTGTTCAGAGGTACCAGACTAATGCAAAGTGTTGATAATAAGGAAAACTGTGTAGTGTGTGGGTGTGTGGGTGTGTGCATGTGTGTGCAGGGCCGGGGGAGGGGTGGTATATGGTTATTTTGCACTTTCTGTGTGCTTTTTTTGCAAACCTACAACTGCTCTAAAAAAAAGGAAAAGGAATAAAAGAAACATGGTTATGTCACCTCTGTGGTTTTCCTCCCCAGACACCACAATATATCATAAGGAAACATCAAGCAAATGGGGCAGTCGCTTTCTCCCCCCTTTAAAGCATGGATCCGGCTCTCAGGTAATCCAGCTGTTACATGGCTGCTGGTCGAGCTCTGGGGTCAGGAACCCCCTGCACATTCCAGGTGGCCCTTACAGCACCGGCAAGGACAGGGTGGACAGCACCCGTCTGACAAAGAAACAAATGAATTGGTAAATACATTGATTTATGAAGGGGACTTTTTTAGCCTTTTGAAATCTGGGTATTTTCAAATTCAAAGCTAAGAGCTCATTTTGTGTTGGCAAGTTCATGAATCTTACTAATTAAAACTAAAGAGTTGAGAGCTTTCAAATTCTGGGGAAAGTCGGATCGTGGGAAAAAAGAACAAATTTTCAAGAGACTCCTACTTGCAGACTCACTTCTTGACACTCTCTGTCCCGGTGGATTCAGTCTGATCCAGACACACTCTTGCAAGGACAATTAATCAGAGAACTGGTGGAGAGATGGGAAGCACTTTGGACCAGTCCTTGGCCAGCTTTGTACTGATTTCACTCCCTTCTTTCCGAGGATGAGAAAGCAACTCATTCTGATTTATGAGATCAGAAAAATGCTTCCCAGAAGAAGGGGTCCTTGATTGTGTCAATGGAAGGGAGGTCAGGCTTGAGCCTTCCAGGCAGAGAGCCCAGCCTATGCAAAAGCCCGAGGACTTGATACGTTCAATGGGGGCTCTACTGGAGGTTAGTGCTGGATGGGAGTTGGAGAAGTGGTTGGGAATTAAAGCCACTGGTTACATCCTCCCCACCCCAACTCACCCCCGCCCCAGAGGAAAGTGTAAACTCTACACCTGGAAGTCAGGGACATTTAAAGAAGATAATTGTTTGTGGAACATCTGTCATTTGCCAGGGTTCTAGTTTGCTAGCTGCTGGAATGTGATATACCAGAAATGGAATGACCTTTAAAAGGGGGAATTAATTAAGTTGCAAGTTTACAGTTCCAAGGCCGTGAAAATGTCCCAATTAAAGCAAGTCTATAAAAAAATGTCCAAACTAAGGCACCAATAAGAGGTTATCTTCACACAAGAAAGGCCGATGAAGTTCAGGGTTTCTCTCTCACCTGCAAAGGCACATGGTGAACATGATGATGTCTCCAAGCTTTCTCTCCATGCTTCTTGCTTCATGAAGCTACCCCAGGGGTGTTTTCCTTCTACATCTCCAAAGGTCTCTGGCTGTGTGGGCTCTCGTGGCTCCTGTGGTTCTCAAGCTTTTTCCAAAATGTTTCCTCTTTTAAAGGATTCCAGTAAACTAATAGGTGGAGTCACATCTCCCTCTAATCAGAGGTTAATACTCATAATTGGGTGTGTCACATCTCCATGGAGATAGTTGAATTAAGTTTCCAACCTACAGTGCTCCACAAGATAGATCAGGATTAAAACATTGCTTTTCAAAAAAAAGAAAAGAAAAGAAAGAAAGAAACAAAAAGAAAAAATAAAAATAAAGTAAAACATGGCTTTTCTGGGGTGCATAATCCCTTCAAACCAGCACAGCCAGGTACTGTGCAAGGTGCTGCCTCCAGCTTCTCATTTAACCTTTGGAGCCCTGTAAGAAATGAATTCTTAACTCTGTTGTATAAATGACAAATCTGAAGCTGGATGATTGCCTAAAATGTGGCCAAGCTGGGACTTTAATTCCGGACACCAGTGCCAGTTCGTCCCTTGCCAGCAGGTAAGCCCAAGCAGGCCAATTCTGAGCCTCAGTTTCCTCATCTGTAAAATGGGGACCCGTGCACTCACAGGGAGGTGCTGTCAGGCTTACTAAACAAGACAAGATGCCTGACGCTCCACTCCCTTAACAAAACAGAACTGCTCCGTGCTCCAGGCCCGCAGGACACACCACCCGCTGCCATCTCTTCACCCTCAAGGTCAGGTTCTGTTACAGGCTGAGACGTGGGCAGACGAGGGTTAAGAGGAGAGCAGCGCCAGCCGGCAGTTCCCTCCCAGGAACCGGCTGATTAACAGCAATGAACAGACTGATCGGGGAGTGTTAGGGTGAGATGATTAATGAATCAAACTGGCTCCCAAATGTTAATGAAGCAATGTTTGCTTTCCTACCTCTGACTTCTCAAATCCAGCTCAGAGGAGTCTGGGCCATGCTCCCTATCAAGTTCTATCTGGAACACGACCTTTCTGTGTGACTGCAGGCAACTGACGGAACTGCTTAAAGCCTCAGTCTTCCCAGCTGTAAAATGGAAATCATGATAACACTTTTTACCTCGGGAAGTGATCGTGAGAATCATGTCATATAAGGTAGCTGAGTATTAATGCACCTGGCACATTGTCACTGTTGAATGAATGGCAATTTTTAGGAGACGAATTTAATAACCGAAAGCTGTATCTGCTCAAAGAAAGTACAGGGACGGTCCCAAGACCACTACTCAACACTAAAGGTGACATAAATATAGGTCAAACTATGGGTTTGTTGGGCCTTCTTCCAAGTTGGGGAGCCTCTTATAAAAAAATATAAAATTATAAATGCAAAATTAGGGGTGAAGGCAAATATTTACTTAGAAGGAACAAAAGAAATCACTACAAATTCCGGAATTGAGAAATATGGCAAATACTTCAAATGGCACGAATCCAGAATATAACATTTGTATTGACTGCCTGAGGCATCTCTATAGGTCTTTTTATTCATACAGTTTTCATTGCAACAATTATACCAATTTTCTAATATTTTCTATAGAGAGAATAGACAGATAAGTCAGTCTTTCCTATATCACGGTTGAGATCAAAGTTTGTTTTTCATTTCTGATGATTTAGAAAAGGGTTTGTTCAACTTCATAACTCATTATTACATAAATTTTAAAGGTTATTACCAAATTGGGGAGCACTTCTTTCCTTTTTTTTTTTTTCTTTTTTTAATATTTGGGCTGAAAGATTTGGAAGAATTTTCCAAAGACCAGCTTCTAACACTGTTCGTTTCATACCTTATTAGCTACCTATGTTGTCCTGGCTGAATACCATAGGACACTTATACTGCTTTAGTACCTACCATGATATAGTGATACAAAAATGCCCTATACTTGAGAATCACTATATTAGGGAGTCAGCATTCTGCAAGCCATTGGGACACTGTGGTAGCTCCCGACAACTACATGTAGAATTGACTATAGAAGTCAAAGTTAAAACCAACTACTGGATCCCATCTTCATTTCCTCTTTACTGGATTGAAAACATGACCTTGATGAATCCAATTATTCTGCCCAAGGGAAAAGGTGAGGGGAGGATTTGGGACTAGAAAGAGATAGTAGTCTTAAGTAATTGTGGTTTAAATATATCACTTTTCCAAATTGTACAAAAAAAGGGTGATCTTGTGAATTCACTACTATAGCCCTCCCCAAGCCTTAGAAGGGGCCCATGCCTGTGCAGGACCCCAAAGCTTAAACTCAGTGGTCTACAAGGAGTGGAAAGCAATGAGAACCATCCACCCCAACAGGGAGGAGCATTTTATCACTGACCTCATATAGAATTGCTAAAGCATAGAGATAATAAAAAGCAGACCAATTTTTAGTTGGTTTTATTATTTTTTTTAAATTCCCTGCAGACAACACTCTGTGTTCACCAATCCTATCCTGCCATGCTACAAACTTTGCCTGTCCCAAAGAATTTCCCACCTTGAAACTTAAATCACTTAAGCCCAGAGCCCCCAAGTCTATGAATGTATTCTGAACTCTCTCTTCCAAGACACCGCCAAGGATTTTCAAGGTGGTGTTCTCATTACTGCTGTAAGTTCTAATGAATTTCGCTTTGCTTTGCTAATAGGCTGTCTGGAATCTTGAAGCGTCAGCAACATGATAAGTCTTAAAATTCTCTCAAGCTGCTATATGGAGAATAAATTGGAAGGGGAAAAGGGTCAATGTGGGTGCTCACTTCAGTGGCAAATCTCAAAGCACATTTGTATAAATCGCAGCTAGAAGCTTCCACGAACTTGTCATGTGTTGCTGTTTCCTACTCTACCCTGCCCCACCATCTCTACCACTTAGAGAAGAGTGTTCCTCCAGGAGCTGCTGAATTACCTGGTTGAACATACAAAACCTGCCTCACATAGTCATCAAACACCACCTTCTCCAGACCACTCCCTCTTTCCTCAGCTGGAACCACTGACAACAAGTAATAGAATAAGGATGGAAGAACTGGTGAGGAACATGGGAATACATCAAGAAGGAGGAAACAGCTGGAAAGGAGCCTGAGAATCATTATCTGGGGGAAATCATTAATTCATTAATGCTTTCATTCATTCACTCAATTACCCAGCTATTTAGTGGGCAAAGACTTCTGAGCATCTCCTCTGTGCTATGCTGTTTTGATCCTGAGATTCCTAGGGATCTGGAGATGGATTTGGGACATGTTCCCTGATCCAAAGGCGCCTCCAGAGTAAGACCCATAAAGAGCTCACCTAACCCATGGCAGAAGTGCTCTGATGGGATGGGTCTGCACAGAGGCCGTAGCAGTGAGGAGAGGACAGTCCAGGAGGACATTCAGGGGTGGCATTGGATAGTATCCTGCAGGATGAGTAGAAGATTTCCCTGGGTAGTAAATGCCAGGAAACAGGGCAGCACATTCGTGCAAAAGCAGATGCTGAGTTTTAAACAGCAAATGTCTTCCCAGTCAGTTTAGCTCAGTCACAGCTTGTGCCAATCCCTGGAGGTGCAAAGATGAAGATGGCACAATTTATGTACTAGAAGGATACGGGATAGAGGTGGTGGGCAAGGTGGAAGGTGATCTTAGCAAGAAAGGGAACAGAATGAAACTATGAAAGTTTTTTTCCCTCCAGAGAGTGTGGGTATACCTACAGCCCCTGACGGGGCCAGGTGATAGCAAACCTGAAAATATATAACAGAGCGAATCATGACATAAACAGAAGAACCTGCCTTCTATTGTTATTTTCCTATTAGCTGAATAACAAGTAGGGCCTCATGCACATGATGCACTTCTGGAGCCATTTATCATGGATCAACATTTGATTCCCACTGCAAACCCTTTGGAGAATAAAGCAGGAATGATCTCACCCTGTTTATGGAAAAGAAGACTGAGACTCAAAGATGCTAAGTCACCTGCACAGGATTTCAGAATGAGTCTTACCAAAACCAGGGCTCATGTCCTGGATTCTGGAGGCCCCAGTGAGTACCCATCCCACCTCTGCAGGATACTTGCAACTGCATGTAAAGTCTGCTCAACAGTCCCTCTTCCTATCTTGGCTTGAAGGGCATGGTTGGATTTTGAGCCCAAAGCACACAGGCAAGTAGGCTTCTCCAAAGCAAGAAGCTGTGATGGAATGGAAAACCCATAAGGTGTAACAAGAGAAGTCCAGGATCAAGGCCCCAGCCTATGGCTTATGAAGTGGGCAACCAAAGGCAGGGCACTTAATCTCCCTGAATTCCAATGAAGAGTCTCACAAGAATCTTAATTGGGGAAGTCAGATTTCAAAACTCACAAGTTCTTGTAAGAATAAAATCAGTCAGTGGATCCGAGTCTCCTTGGGGATAATAATAAATGATACCAGAGAACATTTATTCAAAACTTAAAATATACCAAGCACTGGGTTACCCCTTTACCTCCATTATGTCATTGAATTCTTTCAACAACTTGGCAAGGTAGGTTCTATTGATTTTCTAATTTTAGAGATGAATAAGCTAAAATGGAGACACATGCAGTAACATGCTCAAAAGTCACACAGAAAGGGTCAGCACTGCATGAGATTCCAAAGCCTTAGGCAGCCCCAGTTGAGCTACAAAACCCTGTTCGCACAGATACTGTCGATTTGGATGAGAGAGATGGATCTGAATTTACAGCTTCAGTCTCCAGCTCTGCTTCTGTTTGCCGTTGTTTTGTTTTGTAAGTCATGGGGTATAATTCACCTTTTTAGACATACAGTTCTATTGGTTTTGGAAGAATGCATACACTCATGTGGTCATTGCCCCAGTCAAGATTATTTGCAACCCCCCAAATACTTCCTTCATGTTCATTTAGTGTCAGCCTTCTCTCCATTCTTGCCTCCCTTGGCAACCACGGATCTGAGTTTTATTCTTATAGTTTTGCATTTTTCCAAATTCTCATATAAATGGAATCATATAATTTGGAGCTTTGGAGTCTGGCTTCTTTCAGTTCTCATAAGGCACTTGCAGTTTGTGTGTTGCTGCAGGTCTCCATATTCATTCATTTCTTCAGGCTGAGGAATAGTCCCAGGTACAATGAACCTCCTTCTCCTTACAGAGTGATGAAACCTCCATATCCAATAGATACAAGTTCCCCGGTTTCAAGGACTGGGTCTCTTAGATGTTAACATGAACCCGGGTTGAGAGGAACCGTCTACATTAGAACCAAGAAATCTCCCTTTCCGCATCTTCTTACTTCTTCTAAGAGCCAGGGGACTCTTGAGCCCCAGCTGATCATCTGGAGGATAGAGAATGGAGACATTGGACTTGCTAAGGGGAAGGAACAGTACAGACAAAGGAATGAAGGGGGATGCACTAAGCTGTGTGTACAGAAGAACTCACATTTTATCTTCTTTCCCTCCCTTTCTCCTTTCCTACCCATTTGCTCCCCTGTCTCTGATAATTTCTCAGTCCGGGCAGGGCTGGAAAGGCAGGTCTCAAAAAGGCCATGGGATGTGACCTCATCACTAGATTAACCTCTCTGTCCTCCACAGATTTTACAAATCCTCAGACCCCTGGGTTCTGCAGTTGAGCTCTGGTCTCAGGGTGCTGCTGTGACAATAGATGCCACAGCCTCCAAATTGCAGCCACTAAAAATAAGCTGAAGTCACCTGGTCTCACTTCTTTAAGTGCACGGCTTCTGTGCTGAATAAAAAAAAATAACCCAAAACTTGAGCTAATTAGCTTTAAAAGCCTCATTTGCAAGAGGTGGGGAGGTGCGTGGGCTTCCTGTAGGAGGGAAGCACACAGATTAGAGGAGCTTGTTGAAAGGACAACGCGGTAAAGGAAATGGAGCAGGGAAGGGAGGAGAGAGGGAAAGAAAAGCAAAGGGATGAGCTTTGGGAGCACTAGGGGAGGAGGCATTTAAAATAGCAAAGCTATAGGAGGAGGCGAACAAGAGAGAGGCTGGGAGTGAGCAGGCAGCCCTTTCCCTGAGTGGACTGTTCGGAAGGTGGGCAGGAGGGAAAATGGCAGGTTGGAGATGTGGTGTGTAAAGAAGGTATGATGCTAACTATACTCCATTGCAACTGTTTTACCTGGCACCCTGGCACCCTGGCACCCAGGCTACCAGGCTGAAGTCAACCTTATTGCCTCTTTTTCCTTCTCTCCATTGCTCACCAAGTCTTCCCCATTCGGCCTCCTAAATTGCTGCATCCCCCCCTCCCATCCTCTCTATCCCCATGGCAGCTCTCCAGCAGCTATCGCTTATCAACTCTCATCTTGGATACTTCAAAAGCCTCCAAATGTCCCACCCTCTCGTCTCCCCACTCTCTCCATGTACGTTCTTCCTCTCCAGCTACAGAACTGCTGCTGCCATGTGCCTATTGAAAAAAACCAAGAGGCTACCAGCTACCCATAGAGTAAAAGCTCCACAGGGAGACATTCAAGGCACTTGCAAAGAGCATCCCCAGATTGCCATTCCAGCCTTGACCTTCCTCCAATTCCAATTATAGGGTCTGCCCTGGGGTTGCAAACTGGTGGCTCAGGAGCTGAACAGGATCTGGTCTGGGAGCATGTTCTATTTGGTCCTTGGACATTTCAAACCTCATACATTTCCCCGTCTAAATCAATATTTTTCACTTTTCTCAAAAAATTAGGAGACGCAGCCACACTGAACCCACCTTCCAATGTGGTTACACTCTCCAGCTGGACCCAATCCTCACTGCTGCTTAATGTCTTGTACTCATCTGCTTCACTCATCTCCATGACCATAAAGTTCTTTCTGGCCCTGCAGACATTAGATTTAGAGACCCCCCACTCCATAATAATTGCGGCAAGGCATTATGGAGTAAGGAGTTGGTGCCAGGGCCAGACTGGTCTCGGGGATACCTAGGGGAATAAGAAACAGTCCCTGCTTTAGGAAGCTGTGCTCCAGGCCAGCTGTGATATGAGATGCTGGGGGGCACAGAGATGGAAAAAGCAATGTCTTCTCCCTTTAGGCTTCAATCAGACCGTCTGGAGCTCCCATGTCTTTGTTCACAGAATTCCCTCTGCCCGAGATGCCCTTCTCTATCTTTTCTACCCAGTAAAGCAGCCTTCCTGAATGAGCCCAGCCTGAAGCTCTCTGTTAGAATTCATTCTGGGAACCATAACTTGCTCCATGGGTGACCTGTCATGCTTCAGTGTCACCTAATGCCACAAATATGCCTCGTATTCTATTAGATTCAAAACTTGTCAAGATTAGGTTCCACATCATCTTCATTGGCTTCCCCTACCCAACTTTTACACAGCTCCAAGATGCACTCCTTACACATAATAAGTGCTCAACAAAGTTTTTAAAGTGATGGATTTGGAAATTCCTAGAATAGTTCAACTATATATATATATTTTTTTACAGAAGTTAGAAAAAAGAATATAGGTTCCCAGTTATTACAGCCTTTCAGGGAGAACACGCATTAGAGAGATATCATGGAAGTCTGAGAAAAAAATTACAAGTACAATAAAATCTTTTTGATTTGAAATAGTTGAAGGGTGTGGAGGAGTGAGTATAAATGGATTATATTCTACATTTCAGACTATTTTAAGAGAAGAAATTATCTTTTGGGTTTAGGTGTGTCTGTTCACTTGAACTAAACTTGGATTTAAGAGCTTTGGGGTAGAATTTTCAAGTGGATTTTTTTTAAGTCCCCCAAATCCATCTTTCTCATGTGCCCCTCACTCTTAGAAGAAGCCAAATCAGCTGCTGCTTGGTGGTCCAGATAAATCTCCCCCTGCTTTACTAAGAGACAACTTGTTATCCAATAAACCCTTCTAGATGCTAAGACCCAAGGAGATCAGGCCTCCTTCATGCTTATTTCACTACAAATACACATGTCTGCTCAGTCCTTTGTAAATGGAGTGACTCAACAGGATAATGCCTCACTGAGATCTCCTTATCCACACTGACTTACCAAACATCGGCGATGTGTGATCTTCATGGGACAGATGGCCGAGTGATGGGGATTTCTGAAACCCAGGTGGATCAGGAGGGTCACTGTCTTCAGGCTTGGGTGCAGGTGTTGGGAATGGGATTGGAATGCCAGAGCCTGAGAGCAAGGTGGAAAAGAGCAGCGCAGGATGTTCCTTCGGTTTTGCTTTTTCAATATTCTAGCATGAGGAATACTGACCTTTCATTAAAGTTTTATTTTATATAAATTTATATAAATTGAATGAATTTATTTAAATTTATTTTTTCCTGCTTTTTTGTAGATCTGTGGCATGCCACATTTTACAGGATTATGTTCAATTCCATAATTGTTCTATTTCATACTCCTAAGGAAAGATTTGTCAAATTTTAATTAAAGTTATTATAAAATGTTTTTATAGCAATAATAGAAACATGTAAAAATCACCTATGATTCCACTGTTCTATCATAAGAATCATTTTCATTTTTCTGCATTTTCTTTCAGTTTTTGCACATAGGCATCATTTTATATATCCCAAATAGAAGCGTGTATTATGTATTGGTCTTTCAACACTGTGGCAGAAATATTTCTTTTACATGTTGCTAGGTCGATTTAATAATTATCTTTTGTAGCAGCTTTTGAGTATAATTTAATAAGATGATGTAAGTTATTAAACCAGTTCCCTATAGCTAGATATTAAAAAAAACTAAAATTTCCCTTCCATTAAATTATGTGTTTTTGTGCACTTGTTTTAGAATGTAGTTATTTATAGTATGATAGCAAGACATTTTATCTAATCTGAACATTCAACCTAATATACCTATATTGGTTTCCTAGGGCTGCTATCAGAATGTACCCCAAACTGAGTGGCTTCAAACAACAGAAATTTATTCTGTTCCAGTTCTTGATTTGAGGCTAGAAGTCTGAAATCAAGGTGTCAGCAAGGCCAAGTTCAAGGGCAGCGTCTTTCCTTGCCTCCTCCTAGCTTCCTATGGGTCCCAGCAATCCCTGGCGTTCTTTGGCTTGTTGCCGCATCCTTCCAACTGTTGCCTCCGTTGTCACTTTTTCTCTGTGTCTCTGTGCCCGTCAGTGGATTTAGGACCCAACCTACATCCAAGATGATTTAATCTTGAGATCCTTAACGAATTACACCTGCAAAGATCCTATTTCTAAGCATGGTCACCTTCACAGTACTGAGTGGGGGGGTGAGGGGTAAGACTTGGGCGTGTATTTTTGAGGGACACAGTTCAAGCCACTATAATATCTTCATCCAAAATCTTTTAAGATTCCTGGTATTAGAGAAGAGAACCTAGGAACACCACATTCTGCCCATTTAGTCATCACTCTTCCCCACAGAATCCCTGAGAGAGCTAGATACAAACAAACAGTAATCCAATGGAACACAGGTACAGCTTTCCTGCCAGCCAAAAAGAAACCTCTGAAAATGGTAGGTGGGCATGAGACTCCCAATACTGAGTTATTGCCATCCCCTGGCCAGCCATACAAAAGAAGTTCCAGAGAGGGAAGAGGGTGACCAGCCTGCCCCAACCTGCACCTACCCTCACATCCTCCTAGAAGAGACAAGTGGAAAAGAGAGGTAGCCAGGAACCAGGGGATCACCAACTCTGGCCACTATCCATGCCTCACAGAGGGCAACAGGGAAGGAACTTCAATGCACAGTGACTCTGTTCACTTGTGAACATGACCCAAGAAATATCTTGTAATATTGCTAAGTAGATTAGCATACTCTCCCCCCTTGGGTGAGAAGGGCACTAAGAAGGGGGTGGCAGCATAAGCAGGCAGATGTGTAGATGATTTTCTTTCTTAGAAAGACATCAATATGTTTATACAGTTGCCAACTGTGGGTGAACTAGTTAATGTGCATTTAAAAAGTATTCCATATGCACATTGTCTCTCTTAATAGCTGAGAAATTATAGCAATTTATTAAAGGAACAAAAACCAGATGATCATCTCCATGTCACCTGAAACATAGATGATGGAATCCAGCACTCTTTCCTGTTTTTAAATAATAATAATAAAATTGTAAGAAAATTAAGTTTCGCTTTCACATAAGATGGCACAGGAAGGGGCTGCTGGACAGCTCAAACCAGTCTGGCTGGCAGGGAAGGAGAGAGCGTCTGATGTAAGCCTAGAAACAAGTTGAAACAAATAAGTAGAAACAAGTTGAAATAAATAACAGCCTCAAAAATATGCTTCACTGAAATATGAAGCATAATCAAAAGCAGAAACCTTCGCAGGAAATTTGAATTAGTTGGACTATCCAGACAGGCTGTAACTTCTGGAGTATCCAATCAGTGGAGAAACGGGGAAACGGGAGGGGCCTGGGTGCTAGACACAGGCATAAAATCTGTGGCATTCTATTGTTTGGCGCACCAGCCACCATTTTTCAGCTGGGCACCTGTTCTTGCAAGATCGTAAATAAATTATTTTCCTTTCCACAATTGGGTGAGCATTTATTCTCATTCATGTATGGCTTTCTTTCTAACAAAAATAAAAATAAAACCTTGGGAAACTTGGAATAGCACGAAATTTTCCACAATCTGATAAAAGGCAGCTCACAGAACCCTACTCCATACCATCCCCCAAAATCACACTTTTTAAAAAAATACTAGATGCACAACAATTGAATACAGGACCAACACAGAGATATCTACCCTGACCAATGTTTCAAATAAGAATATAAATATTGGAAAGGAAAAGACCATCACAAATTTCAGGAAACTTGCTGTCTACTAACAAAATTCAAGAGAATCAACTGGAAAGCTGTAAGAACAATTGAAAAGATAGGATTTAACAATGATTATGACTATTGACTCATTATACAGATATTTCTTTTTAACTTTCTTGTGTATTAGAATGACCAGAAGGAAATGACAGAAATTGCTGAACTCTCATCCAGCTGCCCTGATCTCTGATAATTAACTCTATAGCCTTTATCTTGTGACCTTGCGATTGTAAAAACCTTGTGGCTGACATCCCCTTTCTCCAGTTTTTCAGCTTTGGAGACTTATAATCACAAAGGCAACCTCCTAATGTTAATGAAGGAATTCAGTCAGTTTAGGACTAACCATTGGCTTGTTCTCATAATGGTTAGCTTAGTTCTAGCATAACTCCACTCTCACATTTGCAAATTCTAGCTGCTTACACTTGGTTATACTTGTTTTTATAATGGTAACAACCCCGTCTTTAGGCCAGTAGACCATCTGATCTGCTGCTTTCACTTAGCAATAAACTTTTTCTCTCTGAAACCCGATGGCTCAGGAATTGGACATTTGAGCACATGGGCACATCGGGCAGAGAGCTCACCACTTTTGACCGGTGTCATAAGAACTAATAAGAGAATTCAGTAAGTTTGCCAGATTCATCCACTCAACAGATATCTATTGAGTACCTACTATGTGCCAGGCCCTTTTTGAAGAGTTGGTGATACAGTGGCAAACATAGTAACACTTCCCCCTGGTAGAGCTTGTATTCTAGTGTGTGCAGGGTTAAAATGAAAAACAACAAGCAGTAAGCAATTACAAATATAACGGGGAAATAAAAGGTTCCAATCCACAATTCCAAAAGCAACTTAAAGTCTCCAGAAATAAATCTATTGGGAAATGTACAAGATCTACATTCCTAGATGCACACTTTAAATGTCAATGTGCTCATAATATGAAATCAATACCATTTAATTTAGTCCTAATAGCAATGCAATGATACGATATTGTTATTATTTTTTTCCTGCCTTAAGATGAGGAAAGCAAGGCTAAATGATATCTGCCTAAGGACACAGCCACAGCATGACCCCTTTTAAGCTCTCCCTCAACCTTGAAAATGGCAATGCTTACAGCTCTCTCCAATCTTTGTTATGAATGAGATAACATAAGGTAAGTGATCGATAAATGCTAGTTCCTTCATTCTAACCAGGAGAGGAACTGAGCTCCCTGAATTTTTGCCAACACACTTTATGGCATAATGATGGGGTGAGAGAAGTCATTCCATCCTGATTAATCAATACAAGAAAAAGTAACTTCAAGAGACACGTGGGAGAAAGGTGGAGTTTTTAGATTGATAGAACTTTCTATTATTCTGACAATGATTCACTGAGCTGTTTGATTTGAAAGACAGCATTTCTGAGGGATGTAAGATGCCAATTTTTCTGAGCAGCAATTATTTGTGATTAAATCGTAGTGCTTTTTGAAGTAAGGAAGAAGGCACTTTGCCTCAGGAATGAGGTGACTCATGGAAAAGATAATTTCCCCGAGAGGAGAAAAAAAGCTCCAAGTGGAGTTTAGGAGAAGCAGGTTCCCAAATGGACTCTTAGGGAAGGCCTTCCCAGAAATAAACCTAAGGGCCTCATTTTATTCCTCTTTTACACCCATGGTCTCATATAACTCTCTGTGTACATTAAATACAATCAGGAAAATGCAGAAAAGAAGAAAAAACATTCCCAGTCTCAGTATCCTAATAGAATAGCATTCTGATTTACTACTTTCTAATCCTTTTCCCCCTCTACATAGATTTCTTTCTTGCATCATTATAATCTTCCAAAAGTATGCTAGAGCAAGAAGAGCAAAGGACTGGAAACCACAGCTTAAATTCGATTTCCCAGCTGAAGGACTTTGAAGAAGCTCTCTGTCATTCTTGAACTTCAGTTTCCTCATCCATGAATGAGATAATAGCTCCTGTTTCAAAGGGCTTTTGTCAGAATTGATAAAGTAATGTAGGTTAGTTACTGGCACATAGTAAGCACCCAACACAAACCCTATTCCATGCCCATGTGACTCAGAAAGGACTTTCTGGTTGCAAAGGGAAAGCTGAATTGTCTCTCTTTAGGAGGGCAGACCACGGGCCACTCCAAGGATCCCTGCACATCTTCAACCAATCAGGGGCATCTACCTAGGGGCCCAAACCACACTTACCTCCACGCCCCTTCCTTCTCGGAAGATCTTATTCCAGAGTTCCAGCTCCAGCATGAGAGAATCTGATCAGCCAGCTCAGCATGGGATTTGGCCCTGGGGTCACTCAGTCATGGCTGGAGACAGAGGTTAACAGGGTCATGGCTAAGCCAGTCTTTGGGAGTTGATAGCCAAATAGCCGGTCACCCTAATTTCGTTATTTCCACTCTGATAGTTTAATTCTTTATTATGTCATAGGCACTTTTAATGACCACTGTTCTTCATCACCAGGGTTTGTGATGTTTCAGCAGAGTCAGTCATGCCAATGGGCTGCTGTTTAATAGCACCTTTTCCATTGCTGGAGAGCTAAAGTACTTATTGAATGATACACTTTGCTGAATATAGTAATAGGTCTATTTTTAGCACCTAAGGGGTTTCCTGACGTGGTTGGGTCCTCAAAGAAATCACTCGCTGAATGAATTGGCCCATCCCTATATTCCCTGACTGGTTTGGCTTATCTTTCAGGGAGTTTGATTATTCTATTCCCTGAATGGACAGGCCCAAACCAGAGCATTTGAGTCCCCCGTTCCCCTAAATGGACTGGACTGCCCCTTAGTGTTTGCCCCCCTCCCCTGAAAATGGGCTTGCTCACCCCTCAGTGTTTCTGATTTTCCTATCCTGTGATCGTGCCAGTATTTTCATAGTGTTTTCTGATTTCTTGCCAGGCAGTCGATGGAATGATACACAGCATGCAACAGAACCAAAAAGGGACTCTGGAGAACATGAACTTGGCCTTGCCTACCAGTGATCTAAAATAATTCTGTTTTTAGATTCTTTTTAGATTCTTCTCAAAGCTGAGGATCAGATAACAAGAGCACACTTTGTATTGAAAGTTTGTGAAATTTCATTTTCTAAAGCCTGTTGAGTTTTGAGAGTGTAAAGAGACCCCTCAGGCAATTTCTTTTAATGAGGTAATTAATAGAAACAGTACCGTCCCTGAAATCAGACTCCACTTGCCAATGAAAGCATCATGCTTTCCTTTAGGCTAAAATTTGGTCTGCACTTGTTACCTCTCTCTAATCTGAATCTCCAATGGCATGGTGTAACATTGTTTTTAAACTGGCAATTACTATCTTTTTTCTTTTCATTATTTCTTGACTTCAAAACCCTGGCTGGATGGCAGGGATGCTGTTCAAAAACATAGGATGTCTCCACAGGGGAAGACATCCATGAAATTTTTTTTGATTGAAAGTTTGGAAATTGCAGATGAAAATTGTTCTATCAACCATTCATTCAAGAAATATTTGGTGAGCACTTACTGTGTGCACAAATCTGTGCTAGGTGCTGGGAAGACAGCAGTAAGTAGGACAAATCTCCGCCCCCATGGAGCTAATATTCCAGTTCAGACAGTTTAACTTAATCAAGGAGAACATTCATCCCATAAAAAGGAAAAAAGAGAGAATCTTAAGCTGGTTTATTGTCACCGGTGTGGCTGGGAAGACACAGGTTTGAGCAGACAGGGAAAGATGCTAACGTTACCATGGTTAACTTGTCCGTGGGTGGTCTGGCACAGGGATCCCTGTTCCAGCAGGGGAATCCCCCAGCTGTGATGTTGTTTTTATTATCATCGCTACTGTTTATCTGCCATTAAACAACTGCTATCTGTCACGCACTTTAGATACATTGTATATTTCATTTATTCCTATAGCATCCTCATGAGTTAAAGATTATTGTTTCCAACTTGTAGAGGAACTACCTGCAATCAGAGCAAGTTGTTGACTCGTGGTCACAAAGCTAGGAAGTGGCTAAATAGGCTTGGAATGGGTTTATTTGGCCACCATGTCACAGTCATTGGTAAAATCTCTCAGCACAAAAGTCTGCACTCTCTAAGTGACTCCAAAGTGGTGTGAAAGGCTTTCTTCACTCATATCCCGTGTCTTTTGACAACCGATGTTACTGACCTTTTATGATCTACTTTTGCAGAGTCTAACTCATGTACTCTGTAAAGGGAAGAAAAACGATGCAATGAAAATTAAACTTCTATTTCCAACAATACGGCAGAGTAGATGTCTATTTAAGACTCTCCCTAAGGAGCCGTCTGATGGGCAAGCCCTTTTCCAATCTATGGGCAGATGAGTAATAAAACAGAAATAAAAAATATAAATTAATAGGGCATAGGGATAAGGGGTATGGGATATTTTAGGTTTCTTTTTTTATTTCTGTTTTTTTCTTGGAGTAATAAAAATATTTTAAAATTGATTGTGGCGATTAATGCACTATTCTGTGATGATACTGTGAGCCACTGCTTGTATACTATGGATGGATTATTTGGTGTGTGCATATATCTCAGTAAAATGTCATTAAAAAATCTTCCTAAGGATGCACACCAAACAAATAAACAAAAACAGCTGAATTAAAGCAAACACATATATACTTTGATCAGTATATGTATATATGGCTGAGCTCTGAGAAAGTAAAGGAAATCCTTAGAGGTTGAAATTGATGTCAAGGTATGAATCCAGGGAAGATAAAGAAAACAGTGACTCAGAGTAATAATGCGCCATACATACGGGATAAGCCTCAAATCCTGGGGCCTAGATGAGGTGGGAAGTTGGATCAAAGACTTCTACTTAAAGCTAGAAGAATCAAAATGTCATAACCTCAAATGAGTGAGCTAGAGAAACAAATTAAAACTCCTGCCCTAGGGAGGGACATTGAAAATATACTTGTCTATTTCAAGCCTGAATATGGGTATAAAGAAGGAGGAAGAGGAGATGAAGAAAGAGGAGCAGGAAGACGGAAGAAAGAAAGGAAGGGAGGAAGGGAAGATGGGAGAAATAGAAGAAGGAAGAAATCTTTCTAATTTCTTCATGGATAAATTCTCACTTAGGCTTAGGGCCAGAATTCACACTGTCTCTGTGACTCCTTAACCTCAAATTAAAAATTAGTTTAACCTAGTTCAAGTAGAACTCTTGGGTGTTTTGCAAAAGTAAACACAATTCTCCTCTGAAAGAATGTATTTTAAAACCTGGCTTCAAAAATTTTTCAGAATTAAAATAAAAAATAAATGAGTTCACAATCAAATACTACCACATAAGGAAATAAGCCACTATAAGTGCAAGGTAGCTGACAAAATTGTGAAGATATAAGAATTAGAATGATAAGAAAAGAGTATACATAAGTAGTTATAATACGTTTAAGAGAGTTTTATATGTTTAGTAAGGTACAACAAATTATCAATAATGACCAGGAAGATTAAAAACAATAATCACACAGAACATCTAAAAACACAAGTGATTGAATGAATTAAGAAGCTCAATGAATTTGATTCATTTATTTATTGAATAAATGTCACTTGAGCATTTTCTATGAATCAGACAGTGTTCTACAGGCTGGACATATAGCAGTGATATGTCACAGTCTCTGCCTTAATGAAGGATGCTGTATTAGCTCGGGTTCTCTAAAGAAACAAAATCAGCAGAAGACATCCCTAAATAAAATTTATGAAAGTGTCTCACATAACCATGGGAACATAGAGTCCAAGGTCTGTAGGGCAGGTTGCAAGCTGGTAACTCCAATGAAGGTTCACAACGAACTCTCAGTAGAGGCTGGACAACCGTAGGAATGGAAGCATCCAAAATCTGTAGGGCAGGCTGTGAAGCCAGCAACTCCGATGAAGGGTCTGGACGAACTCCACAGGAGAAGTTCACCAGCCGAAGGAGGAAGAGAGCCTGCCTCTTCTGAATCCTCCTTAAAAGCCTTCCAGTGGAAAAAAAAAAGCCTTCCAGTGATTAGATTAGGCATCACTCATTGCAGAAGACACCTCCCTTAGCTGATTACAAATGCAATCAGCTATGGATGCAGCCAGTGTAATCATGACTTTAGTCCATGGAACGTCCTCCTAGCAACAGACAGGCCAGCACTTGCCTGACCAGATGACTGGGCAACACCACCTGGCCAAGTTCACACATGAACCTGACCATGACAGTGGAATCCCCACATAAGGGAAAGAGACATTAGATAAATAAGTAAATGTACATTTCAGATAGTGATGTGTGCTGTAGAAAAAAATAAAGATGGTAAGGGAGATGGGAAATGCCAGGAAGTGGGCTTCCATTTTCTGTAGGATTGTCAGAGACAGCCTCTAGTAAAATGATATTTGAGCAGAGAACCAAATGAAGTGAAGGAGCAGCAAAGTTTATATATGATAAAGTTAATAAAGTGGAGAATAAGTATTAATAAATGATGCAGAATGTGGCACAAAGAAACCAGGATATGTGTGTGTGTATGTGTGTGAACACTGACTCAATCCCTAATTAGGATTATTTGGGCTTCCTGTATTTGATGTGCAGTGTATTTCTTCAATTTGGGAGTGGGAGGAGCAAAGAATATTAAAGACAAAAAGATCTTAAAAGTATCAAGAGAGAAAAGAACACATTATTTAGAAAGGAAGAACAATTAGATCAATTAGATTGACAGTTCACATCTTCAAACAATAATATAAGCCCGAATATGGGGGGGGGGGGGAATATCTTCAAGGTGCTGACAGAAAAACAAGTCTCAAACTGAGTGTACATACTTAGCAAAAGTATACACAATCAGGAAAAAAACTAAGTATTTACTATCAATATCCTCTCAGTAAAATAACTTTTTTTTTTGTAGTTGAATAAAGAGGAAATATTTCAGTCATTTTCTGATATAGCTCATATACCTTACAATTTAGTGTGAGTTGACTAAATGGTGTGGGATTGCTTTTTGGGGTAATGAAAATATTCTAAACTTGTGGTGATGGATGCACGACTCTGTGCGTATACCAAAAAAGAACATTAAATTGTACACATTAAAATAACTTTTGAAGCTATACTTTGATCAGTAAGAATGGTTTCAGAAGGAAGATCTAAGATAATGGAAGAAATGAAGAGAAAAAAAAAGGTAAATGTTTGTAAATTTAAACAAACCCTGACTGTATAAGGTATTAAAAATAATGCCTAATTTGTGAGGTAAAAATTCAAGATGGAAATTTAAATACTGAATACCAACAGCATGTAAAGCAGGAACGGGTGGTGATTATGGTTGAAGTGCTCTAATATTCGTGTTTTGTACAGGAGAAGAGAAAAGCTATTTATAAATCTTAGACTTTGTGGAATAAAATATAAATGTTAACATTTCTTCATAACCACTAGTAAAGGAGAGTACAAATAGTGTATATAGTAGTCAAATTAGTAGATGGAAAACGCAGGAGGAGCAAAAGTGTTTCAATTCCAAAAGAAAACAAGAAAGAAATTTAAAAAGAAACAAAATAGTGAGGTGAATAACAAGTACAAATAAGATGAAAATGAATCCAAATATATTTATTGGATGTAATCAAATTAAATTTAAATAATCCAAAAATTATCCAGTAAGGAGACACAAATGGTTAGAATAGATATTTCAAAAATCCAACTCCATGCTGTATACAAAGATAAATCTAAAACATCAGGACATAGAAAGGTTGAAAATAAATGAATATTCCCAGGTCATGTTGTAAGGCCAGAATACCTCTGACACCAAAACTTGATAAGGACATTATACAAAAATAACATTACAGACAAACGTCCCTCATGATCATTGACTCAAAAATCCTAAACAAAATAATAGCAAAACTAATTCTAGAGATTTATAAAAAGGATAATACATCATGACTAGGTGATGTTTATTCCAGGAAAGCATGATTTTCTGAGCAAGTGAAAATCGAATGCAGTAATTATGGTAGTTTAGTACTGTATGAACCCCAGAAAATCATGTTCTTAAAGCCAACCCATTCCTGTGAGTGTAACTATTGTAAGTAGGCCCTTTTGATGAGGTTATTTCAGCTAAGGTATGGACGAGAGTGGGTCCTAATCCTTTCACTTGATTCCTTTATGAGAGAATGGAGTTCAGGCAAAGAGACTGAGAAAGTCACAGAAGCAAAAAGCTGAAAGCTGTGAAACCCAAAGAGAAGGGAGGGACCAGCAGACGCCACCATGTGCCTTGCCATGTGGCATAGGAGCCAAGGATCACCAGCAGCCAGTCTTCTGGAAGAAAGCATCGCCTTGAAGATGCCCTGCTCTGGACATTTTTCTCAGCCACAAAACTCTAAGCTAATAAATTCCCACTGTAAAGTCAACCCATGTCATGGTATCTGCTTTCAGCAGCCTAGCAAGTGAAGACAGTAATAAAGAAGAAAAAATATTGTCCAGTAGAAGCTGACAAAGTGTCTGATGAAATTCAACACACTTTTTTCATGATAAAAAATTTCAGAAAACTATGAATAGAAGAAAACATGCCCCATCTGATGAGGGTCTCTACAAAAAACTTATGTCTAACATCACGCTACTGGTAGATATTAACCCCTTTCCCCAAGGTGGGAAACATATAAGAATGATGTAATTCTCCCAAGATCCATTTAAGTTGCTGAGCATATCAACAATTTGTTTCTTCTGATTACTGGGTAGTATTCTTTCTGATGGATATACAGCAGTTTACGTATCCACCGATTGAAGGCCATTCGCGTTGTTTACAATGTGGAGCTTTTATGAATAAAACATTAAGAACATTCATATACAGTTTTTGCATGCACCTAAATTGTTATTTCTCTGGGATAAATGTCCATGGCTTGCAGCTGCTTTTCTCACTCCCTTTTCTTTTTACTTTATTTCTACTATTAGCATATCTAGTAATAATTTTGTTTTAATTTTTAGTGGTTTTGCTATACATTTTTGGTGTATATAACAATCCAACTATGAGCAATATTATGCCTTTTTTAATGCAGTTTTAGAATCTTATACAAGTGTTTCCATTTCCCGCTTCTGTCTTTTCTGGTGTTCTTTATAGAGTCGGACATGCATCCTCTGAAAGATATATGTATTATTTTATTTTTCAAAAAATGGACAAACCAATTCTACTTTTTAAAGGGAAATCAGAGAATCTAGGGTACAGATAACATTGAAGGAGAAAGAGGAGGAGGAGGAGGAGGGAAAAGAGGAACAAAAACAACGAAATTTGAGGACTCACACCACCTGATTTCAAAACATATTATAAAGCTACAGTAATTAGACTTATGCTACTCGTATAAGGATAGATGCATGGATCAATATAAAATCCAGGAATAAACCCACATACATGGTCACTTGAATTTTGGCAAAGGTGCCAGTGCAATTCAATGGGGGAGGAGAGAGGTATTTTCAATAAATGGTGTTGAAGCAGCAGCATACCGTATGGGAAAAGCACGCAAACCTTGACTCCTACGTCACACCATATATAAAAGTTAATTTTAAATGGGTCATAGATTTCAATGTAAAAACTACAAGTTTAGAATGCCTAGAGGAAAACATGGGAGAACATCCTCTCAATAATGGGGTGAGCAAATATTCATTACATAGACAAAAAAGAGCAATGCACATAAAATAACAATAAGCTATATTTCATCAAAATTGAAAACTGCTGCTGATCAAAATATACCACTAATAAAATAATCTCCAAGTTAATATTTATCGAACATTCTATCCAACAGTTATAAAGTGCACATTCTTTTCAAGTACACATGACACAGTCACTAAGACAGATCATATACTGACTGGGTCATAAAATAAGTGTCAATAATTTTAAGGGATTGACACAATACTAAATATGTTCTCTGAATCACAATGGAATTAAACTAGAAATAAATCACAGAAAGATAAATGGGAAATGCCCAAATTCTTGGAAATTAAGCCACATATTTCCAAATAATTCGTGGGCCAAAAAAGAAATCATAAGGAAAATTAGAAAATAATTTCAACTGAATGAAAAAAATACCACATATCAGAATTGCGAGATGATGCTAAGGCGGTTGTTAGAGGGAATTTTATAGCATTAAATGCATATATTAGAAAGGAAGGGATCTCAAATCAATAATCTAAACTTGCATGTTATGAAACGAGACAAGGAAGAAAAATTTAAATCTGAAGTGAGAAGAAAAAAGAAACTAACGGAGATAAAACCATGAATCAATAAAATTGGAAACAAAACAAAAACAATAGAGAAAATTAGTGAAACCAAAAGCCAATTTTTAAGAGATTGTTAGAGCTCAGTCACACTGTTCAAGAAGCAAAAAAAAGAAAGAGCACTCAAATTTCAATATCATAGCTGGAAAAGGAGATGTTACTAAAGATTCTACAACACTAAAAAGAATAACAAGAAAAGACAATGAGTTTATGTGAGTAAATTTGACAACTTGGATGACACAGGCAGTTTATATGAAAGATATAGAGTGCATAAAGACTAAAACTTATTCAAGGAAAACTGTTCAACAAGCTTATAAGGGGAAATAATGTATTCTTTAAAACATTTGATGGATGTAAAAAAGTCAAGGAGAAACAAAAGGGACATAAAACAGCCTGGACAAGTGGAATATAATAATGAGATGTTAGAAATTGTATTAGTTAGGGTTCTCTAGAGAAAAAAAATCAACAGGGAACACTCACAAATATAAAACCTATAAAAGTATCTCACATGACTGCAAAAACGCAGAGTCCAAAATCCGCAGGGCAGGCTGTGAAGTCCACGATTCCGATGGAGGGTCTGGACAAACTCCACAGGAGAGGCTCACCAGCCGAAGCAGGAAGAGACTGTCTCTTCTGAATCCTCCTTAAAAGGCTTCCAGTGATTAGATTGAGCATCACTCATTGCAGAAGACATGCCCCTTGGCTGATTACAAATGGAATCAGCTGTGGATGCAGCTGATGTGATCATGATCTAATTCTATGAAATGTCCTCATTGCAACAGACAAGCCAGCACTTGCCCAACCAGACAAGCAGGTACCACCGCTTGGCCAAGTGAATACATGTGCCTGACCATGACAGAAATAAATCCAACTATATCAGTAATTTCACTGACTGTAAATGATCTAAAATTTGAATTAAAAAAAAGCAAAGATCGTCCCACTGAACAAAAAACACCCTTACCTATATGTTATTTACAAGAGACACACTTTATATATAAGTGTGTCTCCCAACTCAGGGTTACCAGATAATATACTGAATGTCCAGTTAAATTTGACTCTCAGATAGACAAGAAATAATTTTGTAGCCTAACTATGCCCCAAATGTTCCATAGAACATATACTAAAAAATATTTTTTTGTTTAAACTCAAATTTTACTGGATGTCCGACATTTTTTATTTGCTAAACCTGACAATTCTAAATTCGAGGATTTGGCAAAGTCTAGAGACATTTAGTTTATCACAACTTGGTGCAAGGGGGTACCACTGCGCAGCACAGCCCCCCACCACAAAGAGTTTGTGAGCTTCAAATGGCAATAGCGACATTATGAGGAAATCTCGGTATGGATTAAGGACTAAATGTGAAAGGCAAAACTTTAAAACTTCTATATCTTAATGAACAAAAATTTGAAAGAAAGTATAGGAGGATATAGTCATGATTTAAGGGGAAAAAGGAACATTCTAAAAGACATCAAAAGTAAAAACCCCAAAAGAAAAAGATTTATAAGTTCAACTACATTAAAACGAGGAATTACTGATCATCCAACAATTTCAAGAAAGAGGGGAAGTTAAGCGACCAGGTTGGAGAATATCTTAGCAACACATAATACTGACAAGAATTTGGATTTGGTTATGTCAAGATTCTTATGAGCCAATAAGAAAATGCCACAATTCAACAAAGCAAGAGGGAACAGTTCTGAAAGATATTTCCCAGGACAGTGAACTCACACAACCCATAAGCATGCAAAAACATTCTTAACATCAGTAGCAATTAGGAAAGTACTAGTCACAAGCATGTCTCTATATTGGCAAACATTTTTAAAAGTCTGGAAAGTTAACAAGAAGAAATATGAACTCTCCCAAAAAACTGATGGCAGTGCAAATACAACCATTTTGGAAAGCAATTGGATGCTGCCCAGCAATTTGAAGACTCGTGTAACTCATAACCTTTTTAATTCCATTCTTTGGCATATAATGTCAAGAAACTCCTGCAAATGTATCAGCTTATAGTAGCAGCATTTTGTGTGCATGTGTAAAAAATTGTAAAAAAACCTATCATGAAAATGAAATGCAAAAGCTAATTATGGTTTAAACTCAAGCTAAAATAGTTTATGCTGTGAAAATGAATAAATTATAGATATTATAGATACTTGCATTAATGTGGCTTAATCACCAAAGCAAGTCATAGCAGAAAATATACACAATGAGTCCATGTATGTGTCAGCATAGGTAAAATTAGGAAACATATTATTGAAGGATACATTTTATGGGGTAAAAACTACAAAGCAAAACAAGGGAATTATTATAACAAAACTCAGGGCATCTCTGGAAGATGAATAGAGGGGCCTGGGTATGAGAAGGGTCACACAGAGACTGTGAAAATGTTGAAAGTGGTTAAAATGTGAAATTTTAAGTTGTATAAATGTTAGTAGAATAAAATTGTTAAAAGAAAAAAGCACATAGAGCTGTATAACATGAACACTGAACCCTAATATAAACCATGAACTACAGCTCGTATAATTATAATAACATTGTTTCATCCACTGTAACAAAAATACAACATAAATGCAAAGTGTTAATAATGGGGCTGGTTTATGGGAACTTTGTGCTTTCTGCATGATTTTTCTGTAAATCTACAACTTCCTCAATTAAATAAAAGCATCAATAATCTAGATCTGAAGCTGAGGGTAGGTTTTTGCCTGATCACTGTATTATTTTCTTTTACAGTGTGCATAATGATTATATATGTTCTTGAATACATGGATACATTTCATAATATTAGAAATATAAAAGCAGCATCTCCATACAAAAAAAAAAGAGTATTGGTATCTTCAAGAGAAAAAATTCTCTCTTTCTAAGCCATGCTCAGATTTCTCTGGAAATGTTTGAACCTCTCCAGAACGATATAGAAAATCATTCCTAAAATACAGAAGTCTGCCTTGCACCTTTCCTGCCTCTCCTTGCTCCTGTGAGGTCCTGCCCCACATGAGCTCCATCATTCGGCCGTCACATCTTCCAACGGATGGGGGGAAAGAAGGGAGAATCCGCTACGCATCGCTTGTGTCCAATTTCTCTGGGCGTTGACTGACCTAAAAACCGCATTACAGGTCTCCCCTGTAGTTTTCCTCCCAGTGTCAGGGAATCGGGTCGGCCGTGTAATAAGCACCAGGTCTGACTTCCCACTGGCTGAACATCAATAGGAACCAGATTCCCCGTGTCGCGCAGAGCACTCATTCCTAAAACCGGGTTAACGGCAGCTTCCTGCCTTGCCAGTAGGCTATTTCCAGCTTAACTAATTAATATGAAATCATATTGGAGACTTTGCTGGGAATGCTTCCACCCTCACACTAGACAGAGCCATTGAAAAGATGTGCATGAGTGCATCGCTTTAATTTGTTTAATTACAAATAACTTTTGCTTGTTGTCTTGTTCCTATGATCCAACAGCAAAAGGTCAATGTTAAGAGGATGCAAATGCGGATCTGAACAAAGTAGAATCTACAAATGCCTAGTTAACACCACGACACGTGTCATCCCATTCATATTTCCATGAATACATATTCGTACACCTGCACATTTAAGCAAAACAAGATTCATTCATTTTGTACACAGTTTTTAACTGATTTTTAAAACTTACCATTATTGTGGATTTATTGCCACATCCCCAATTCATCTTTTGCAGCACCATCTTAATGTCTATACAATATGCTTATGGCAAAGCCTATTTGTTTGCTTATTGTAGGACATTGGTTACTTCTCATTTTTCCACTAATGTATATCAGGTTGAAACAGTCATTTTTTTCACCAAAACTTTGTGCACAGATTTTGTCAGTTCCTCTGGAAAAATTCCTAGAAGTGGAATTTCTCTCACTTGTTTATTAAACTATTCTCAGGTGATTCTGATTCTTCTTAAGTGAGCAAATACATGTAAAACACCTAGCCTGGTGTTAATCAATAGCAAGTTATAGATGATATTTTAGCTATGTACCAGATACTGCCCATGGAAATGTTCACATACTGCCTTTAATATGTGTGCACAACTCTCCAAGGTGGAGATTATCATCTCTGTATTTAGATGGAGAAATCAACTCAGAAAGGTTTAGTGACTTGCTCCACATTGCCCAGCTGCAGGATCAGGATTCAAACTCAGGTCTCTCAAGACAGAGGGCAGGTCCTGCACCCTGGGCCATCTTACCCACGGGTTCCAGACGTGCACCCAACCTCCCCAGAACCTTCTTGAGCCTGGCATTTGGAGATGTCCAGAGCTCAATTCTTTTTACATGTCTTGGTCAAAAAAGACACAAAAGAGATGCCAGCCAGCCCCATACAGGTGTCAGGATTGGATGAGAAGTGAAGCCACAACCAAATGTAATATCCACAATCTAAGTTCATTGGGGGAAATCTGCATGTTGTCATGAAGTCCTGTTATGGAAGCCAAGTACAACCTTGAGAAGGTCAGACTCACATAGAGAACATTTGCTCATGTAGAGAAGAGAGAGAGCAAGGTCAGCTTCAGACATGGCATTGGTTGCACATGACCAGTGGGTCTTAATACCCTCTTGAGCAGGCAGGAGGTCTAAGCATATCTCTTTTGTGCTTGTTTCATACTGGAAGGACACCTCTCTCTCTCTCCACCAGGGTCAGACACAGCAACAGGGATGGGCCAGTTGCCATAAAACTTGCACACTCAGTCTGGGAATGTTTATGTGGGCTCAGGACAAAGGGAGAAGGAATGTGCGGGCAAACCACTATCTGTTTGAGATATCAAGGTAACCCAAAAAGAGAATCAGCTCACATTCTCATCTCATCCCAGGAGTCGGATTAACACATCTAGTCCCCCAGCACAGGGTTTATTTGTGGATCACAGGGAAAGGTGGCAGGTCATACGCAGCTTCCACAACTGGACTTCGTGAAATCATGCAAATTTACCCCAATGCAACTGGGATTGTGGGTATTACATTTGGCTGTGGCCTTCACTTCTCATGGGATGGTAGTGGCAACTCCCTTCTGGCCCCTTGTCCTTGCTGCTTTCCGAGCTACAAGTCTGAGCTGGTCTTGACATTTGTGAAAAGCCAGAGAATATCCAGGGGACCTGTGGCTGGCACATGAAAATCTTACAAAGCCACAAAAGAGACAAATGAGTTGGAAGATTATGCCCTGCCATCTCCATGCCCTGTAACTGCAGATAAGCAAAGCCATGTCCTGAGTTTAAATTGAGTTAAGTGCCAGGTCTTGGCTTTCTGGAATACAATAGCATTTTCTATATCTGACTTAAGGACGAGGCTGCTGCTTCAATAACACAGCTTTGCTGCCCTGAAATTAGCTATAGAAAGCATATCGAGGACAAAGCTAAAAAAAAAATGGTGGTTATGTGCTTGCTATTCTTGCAAGCTCCATCTCATTCACAGACTCATTCATTCAAACTTATTAAGCATCTGCCTCTGGCTCGGCTCCATGCTGCACACTGGGGAAGCAGAAATGAGCCAGACTACACTGCCCATAAGAAGGTCACATGCTAGTGAGATGCCAGAAGAGTAAGTTATACTGAAGTGGAGCTATAAACAAGATATTGTGCAAATGCAGAGAATGACCTTGCGAAGTCTATGAAGGCTTCATATAAGGCAAAACTCTTGGAGTGGATCTTCAAGTATGAATAGGAGTTTGTCTCCTCGAGGTGGGTAGACATTCCAAGCAGAATATAGAAAGCCTCAGAGATTTGCGTCAGGGTGTGGTTGATGGTGAGGAAGGCAAATTAGAAATGGTTTGTATGGGTACTCAAATGCCAGCCCAAGAAATTTGGCTCTATCTTGAAGAATGGTTATGATCAAATGAAAGAACCAAGCACAGGGCCTGAAGTAATGAATGGTGCTAATAAAGAGGGAAGAGGATGGAAGCAGGGAAGCCTGTGAGGACTCTACTATAATAATCTGAGCAGAAATGATGAAACCAGGATTGGATGGTGGCAGAGGGAATTGAAAGGAGAAGACAGGTCTAAGAGTTGCAAATTAACCTGAGTGGACTTGGTGACTGGATTTGGCTGGTAGCGGTGGAGTGGGAGCACAGTGAAGAGGGAAGATGACTCTGTAGTCCCCAGTGGCTCCATGACATGGGGCCACAGGCTTTGCCTGGGGCTCATGTGGCTCCTAGCCTAGGCACAGTTCATGGCACCCTCCGAGCAGAGGGGGTCTTTATTCTGTGTGGTCATCTCTTTATTTCCTTCTCTCCTGAGTAGTAACTATCGTCTTCCATAACTGGACTTTTTAACAGGCTTACCTCAGTAAGGTGCAGTCAGGAAATAGCTTTTATTTTTCCTTCCAACCAGATCTCTCAGGCAGCTCTCTCTCTGCTTTTTTTTTTTTAATAGTCATGTTGTCATATTAGAACAGTCTAATTTGCAGATATTCTAGCATTCTGTAGAATCTAAGTCAAGCTTCAATTTCTTATCCAATTCACAGCTAGTTCTCAAGTCTGATCCAGGACTTTCTATACTAATGGTGTTTTGGGGTGTCCTAGGGGCCAGATGATGGGAGGAAGTAACAGAGACAAAGTTGAAGTCCTGTTTAATTAACTGATACTCTCTGGGATCTCCGTGTTGACCCAAGGCCCTCTGTCATGGAGCACACTCTCTCTTCTCTCTCATTATCTATTTCTTTTTCTCTCTCTATTGGGCTATTTGTGTGGTTCTTTCAAGAACCCCTGTAGGAAACTTCCACCCACATCATTCTTTAATGTAAAAGCTGTGCTCTTCAGCTGACCTCTCCACCCCACCTCTTAGACTCTGTCCTCAGAGGTTCATGTCCAGTGTTTCTGCTGGGAACCCCTTCCCCCTGGCAGGCAGTGTCTTTTCAAGATGGCTTTAGGCTGGAAGACTGAGGCTTCCACCTGGCTTATGGGACAACTTCTCTCCTAGTCCTTTGTAAGAAGAGCTCTCACCTTCTCACTCCCCACCCCTGCCTCCCAGCCTCCTGCCTTGAAACTTCTCTGGGTGAGTCTGTCACTGGTCTCCTCGCTGCCAACACCAGGGGACATGCATCCATTTCTTTCTAGCACTTGCTTATGCAACCTCTGGTAGCAGCACAGGATTGTCCTGGAATATCCTGCCATTGAGCAAAAGCCCAGCTGGAGAGGTGGTGCTAGATTTCCCTTTTGGCAAGTAACCAGAATTTAATTCTGTTGAACACCTCTAATCATTTTAATAAACGGTCATTGCCAAGATGAGTCACTGAGGGATTGTATCTAGTTCCTCTCTTTAGAAGGTGAGGCACTTAACTAGTCATTTCTCTAAGCTTTGAGGCATTAGCTGAAATTCTGAGTCAAGAGTTTTTAAATCCATTTACTATTCCGTCATGCATTTTCAGTTTTTTCTTTGAAGCCAACAACTATCCATTAACAACAAATATTCTTTCTGGCTCTCACACAGGAAGATGCCTGGCTTCACTGATGACTGTGTCCCTTGCATTTGCTATGTGGCAGAACCATTATTTCATCAAAGGCTCACTGGTCCACCCACCCACAGGCATGACACACAATGTGGTGGGAAGCACGAGATTCTCACACTAATTGATCAAAGTAGAAATTGGAGTGAACCTTTTGGAGAGCAGCCCAGCAGTTTTGCGATATAGTAAATGCACATAACCTTCCACTTGCCAATCCCTCTTCCACATTCGTACTCTGAGATGTACGATAACCATGTGACATGAATAATAGAAATCATGAGAAAATCAGAATCACAATCAATAAGACTTAACCAAAATTATTAGCATCATCCCTGAACGTACAAACAGAAAAGAAAGCAGGTCTGCAGATAGGAGAGTCTGAGTGCAGCAAATTGTTAAGATTAAGATGAAAAACTGTCTCCGTGCCCCTGGGAAGCCCTTAGCACATGGTTGTAATATTTTGAAATATGAATCTATATTATTTTTCTTCCTACATTTACTTCTCTTCTTTCCCTTCATCAGGAATGTAATGAGTTGTGTGCGCATTGCCTTGGGGAAGGTATGTTTCAGGGCAGAAAGCAAAAGTAGGACTGCATTCCCAATGCCTGCCCATGCGAAAAAAAAAGTGGACTGCAGATCTCCCTAAGTATTGTGTCCAAAAGACTTTAAAAGATCTAGGAGAGTCTGGGTTATGAATAGAGGCGATAGTAGCACACAATTGTGAATATTATTAATGCCACTGAAATATACACATAAATTGTTAAAATGGGAAATTTTGTGCTATACATATAAATTAAAACTAAGTGTTGGAAATAAAAAATGTAACAGAAGTTTAAAAATTAAAAATTCAGTCAATAGTTTGGAGACATTATAACAACAACTATCGGGCAAAGAGATGAAAATTACAGAAGAAAGGTAAGAAAATGAAGGGATCTGGTATAATATCCAAATAATAGAAGTTCCATAAAGCATAGAAGAGACAGCAATAAAATAATTTTTAAAAAGTGGGACATCTACAGGAGAGTTTTGCAGAAGACATAAAAGGAAGCATAATCTTACTTTCTTGCCCAGAGAAGGGGTGACAGGGGGGCTTCCCTCATCTCGTATTAGAAAGAGATGCCCCCAGGCTTAGGAGAATGAGAGAGAAATCTGTGGGTTCTGGAAACCAAGGGACTTGGACTCTGCTTCCCAGATAGATGTAACAGGAGGAAGGTAGCAAAGACCCTACAGAAAAGACCAAAAAGGAACCTCACACAACACCCCCATACCAGAATGAAGCAAAAATAGCAAGAAGCCACCGGATCTAAAGGAACCATGTAGCCAGAGCTAGAGATTACTTAGTACCTGTATGGACTGCTGACCAAGGACCAGAAGCCCTGTCCTCCTTCCCCACAAACTTCCTACCGCAAGCAATCAAGACTGTAGCCCAAGAAAGGTGCTGTCGGTCAGATTGGAGGTATAGATCAGAAATTAAATTGCACTATAGAAAAGAAAGTGCTATTTCTTACACTCCTAGGTCTTTGGACTGAGATTTCTACCTACCACTCATCCTTTTTTTGTATATTGGACCCTAGAGAGAAGATGCTATTTTGTAGAAGATCAAGAACCAAACAAGCAGTGATGAACACAGCCTGAATAGGGTGAGGGAGGAATTGGCTGATGCGTTCATTTTCCATGCTGCTGTGCTGGTAAATTCTACACAAGCCTGAAACTGCCACCTCAAATTAGTTATATCGTTTGCTCTAAATGGTGCTTAAAGTTCTACAGACACAACTAAATTTAGTTCCCCAGTATAAGCACAGTTGTCTGGTTGATGGGAGAAAACTCAAGCATAAGAGTATGTTTTCAGAAGTGTTTGAATAATATACGTAGAGGAAGTAAAGCAGAAGTTCTAAAAAGATGGGACTTTACAGGGGGCCAGATTTCAGGTTGAATTTCAGAGAAAAATAAATATAGAATTTCCTGATAATAGGGAAGGAGGGAAGGATCCTTTTAGTTCAATATTCCCACCAAAAAGCAGTGAACAGAACAAGAAAGAAGACAGGGAAGATGATGAAGAGGTTCTTGGAGTCTGAACTCAACTTTCATCTTACTGAGATGCCCTAGGGATGCAAAGATGAGCTCATCAGCCCCTCCTCCAAAGGGTTCATGGCTCCATGGGGAAGTGATAAGCTACAACTACATCCTACACTGTGACAGGTGCTCTAACAGGGGCTGCTGCAAGAGCACAGAGCAGAGATGACGATTGTTGTTTTCTTCCCCAAAAGGTTCAGGGAAGCTGCATCTACAAACACCCATTTGAGTTGGGATTGGAATGTTGAGCAACGGATTGCCTGGTGGACAAAGGGAGAAGGGAAATCAGGATAAAAGGGAGAAGATTTGGAGATATGAAGGCGCATGATGAGTTCCTGGAAGAAGACTTTGGGGTGATGAGGACACGGTGTGCAGAAGGCTGTGGCAGGAGAGGGAGGAAGGAAGAAAGGCAGGGACCAGAAGGAGCATTGCTTGACCTGCAGGCTTCACTGGCCACCTCCCCTGGGTTTTGTTCTGGTTTTCAAAGCTGGGGCCTCTTCAAAGCAGAAACTGACATGGTGGATGTCTTAGAGGCCTAAAAAAAAAAAAGCATGTTAATGGCTCCACAATACTGGGAAATCAAAGTTTATAATAATATTGATTTTTTTTTGCTTTTTTCCAACTGAAAAAACTAAAAATGAAATATGGGTATATTTTAATTATTTCATTCATTCACTCAATAAGTATTTATTATTTATTATGCACTCTGCAGTGGTGTTTCAGCAAAGAACCAGAGATAAAGTCTCGGCTCTCATGGAGTCTCAAATATAATGATAGGAGATACAAATAACTGAAAATAAGCTAATACACATATACTAAAATGCCAAGCTGTGATAGGTGCTGGAGGAAAGTACATTTGCTATGATGGGGCACCAAAGGTAACCAAGCCTTTTTAAAAAGTCTGCCAGACTTCTGGTGTCAGCTGTGACATCTAAAGAGCTTATAAGTCATTACTCCTGTCCTCATAAGAAAAGGCTGAACAAGCTGATAATCAAAGATTTTCTTGGATTGTGGGAAACAAGTCTGCAGAGCAAGCTGTTCCTTTAAAATCTAGAGACAAGTGAATCCAGATAGTCACAATGAAGAGCTGCCTAGCTGGAGCAGAAGCCTCTGGAGCTGAGAACTGGCAGGAAGACACAAAGGTAATCTTGTGGAATTGATAGGGATTGAGTTTGGTACTAAAATGAGAGTGAGAAATTCCTGGGTGCCAGTTTCAGGGGCACTGCATGCCTCCGTGGATTTTTGCCTCTAATTTCTGATGGTGAAGAGTCAAGAGAAATCTCCTCGTGGCTCTGGTAGGAAAGAAGGGAAGAATATTCCCAATAAAACAAGCCTTATAAAACATGATCCATAAGAAAGGTCTGCTCTTGAGGGGAGGAGACTATACTAGAGCCTATTGCTCCCAGGGCAGCAGCTCCTTTGCCTTCTGACCTCACCCAGGGTGGGGGGAGTCAGACCACTGGATCAGTGTGAAGTCACAGCCCCAAGAAAAAGGCCCACTGGAAGACCAATAATTAATCTTATAATCTTAGAATGTTTTCCATACACATATCTTATCACCATACCGAAAGAGATCTGGTATAATCCAGTGGGTTATGGCTGAAAAGAGCTACAAGACACAGACTCTCTCTAAGGAGGAATACTTGGAGAAATCCAAGGTCAAGAAGAGAGATGCAAATGAGGACGCTGGAAGAATTTGAGGTCTCTGTCACCTACAGCTACAGCAAACATTAAATACAGCCCAACTCCTTTCCAGGTTAGCATAAACTCCCACACTAAAGGCCTATTTACTTCTATTACCCAATATAACATTGTTTGACTTTCAACAAAGTCAAGGTGTTCTAAAATGCAAGAAAAAAGATATGAAGAAACAAGTTGGTATTCAAATGAAACTCAGATATGATACAGATATTAATATTATATACGGAGTATCAAATAAATATGATTCATATGCTAAGGGCTCTGATGTGGAAAGTAGAAACTATGAAGGAATGGATGGGTAATGAGAGCAGAGAGGTGGAAATTCTAAGAAAAAAAATCAAATGAAATGCTAAAATTCAAAGGCACTGCAACAGAAATGACGAATGCCTTTGATAGGCTTATTAAACTGGGTAGAGCTGAGAGAAGAATCAATGAGCTTGAAGATAAGTCAACAGAAATTTCCCAAACTGAAATGCAAAGAGAATGAAAGAAAGTATAACAGAACGTCCAAGAGCTGTGGGACAATTTCAGTGGTGTAACATACACATAATTAGGCTATCATAATAAAAAAAGAGAGAGAATGGAGCAGTCTTTATTCATAGATGATATTATTATCCGTGTAGAAAATCCCAATGAATCAACAAAAAAGTTCTTGCAACTAATAAGAGATTATAGCAATTTTGTAGTTAATAGTGATGTATTGATACTGGTTCATTAATTTTTAACAAAATGTATTATATTAATAAAAGATGTTAACAATGAGGGAAACTGGGTGTGGGGCATATGGAATCTCTCTGTGTGAGCCTCACAATTTTTCAGTATATCTAAAACTACACTAAATTTTTTTTTATTGTGAAAAGTTATGGAAGGGGCGGTAACAAGGGTAGTTCAGTGGTAGAATTCTCACTTGCCATCTGGGAGACCCAGGTTCGATTCCTGGATCATGCACTCCCCCCTTCCCTCCCCCCCAAAAAAGAAATCTTGGATTTTAGAGGGTTTTTTATTTTAATTTCTAAATAATTTTCCTTAAAGAAATTGTAATGACTATCTTTCCCCCAAGATATCACTCTCTTTAAATAAAATTTATTTTCACGTAAAGTTTTGTAGGTGCACGTGTGATTCAGTGGTAGAATGCTCTCCTGCCATATGGGAGACCAGGGTTTGATCCCCTGCCCATGAACAAAAAGAAAAAAAAAATTGTAAGATACAAAGTTAACATACACATGTCAGTTGTTTTCCTATATACCAACAATGAACAATTGGAATTTGAAATATAAAAAAAACATCATTTTACAATAGCACCAAAAATAGTTACCAAGCTAATTAAGTATGTACAGGATCTATGTACAGAAACCTGTAAAACGCCAATGAATGAAATCAAAGAAGATCTAAATAAATGAAGAGATACTCCATGTTCATGTATTGGATGGCTCACTATTGATGTACCTTTTTTCCAACCTTGATCTATAGATTCAACCCAATCACAATAAAAATCCCAGCAAAATATTCTGTAGAAATTTACAAACTGATTCTAAAGTTCACAGCAAAGGCAAAGGACCTATTCCAGGCAACATGATACAGACGAACAAAGTTGGAGGAAGCAGCCTACCCAGTTTCAAGACATATAAAGTCGCATATTAGTAAAGACATGTCATCAAGGCACCAAATAGGCACATAGGTCAGTGAAATCAAAGAGATGGCCCAGAAATAGTGCCACACTAATATATTCAAATGATCTTTGACAAAGGGGCAAAGGCAATTCAGTAGAGGAAAGATAGACTATTCAACAAATGGGGCAAGAACGATTGGATGTCCATATGCAAAAATAATGAACCTGGATGTAGATTTTACTTTTTGCAATAATTAAACTCAAAATGGATCATAGACCAACATGTAAAATGCAAAACTATAAAATGTGTAGAAGAAAACAAAAAAAATCTATATGACCTAGGGTTTAGTGAAGAGTTTTTAGATACAATGCCAAAAACATGGTCCATGAGAGAAAAAAAATTGATGTTTGACTTTATTAAGCTAAAAATTTCCCTGTGAAAGATGCTGTTAAGAGAATGAAAAGACGAGCCACAGACTGAGAAAAATATTCACAAAATATGTATCTGATAAAGGCTTTGCATCCAAATTTTAAAAAGAACACTTAAAATTCCACTGCAAGAAAACAAATAACCCACTCTTAAAAGGTGGGCAAGAGACCTCAACAGACACCTCACCAAAGAATATATAGAGATGACAAATAAGCACCTGAAAAGATGTTCAATATCATATGTCATTAGGAAATCGAAACAACAATGGGATACCATTACGCATCTATTAGAATGGCTAAAATACAAAATAACTGACAACATCAAATGCTGACAAGGGTTCAAAGCAACTGGTGCTCTCATTCTTTGTTGTGGAAATGCAAAATGGCAAAGCCCCTTTGGAAGATGGTTTGAAGTTTCTTGCAAAGCTAAACATAAACTTACCATATGATTCAACAATTGCATTATTACGTATTTACCTAATTGACTCAAAAACTGTGCTCTACAAAAGCTTGCATGCAGACACTTACAGCAGCTTTCTTATAATAGCCCCAAACTGGAAGCAAACATTCATACTGTGGTGCATCCATACAAGGGAATAATATTCAGTGATGACAAGAAGTGAGCAAAGAAGCCACAGAAAGATGGGTGAATCTTAAAAGCATATTGACAACTGCAAGAAGCCAGTCTGAAAGACTACATACCATACTATTCCAATAACACAAAATATTGGAAAAGGCAGAACTATAGAGATGGTAAAAAATATACATATATATATATGATTCATGTTTATCAGGGATTTGGGAGAAAGCAGAAGGGTTGAATTGGTGGAGCTTAAGGAATTTTTTAGGACAGTGAAACTATTCTGTATGATACCATAGGAGTGGACACATGACACTATGCACTTGTCAAAATCCATACAACTTTATAACGCAAAGAATGAATGCAAATTTTGAAAAATCATTTAGGCGGTTGAGGTATCCTAGGCTGTGTTACAAATGTATGCAACAGCCTCACTGATGGGTTTAGAGGGAAAAGGCTCTGATCTAGATAACTATGGAAATGAATGAGTCTGTAAGAACAAATGCAAGAGAAACTATTTGATAAAATTGTTTCCCTTGAAGTCACAGGTTAACAATTTTGAAACAATCATATGTGTATCCTAGAATTGAACAACTAAAAAAATGAATGGCAGATGACTGAGAGATTTCTCATCATTGAACAGGAGTTTACAGGTAAGCAAAGGAAGGAGGCTAGAATGATTCATGTGGTATCAGGTAGTAATGGATTAGAATTGGGGGCATCAATATGAACTCATGTTTATCTTGATATTGATACAGATGGTTACACGTAGAAATATTTATAGATATGTTCATAGATATGCATGTATAAATATGGTTAGTATACAAACATATTTTCTTTCTCTGGAAGTTAAGGGACCTCCAGCAATGAAACCCCAGCAGCAGTGAACACTAACATAGAGTCCAAACCTTGGTTTCTAATATCATTCTTCAATAAAAGGACCTAAGGCTCTCTGGAGAAATGGCTGACTATAGGATTGGGGCAGGAGATACACAAACTGACTCTGGAGAATTGTAGAACCAAAAAGAAAGAAAAGTTAAACACACACACACTCACACATGCACATACTCACATACACACAAGCTCAACGATGATGGAGCTACGTCAAAGGAACACAGGAACCAACTGCAAGAACTCCCAGTGGCCAAATACAAGGTCCATGCAATCTTCCGGCCAAGCCATGCCCCCTTAGGTCAAGGTAAAGGACCACGGGACCTATGACCTGCCCCACCCCAACCCCTCAAGCAAAGTAAAGTAAACTTTCTTTGTCCAAACACCTGATGTTGTTATAGGGGAAATCATTGAGTTCCTCTTCTCTCATGTTACCCTTGATAACACATTGGCCTAACCACAAACGTTTTTCCTACTCCCACTGAAAATTTAACTTCAACTTACACAAATGAGATCCAATATAAGGTCCGTCATTGGTTATGCCAACTCTTGTGGTTATGGGAGCCTCTGACCAAGTCTTCTGAATCACTGCTTTCTCCCTCTCTGGTATGAGATATTCCGAATGCCTTCCACTTACTGAAGTTTATCTGCTGTCTTTTATCTCCAGAAACTTTGAAAGTTCTGATCCATTTACCTGTCTCACTCTTCCTTCCATCTCATCTATGTTTAGCTAACTTCTATTTTCCCTTTTATTCTCAGTTTGGGATTTAATTTCCCTGAGAAGCCTTCCTTAACTGCCCCAGGTCAGTAAGTTCCTGCTTTTCTCTCCATCAGCCTCTTGAGCTTCTGCCTATAGAACATTTATCATACACTCTGGTAGCTGTATTTTTTTTAATTTTCTCACCACAGACTGTGAAATCCTTGAGGATAGAGCTATCTCTTCCTATTCAAGTATCCTTGACACAGTTTTAAATACATAGAAAACGGCTCAAATAAACATTGTTCAAATGAATGAACAGAAGATGAAATATATAATTAGGAGATTAAAAACAAGTACTAGGAATTAATTAGTCTTTTAAATGACCAAGCATTTCTAAAAGGGTTGGAGAATTAATGGCATTGTGAATTTTAAGAGCCATTATCATGATAATCATTTTCCGAACAGCACACAATTATACTTTCTACTACTGACCTTGCATTGATTAAATCACTCCCAAGATCACTAAATGGTTTCAGCTCCTTGTCTGAAATTTGGGGTTTTAAATTTCCTGCAGCAAGTAACATCAGAACAGAGAGTTGATAGAGTAAACAAGTCACTCAGTGGAAGGCTTAAAATACAACTTTCACACACACATATACACAGTCACAAAGAAGCCCAGTATGGCAGGCAGGATAACGAAGTTGGGTTCAGTAGAATTGGGTTGGAATTCTAGTCTTGCCATTTCTCAGCCATGTGGTTTGCTGCTAGCAAAAGGTAGAGGAACTATGGAAAGAGCTCGTAATTATGTGTCAAAAAGCCAGCTGCCCAGTTACTTTTTAGCTGAGTGACTGCAGGCAAGGTAAACTGTTTGAAAATCTGTTTAAAATAAGACTGATGGGCCTCATCTCTTATCTCTGCAGAAGAGTGTTGTTATATACAAATGAGAAAATGCATGGGAAAGGGCTTTATAAACTGAAAAGTGCTAAAATAATGTTTCTTAGACATCTCCCCAAAGGGGGCTCCAACAAGAAAATATTCCCTGGTCAAATAAATGTGGGAAATACTGTCCATGCTAATCCCTCTTCTACATTCGCCAAGTGGATTCCCACATTAAAGGCTCTGAAATAACTTGCAGCAATAACAGAAAAACCCTGCTTGATTGTATTTGATACAATGCTTTCCAAACCTCTTTGATACAGGGAAACGTATGGTTTGGGGAGTGTGTGTGTTTCTAAAACACTTTTTCTAATATGAGATCCAGAAAACACGCTTTGGGAACTGTTTCCATAAAGCAATCCAGGGAAAGTGTTTAATTCAGGATGCTATATAATTAATATGTTTCATAACCTCTTCCTGAAAATGATCACAGATGAGTTTCTCATAATCATAATTGTTTGTTAAGTTATTCCACGTCAATCACTGTGCAGGGAGGTTTGTAGACAACATCTTAGGAACTCCTCACACCACCCCATGAATCAAAGACAGTTATCCTTCTCTTACTGTTGGAGAAGCAGAGAGGGTGAGGAGGCCCCATCATTTGCACAGCTTGTGATGGCAGAACTGGAATTTGAAGCTAGGCTTGTCTGACTCCTAAGCCAAAGACATTCTGCATTAAGCCTACATTAGAATACAAAATGCTCTGAGCTGTTTGGAGTACATTGATTCTTTATTCAATATGAAACTTCATAGCTTTTAAGATATTCCAACAGGAAGATTGGTGGGCTTGCTAGGGTTCGTCCTCCCCAGTAGACTCAGAATCCCAGGTTCTGTGCAGCTGACTCTTCGAAAGTGTGAAAAGCTCTGCTCTCCTCCTCTGCAGGCAGATTAGCCTGCTGCCACATGCACCTGGGCGAATAACAGGCAGGGCCTCTGAAGGAACACACTACAGGAGTGCGTGCAAAACAGAAATAGACCAGTCCTCACAAGGATGGAAATACAGCTTTCAAACAGCTCAACCCCAGATTGGGTTGAAGATATCTTCCTCAGACTAACTACCCACCAAAAACAAAAACAAATCCCCTCTGGAGGAAGAGAATATTATCCAGAACCTCAAAGTGCCTTTGAGATTTTTCATATACCATGACTGTTATTAGGCATTCCAGAAGACAAAAGAATGAATGACAGAAATAAAAAGGAAATAAAAAACATAGAAAGATACCTGCAGAATATATTGAGATTATCACACATGGACATTAAAATTACAGAAGTTGGGTGCAGGGTGGTTCAGTGGTAGAATGCTTGCCTTCCATGTGGGAGACCCGGGTTCGATTTCCAGACCATGCACCCCTCCCCCACCCCCCCAAAAAATATTACACTGGTTATATTTCAGGTAAAGATATGACAAGTTGATGAGTTTCGCCAGACAACTGAAATCTCTACAAGATGGAACGTATAGGGGGTGCAAGTGTAGTTCAGCGATAGAATTCTCACCTGCCATGTGGGAGACCTGGGTTCGAGTTCCAGTCCATGCACTTCCCAAAACAAATATAAACAAACAAAAACCGAAACAGATTCAACAAATGGTGCTGCAATGGTATACTCACGTGGAAAAATAATGAAATGACACCACCATTCAGCATTCAAAAAAAAAAGTATAGATGCAGCAAATATTATGATTAAAATTGATACCTATTTATTTGCTTATTTATTGATTGATCAGCAGTGTAGATAAGGTTAAAGAGATGATTAGTAAAAAGAGAACAAGTCAATAGAGAATTTTCAGATTTAAGCATAAAGAGAAAACAAATTTTAAAGGTGTAGGAGACGTGAGAGACATGGCAAAAAACTAACTATACATGCCTAAAAGTCCAGAAGAAAAGGAGAGATATAATGGGGCAAAGATAATTACCAAGAATTTTCCAAAATTTATTTGGGAGGCTCAGTGAAGAAAACTACACCTGGGCAATCATAATCAGACTACTGAAAAACCAAAGACAAAAATAATATTAAAAGTAGGTATAGAATAAAAGGAACTTTATCTTCAAAGGAGAACAATTAGATGAAAAGATGAATGAATAATAAAGTATGTTTGATTCAATGCCCCCTTCCCTTTGTAAACCTCTCTGGCACTATTGCTCTCTGCCCCTTGGAGATACACACTATTCTGAAATTCTTGTGTGACCCAACCATTTGTGTGGCTCAACCTTGACTACACAGATCACTATCCATAAACAACATAAAATGAATGCTATTGTACCTGTTTATAGAATTTAAATATACAGTATCATTGAAAGGTATTCCGCAATTTGCCCTTTTACCTAATATCATGTTATTCATTATAACTATCTAATTTTTCATTATAAAAAATTTTACCATTATATAATGATATAATAACCCATATCATTACTGACATTTAGGTTGTTTCTAATTGTTTTGTTATTGCACATTTGCTACTACCTGCCTCCTTATGCATATGTATATAGCATTTATCTGATGCACTAATTTCCAAAATGGGCTACATACATTGCAAGTCAATCAGTACGGGCACAGGAAAAAATAATAGAAATTCTATTTCTATAAAATGCCTACTTTTGTATATGTTTAATAGCACTCATATGAGAATAGTATGGTGGTATGTGCATTTAATTTAAAAATAAAAACTATAATTATACCGACTACGCACTAAAAATTTGTACTGCTAAGCTACATGATTAAGATTTCTGGAGACCATAGCACTAAAGAATGCAGCTAGAGATGGAAGTTCTGAGTGTATGCACTGTCAACTTTATTAGATACTCCCAAATTGTTCTTCCTGGCAGCTGTTCTAATTCATCCTCACACCTGCAATTCATATGAAGGTTATATTTTCTGATAATCACCTGAATTACAAGGTTTCTGTGTTCTCTAGGCATCTAAGGGTTGACTCTCCTATGAATCACTACTGCTCAGAAACAGTATCCTCTACAGCTCTATCATCAGCCATACTACCAATAACAATTGCTCATCAGTGTATTTAAACTCATGGAAAGTATCAAATCCCAATGGCACAGATCAAATTGTATGAACAGTTGGCATTATTATTATGAAGTGTTCTCAGATTCCCAAAGAATACATTTCTGTCCATGACACTGCCACTATTTCTAAGCGCACTTATCTTTTTTTTTTCTTTTTCCGGAAAACTCTGACTTATCAGTGCACAAAGCAGCAGCTGTCATATCATGATATTTTTGTGATGTGTTCGTTTGTATTTAAAATTCCCTAGGATGTGGTAGAAAAGACAATAAAATCTAAAGTCAAATTATGAAAAGGAAATAAGAGATTTCAGAATCCCATAAGCTGTGACTGTCAAGGTTCTGCTAGACCACTGGCCTGCAAAGGATTCGTGCAGAAGGAAAGGTGCCATATACAAAGCCCTGGGCTTCTGATTGACAGAGAAAACCGTCAACATGCTCACATTTGGGCACTATTAAAAGTAATAAAAATACTTGGGTATTTCAGGTACTTCTCTGAATTCTCACCATTTCATGCAATGAATGTTTGTGTAACTAATATTAGTTGACCACCTACTATGTGCCAGGAGGCATGCTAGGTACTGTAAGTGACAACAATTCCATCAAAATAGCTGACATTTTTAAGCATTTTCTATGATCCAGGCACATTGCCTACTCCCCCATGATCTCTTCACGAGATTGATACTAAAAGCATCATTACTTGCAAAATCTGAAGGTAAATCCAATTAAGTAATTGTTCAAGATCACATAGCTAATATACAATGGAGCTGGGACTTGAATCAAAGTCTGTTTTTTTCCAGAACTTCCAAAGCACAAGACTCTATGTTGCCTTAGTAAGACAGGCACAACATGGTTCCTACCATCACAGAACCTAGCCCATTTAGGAAGAAAGGTGTATACACACACCTAATAAAGATTATCCCATACAGATGAGTGAGATGCTGGGGCAGGTGAAAAGGGCTGTGAGGAATCTGAGCATTTCACCAGGGTTTTGAAAGGCCAGTAGGAATTTGGGGGAAAAGGGAGGTGTGACAGTTTGAATTACGTAGCCTATCAAAGGACATGTTCTTAATCTTAAACCCCATTTCTATGGGTGTAACCCTGTTGTAAACAGGATCTCTTGAAGATGTATTGTTAGTTAAAGTGTGCCCAACTGAATTAGGGTGGGACTTAATCCGTATTACTGGAGGTTGTAGAAAGAGAAGAAATTGGAAACCAGGAGTCAGAGGAACCCACAAGGAGAATCTGGCAGTTAACGCCGGATGGAAGAGCAGACAGCAGGAGAGAGAAAGGTCACCAGGTGATGGGAGACAGAGATGCAAGTCAGAGAACTCCACAGATGGGGTGAGTCAGAGCCAGAATACTAGAGGATTCAGAGAGAAAGTGGGGCCTTGCCAGCACCTTGATTTTGAACTTCAAGCCTTAAAAACGGTGGGCAGGTCAACTCCTGCTGTTAAACCAACTGCTGTGTGGTATTTGTTGTAGCAGCCATGGCAAACTGAGACGAGAGGGAATGACATTCCTTTAAAGAAGCATGTGCATTGTCTACGTGAGTAGAAAATAGATGGGTAAGGAAGAAAGCGGTAAGGACAACTGGTTCTCCAAAGGTTGGCAGGACCAGTTTACAGAGAAGTCAAGTGAAGGAACTCAGATTTTTTTCAATCAGTCATGGAGAGCCATTAATAAACTTCCTAAATTTTTGTTGTGGTGATGCTTACAACATAACATTGCCCATTTTAACCACTTTCAAATATACAATTCAGTGGCCATTAACAAGTTTTTTGACATGGCTAATGCTAGAGTTTACAAAAACTGCCCTAAACTATGCTCCGGTTTCTCAGAATTCCTGTCCCTTTCTCTCAGGAGACATCAATGAGTGCCTTCCTGGGGTAAGCAGGGCCAATTTTGGAATGAGGCTAAGATCAGACGTCCCTGGGATTTTGAGCAGAACTTTTGAGCCTTAGAGGAATAGAATTAGGTCCCCGAGAAGCCCCCCTCAGATTCCACTCCCATAAATCTGCAGCACTTTTGTAAATGGCTGGCCAACCCAGTCAGGAGCCCATTTTCCTTTGGGGTCTGGATCCTTTGGTCTCTGGGGAAAAAGCAAAAAAGCTGGAGATGAGCCATTTGACATCCAGAGTGAAGTTTCAGGGACATCAAGCTTAGGACAACTCCTTTGATCGACCTCAGTGTAAGCCATGAGTAAGCCACCACATGTGACTATTTCAGGCCTGAAAGATAATTCTTCTGGGAAAAGGGAAATTTTTAGATTTCTCATAAGCAGCTAACTTTTACAAGGAGAAATGAGGAGCTAAAATTAAACCTCCTCAATTATTTGGCTTTTCAACTGGCTTATGAAACTCACAAGGACTTGGTATAAATCCTCAACAGCCGTAGGAAGGAGCCTTTGCAAATCTCCAGGGGCTGAAATGTCCCATGAACGTCTCTCTGTCCTCCAGCCCAGGACTGAGCAGCTATACCCAGGTCAGCGGGACTTGGGAAAAGGTATCTGATGGAAATAAATGGGAATCTGAGCTTCCTAGGAAAGCTGCTTTGTAGGCTTAACCAGGGGGCCAGGCAATTTTCTCCTCAGCCAAGATCCAGCCTAGCCTCTTTAAAGTGAAGATGGTCTTACATTTTCCTCACTGCCCAGCATTTCCTTTTTGCTCAGGGATTGTCAGACACAGTTGAGAAACTATTAGGAGAGAACCTGCTTTGCGCAAGGAGATATATGTGAGGGTGTCCGACAAGCCCTATTGGCAATATCCCCAAATTGGAAGCATCCTAAATGTCAATAGGATAAGGCAAAAATAATCATGAAACATATTTTGGTTTGCTAAAGCTGACAAAATGCAAAATACCAGAAATGGACTGGCTTTTAACAATGAGGCTATATTAACTTACAATTTGCAGTTCTTAGGCTGTGAAAATGTTCAACTCAGGGCAGATAGAGGATGGTACCTGGACACGGTACCTGTCTGTAGACAGGCTGCTGACATCTGGGACACCTCGCCATATGTCTGCTGTTCCTTGGCTCCCAGATTTCATTGCTTTTAGCTTCTAGTTTCAGTGGCTTCCTCTCTATTTTCTATGGCTTCTCTCTTAGCTTCTTTGAAGCTTTTCTCTATACTTTTCTAGGTGTTTCTCTCTGAATTTCACCTTTCTTTGCTTCTGTCTCCTTCTTTTACCCTCTTACAAAGAATCCCAGTAAGATGAATAAGATCCACATTGCATTGGGTGGGTCACTTCTCAACTGAAATCAACCTAATCAAAAGGTCCCACCGACAACAGGTCTGTACCCGCAGGAATGGATTAAAGGAACATGGCCTTGTTGGGGGTACACCCCAGCTTCAACCCACCACAGAACACAGAAAAGCCAGAGGGACGTGGATAAATCCCTGAAGCATGATGTCATATGAGAGTAAAGTAAGTTGCAAAGGTGGTTCTTAGAGTTTGGTGCCATTTGTTTCCAGCTTGAGAATAAGCAAAGAAGAAATACTATGTATTGTTTGTGAGTTCTCACTACTGATGTAAGGTCGGAGAAAAGGGGTACCCGTTGCCGCCTCCAGAAGAGGGGTTTTCCTGCCCGAAAGGGGGCAAAGAGCATACCAGTGCCTGTCACCGGGAATAGCTGCCCCGGGGTCAGGACCCACTCCATGGTTTGCAGGTGTGGAGCCTGCCAACATAGACACGGGGTGGAACCACATTTATTCACACAGAGAAGAGACGAAGCAAGGTCAGCTTCACTGGCAAGCATCAGGCTCCCATGGCCAAAGGGTCTCAATCCACGGTGGGCACAAGGAGATGGTTTGTGCATACCCATCTTGTGCCAAAAATGAAGGCTCCCGCTCCCTCCCTGCTGAGAATGGACACAGCAGCTGGGGGTGGGCCAGGTGCCATGAAACATACATCCTTTAGCCAGGCAGTCTCCAGGAGATAGTTACATATGCTCTGGGCAAAAAGGCAAGGAAGGAGCTGATAGACCGCTGCCTGCTAGGGTGTGTGCTTTACTTCAAGGCACTCCCGTGAAGGGAGTCAGCCTGCTCTTACCATCCTGTCCTAGGAGCCAAGCTAACACAGCTGGGCCCCCACACAGGGGTTATTTGTGGGCCACAGAGTAAGGTAGCAGGGCACACTTGGACAGTCCCCTACTACAAGTGAAAGTATGCAACACGCATGGACTGGGTGTCTTCTCACTTAGGTTTAGAAATTATCTCTGGGGTGGGGGGGATGGAGTCAGGGAGAGCTACTTAGGGGTTTCAACTCTATCTGTGATGTTTCATTTGGGAAAAAAAAATTAAGATCTGAAGTGAATGGTGCCAGCTGTTAAGATTTGACCAAGCCTCGTGGTAAGTGCAAATGCGTTTGTTACTCCAGTCTCTGTACTTCTCGTAATGTTTGAAATATTTCATAAAACATATTTTTATTGCTCCTTTTTTTTTTTTGCATAGGCAGGCACCAGGAATCAAGTGTGGGTCTCTAGCATGGCAGGAGAGAACTCTGTCTGCTGAGCCACCGTGGTCTTCCCCATAAAGCATATTTTTTAAAAGAAGCCACTAGGTCCCTTTTCTTTGCTAAAGGGTCAGAGGTCAGGCCAGGTGGATGAATAGGCTAAGACCGACCAGCTTATTGACCTGACTCCATAGCAAGTGTGGTTTGTTGGTGTTGGTTCAGCAACTCAGAGGTACCAGAATTCAGAGATGCCAAAACTGCAGCAGCTCTGAGCAGCACATCCCCACACAGTGCCCCAGGTGGTCTGCAAGGCAAGAGGGCAGAGAAGAGAGCATTCCTAGAGCATGCTCTCATGTTATTGGGCAGCAGAATCTTTCCCAGAACTTTCTAGCGGAACTGCCATTGGCTGAAATTGGATCCTATGGTCACCCTCCTTGCCAGGGAGGCTGAGAATTCACGCATCTGCAGCTGGACCACAGGGTGGACAGCAGGCTCTGCAAGGAGGCAGGAGGAGAAGGAATGGATTGGGGGAAGGCAATGAAGAGGACCTGCACACGTGGAAGAGGTGAGCTGGAAGAGGCCTGAGATGCTAAAGGAACAGGTTTCCTGTGGTACAGGAGTAAGGGGGCATCAGACCCAGTGGAGTCCAGAGGGAAAATTGGGCTATTAGTCCTTGTTAATAAGAGTAGAAAGTAGTGGGTACAGTCTTTGTGATCTCATAGACCAATGCCTTGATAAAACAATAAGTGTTGGCAATGATGTGTATGTGTGTGGGGGGGGGGGTACTAAGTGAAATCATGAACAGAAAATTAAACCACCATCTATTCTCATGTCATTTCAAAAGTGAAGGATACTTTTACACCACAAATTAGAACACAATAAAAAAATAAAGGTATATTCTTTCCATTGAGTCAATTTAGGCTTCAGAAAACATCCATCACTGATCCTCTTTTTCTCCTTTTGCTGCACAATGGTGAAAACTTTGCCAGAAATTGGTTTTGTCTGGGACTCAACTATTGGGAGGGATCAGGATGGCTTGGTAATATCAGAGCAAGACTTTGGGGTGGATGGTGAGGCAAGACAGGATGCTGGAAAGGCAGATTGGATCATGGCAGTGAAGAGCCTTGAATGCCAAACCCAGGGATTCAGAGGCTTAGTTCAAAGGTGATGTCTCCCGTGAAGCTTTATTCCTTGTATTTTCTCCTACTCTCCACCCCATCCCACCACCCTTTGCCAGACACTAGGACCTTCGGGACACCACCCCATCTCTAGCTGAGTGATGCTGCACTGTTGTTGGCTGATTTATATGACTTTCCATTTACTCTCAGTTTTCTGTCCACTTCTAGTTATCTAGTATCCAATGCAGCAGTACGGTAGGTGAGGATGACTATTTTGTGAATGCATGAGTTAATCAACCTATGAAAACATGAACAAATCAAAGGAATACATTAGGCAATCTCTAAAGTATGTGTTATTCAAAAGGGTGAGCTAGCCATTTTGAGGGAGTTTAAGGGAATCCAAGTTTGAATCTTGACCCTGTTTCTGTCTAACTGTATGGCCTTGGGAAAATTATTTAATACATCTGTGCCTCAATTTCCTTGTCTATGAAATGGGAATTATAATACAAACTTATTAGAAGAATTAAGTGAGTTCATACAAGTAAATATCTCATGTGGCTCAATAATTTTTAGCTACTTTTATTGAAATCTTTATTAGTACTGTTTTAGTTTCCATGTTATTAAAGCAAACTATGCATTGAGTTGGCCTTAAAAAAGAGAATTTATTGGCTTACAAATTGAAGCTTGCAGAAGTGCAAAATTGAGACATCAGTAAAGAAGGCAATACTTTCTTCCTGAAGGCTGGTGTTCGGGAGCTGGCTGCCAGTGCTTCATGATTCTTGGACCATATGGCAAAGCACATGGCGGTGTCTTCTCCTTCTGTTTCCAAGTCCCATTGACTTTATTCTTTTTCTTTTTTGGCATGGGCAGGCTCCAGGAATGGAACCCAGGTCTCCAGCTCAGCAGGCAAGAATTCTTGCCACTGAGCCACCGTTGTACCACCCCCCATTCTAACTTCTTGCTTCCCCTGGTTTTCTCTCTGATCTGTCTGGATTTCGTTCTACTTATAAAAGACTCCCGTAATAGGATTAAGACCCACGCTGATCGAGGTGGGTCACACCTTAACTGAAGTAACCACATCACAAGGTCATACTTATAATGAGTTTGCACCCACAGGAATGGACTCAGTTTCAGAACATGATTTTCTAGGGTACACAGCTCTAAGCCACCACAAGTAGTATCGCCATTTTCATTCTGAGAGAAACTGAGGCAGAAAAGTTTGTGACTTTTTAAAACTCCCACAGCTAAAACTCCATTCTATGGGCCCCAAGCTCACTGTCCTAACTGACCATCAGTCCATCCTTCTCTTGATGAACCATTGGCCCAGGTCGTTGTAGAAGGAATTCCTTCATTTTTCTAATGAGGATCTTCAAAGGTATGTTTCCTATTTTGTTCTTGTAGGGCATGAAAAGGTCGCAGGACTTCAGGGCAACCCTCCCCCAGGTGTGCTGCAGTCAGGAGCAGGGACTGATGAAAGAAGCTCCACTCATCCCAGAGGCTGACATTATTGAGCAATTATCATATACCAGATTAAGGGTCAGAAAAACTATGGCCCTTGGGCCAAATCCAGCCAGTCACCTGTTTTCGTAGGGTCTCTTATGAACTAAGAATGGTTTTTACATTTTTAAGTGGTTAAAAAAAATCAAAAGCAAGATATTTCATGACACATAAAAGTTACATAAAATTCAGATTTCAGGGCTCATATAATGGTACTCAGCCATGCCCATTCAATTATGTATTATCTACAGACACTTTAGTGCCCACCAGCTAAAAATATTTCCTATTTGGCCCTTTACAGAAGAAGCTTGCCATGGATTCATTATCTCATAGTTTTTTCAGGTCTTTATCTAGATTATCTTGTTCACTCTTTACGATGACTCTGCAGTAGCAGCACACCTACCAATCTCATTTTGCAATTAAGAAACAGATGCCTAAAGGGCGAAGAAAAAAAGAAACCTGCCGCAGGTCACACATGTAGTAGGTGGCAGAGTGGGGCATGAGTGCTGGGATGCTTACAGAGGAGAGGCAGGTTCCCCCGCCAATTGAATTTTTCCTAAGAATCGTCAGCCTCTTTCACTCTCCTCAAAGAAAAACAAATGACTCTTATTATCTGAAAGCCCAAAATGAGGTAGAGATGGGAGGATGATTTTGCAACAGTTTTATAAAGCAGATGGAGAGTGGGGTGGGCAGCAGGCATAGCATCTGAAGGGTCCAAGTGGGTGATGGGGAGTGGAAAACTTACAGTCAGAGGAAGGGGGTAATTATCAGACAGCTAAACATCCGCCTGAAAGGTCAATGAGGCTCTCACTGGTCGGGGCAGGGCCTGGGCTCAGGGAGCTCTGTGGGAGCAGCAGAAATCCATGCTGCTAGGTGGGTTTCAAGAGATGTCAAGGAGAAGGCTGGGTCTCTTGGGCCTGGGTATGGATGGGGTAATTCTCACCCAGGGTGTTGGCTTCTGCTTAGAAACGTAGGGAAAGCTGGATTGCCCCCGTATTTAATCACTCCTGTCCCTGAGCTGGCTGGTCTCAGTGTCTGACTAGAGGTCAACAAGGTAGACATGATGATATGGAATCACCTGCATATAATGGGGAAGAAGCCCTTCCAGAAAACAAGAATGTTTTCCAGATTAGGGAAAGGGGAGCAAACCTGGCTGAACCTTTGCACAGTGCAACCTGTCTGCTAGGAACTTTTATGTACATTATCCCATTAACTTTCATGGTCCCCTATCAAATAGGGCAATGTTTCAAAGACGGCCTATTTTTCCTCAATATCCTCTTCCTTCTTCCTTAGCAAAACGTCCTCAAAAGCTGCTGGAATAAAGACTATTCCAGAATCCCTTTTTGCTGGATGGGACCACGTGGCAAGTTCTACTGAAAGGTCTGTGAGCCAAAGTATTATATATGACTTCTAGGAGTTGTCCTTTAAAGAGAGGGAAGAATCCCATTGTGCTCCTTACTCTTTTCTGATAGCTGGAAAGAGAACATGGTGGTTGGAACTTAGCAGCCATATTGGGCCATGAGGTGAAAGCTTCCTGCTATAGGTAGCAGAGCACCAAGAGAGAATACGCCTGGGCCTGTAAAGATTGGGAAACCACTCTACCAATCTGCAATTGCTTACATGAGAAAGAAACTTTTATTTTATATCAGCCACTGTTACTTGGTTCTCTTCATACTCACAACCAAACTGAATGCTAAGCCATACAGTTTGCAAATAGAGGTTCAAAGAGGGATGGGTAAGTTCTACTGAAAAGTCTGTGAGCCAAAGTATTGTATGTGACTTCTTACCCAAGATCATGCAGCTACTAAGTGGCAGAAGCAGGATTTGAACACAGGTCTGCTTAGCTACAAAGCCTATTCTCCTTCCAATAATAATGAGTACTCAACGATAGCTACCAATCCTCTGTGCATCCTCACCAAAACAAAGCTCTGCTACCAAACAATGTATAAGCTCGGGCAAGCCATTTAAACTCTGAGCTCCAGATTCCTCATCTGTAAATGGACCTAAATATAGGATTGGTGGTAAAACTAAATGAGGTGGATGCAAAGGACTGAGTAGCATACCTGGCATAGCGTGGGTTTCTACTAGATAGCCTCCATTTTATGTCAGGATCCCTAGCACCTAGCACAAGCTGAGCACACAGGGGGCGCCCAAACAATGCCCTCTGAATGCATGCCACTTCTGGCTGCTTCTGAAAAACAAAAAAGAAGACAGAGATGAGTGAATTGATTCAACCAGTGAATATTCATTGAGCACCTACTGTGTGCAGTAGCACTTGGGCTGGTGCCTGGGGACTCAGCTCTCCGCAGACAGAAGTTCAGAAAAGGGTGGTGCCCGTTAGCTGTGTGAGGGAGCATGGGGTAAATGCTCAAGAAGTTAGGATGGCATCCCTTCAAAATCAAAACCAAAAATCCAAACAGGGCCCTGATAAACACACATACAACCTTGGGAGATCCCAGAAAGAAAGCAGGTGAGTTCTGGAAACCCAGCACTCAGGCTGCCAATGCCATGAGGATCCAAAAGTGTGATCAGATGTGCCAGGAGAGGTGGGATTTGGGCAAGCCCAGGAGGATCAGGAAGCAATCTACCCTTAACCAATAAAAATCACCAGTCAGGAACCCAGGAGCCAGTCTTGCATTCTTCTTCTCCTAAATAATCAAAGCTGGCCTTGGGAAGTAGTGAAAATAAACAGAATTTTGGGTCCAAAGACTCATGGTCTAACTTTAACTCTTTTTTTTTTTTTATAAAACTGGAAGACTTTACTCAGGTCCAGGAATTGCAAGTCTCCGTTCCTACATCTGCTAAATGAGGATTAAACACCTAACTTGGCTTTGCAGGGATTATGTGAAATAATATATACGAAAGCACCAGACAAATGACGGTTAACAGCAAAGACTTTGCCATTGGCTGCTCTCTCCGAGCTTCTCTTTCTTCTCCCATAGTAGCAGTGACAGGGTATTAGGGGGAATATATCAAAGCGTGTGAGTGCTTAAAGCAGCACCTTCAAAAATGTCAACGACCGTTTTTGTCATCATCATTAATAACAATGTGTTTTCCAGCACCTGGGCTCAAAAATGTTTAGATTAGATTTTGCAGTCCACTGCAAAGAGATGGCAGATGCAAAATGTAGTCGAGGTGCAACCTGAGAAATCTCTCCTGTAAAAGCAATGCTTCTGCTACATCTGTCTACATACCAGATGCTTTTATAAAGGCCCTTGCAGAGAGTTACAGTTTACATCCCTTGAGGTATTAAAATAGAGTCCTGCTCTCCTCTCTGGGATCTGCCCACAGCCTTTCTTATAGGCACAACCAGAAGAAAGAAGACCCTCCCACGTAGCTGGGATAACCCTCCTGCAGCAGGCGTCCACGCTGATGTGCTGGTATTGAATTGGATGGGGCAGGTACTTACTTCCAATAAGATGAGTCTTCAATAAGAGGGCTTTCAAAAATCCATCTCCAAGATTCTTGCTTCCTTCTTTCATACTTTTCAGCTCCATCTGGTCACCAGAGCTGTAAAAGATGTCCAGGGAGATATTAGATCATCAGAAGACGGGAGGAATCACGTGAAAATTCTTGTCTAATTCCACACAATATGCTTTTCCCAACTGTATGCACAGCTTTTATTTCTTTTTCTTTTCTTTGTACACTATATAGAGGGGTCACATGTCATTATTTTTCCATGTGAGTATCTCATTATTGCAACACCATTTCTTGAATTTTTGTTTATCTGTTTGTTTATTTTGCTGGTTTTGTTTTTTTTTGGGGGGGAAGGGGGCAGTGCATGGACCAGGAATCATGCTTTTATTTTTCCTAATAAAAACTCCAAAACACGGAACCAATTTTGATGCATACTTTACAAAAATGCAATAACCACTGCCAGGGGTTGCATGACCATTGTACCATGAGAATTCGTTTTCCGGTTTTAAAAATCTGGCTGCTCTATAGCTGTAGACCACTAATCATGCTTAATGGGTCCACATGTATCCAGACAATTAAATGGGTGGGACAAAGAGGGAATGATAGAAAACAAAGGGTCTGGGATTCTCCTATGTGCTAGCAGTTTCAGTGGTGTTCTCCTTTAATCCTCAGGACCAGCTGATAATCACTGCAATAATAACAGAGTTATTGAGGTTATTACTGGCATTCATTGAACCCTTGCTGTTTGCCAGGCGTAGTGCTAAATACTAGGCATGCATTATCTGATTTAATTCTCATACAAATCCTAGATGATAGGTCTAGCATTCACCCATTTTCCATATTTGGACACATGCATGTATTGAATGGAAAGGTGAGATTTAAGTGCGCTCTCTTAACCACACCATCATAGGGGTGAGGGTGATGAGGCCACGGCGATAAAAGAACATGGCTGGGCACGGGGGAAGTAAATGGTTTGGCTAGATATTTGGATCCAGGTGTCACAGACCCAAAAATGGCTCCCCTAAAGATATGTCCACGTGCTAGCTCCTTGTTTAAAAAAAGAGTTTGCAGATATAATTAAGCTAAGGATCATAAGACTAGATCATCCTGGATCAAGGCCCTAAATCCAATGACAAGTGTCCATATGAGAGATATTTAAGTCCAATGACAAGTGTCCATATAATAGACTAGACAGGCCAAAAAGTGGAAAAGATCATGTGAAGACGGCGGCAGAAATTAGAGTGGTAGCAACCACTAACAGCTGGAAGATGCAAGGAAGGATGCTCCCCTAAAGTCTCTGGGTGGAGCTCAGAGCTAACAGTACCTTGATTTCAGACTTCTGGCCTCCAGAACTGTGACAGAATACATTTCTGTTGTTTTAAGCCACCCGGTTGGTAGCAAATGATGCAGCTGCTCCAGGAACCTAATACCTTCGAGTTACTGATTCCAAAATGCATGTTCTTTCCAGTAAGTCAGAACATTTTGAGAGGACCTGGAAGCCAATACTATTTCCTCTTGTGCCTGAAAACAGCCCTGAGTGTTAAATGGACAAAAAAAACAAGGAGGTTTCCAATAAGTTTTCTCAGGAAACATCACTCTGGACTCTAGAAAGGAGCCCCAGTAATGAGCTTGGGCTTCACTTTAGATGTCACAGGAAGCCACCAGAGAATTGTGAACCAAAGAGTGACATGTTCTTACTAAAGGTTTTAAAAGATCACTTGGGATGCCTTCTGGAGAACAGACTGAGGGCAGGAGCAGAATTGTTAATTGCATAATTAAAAGTTTCTTATTACACAGAGATATTTTTCTTGTAAGAAAATTAAAATATTCAGATAAAGAGAAAGCCCCCTTGACCACTGCCCACCCTCATATGGTTCCCTACCACTGTCCTTGAGGAAGCACTGATTTCAGGGGGGCTCATGGCATTCACACCCAAGGTGTGTGGTGAGGACTAAGGGAAAAAAGGAACAGGCAATCCAAATCACTCAGGGCAGTGCCTGGTGAGCAGGTTGAGCATCTGGGAGAATGGCATGCACTCAGCCAATCCTGACCCAGTATAGAAATCACTTCAGTAAATGTCTGTACAAGGTGGAAGTCCAGAGGAGCACAGATCACTCTCCCAGGGCTTCAGAGAGCAAGCAGGAGAGTGGAGAGAAGGATCAGAAGGATGGACCAGATGATGAAAATGAAGGCAAGCTTTCCAGGTAAGTAAAAATAGAAGCCAATATTAATTGATGATTTCTGTATGCCAACCATTTTTCTAAGCACATGATATGTACTAACTTTTAATATCTCATGATCCTGCAAAGCAAGTACTATTTACATCCCTATTATATAGATGGGTAAACTGAGGCATATAAATGTGAAGGAGCCTGCCACAGACTCCACAACCAGTAAGTGGCAGAGCCATGGGTGTGAACTGGCCCCAGAGCCCACTGACCTGCTTTCATCCTGTGGGTGTGCGGGGCAGAAAAGAAGGCTGAGGCATGTTTGTCTGAGAGACTGTTTATCTACTGAGGGCAGAGCTCATGCTACATGGGGAGAATCAGAGCTCCCACCTCACAGGATTGGGTTTAGAGGAGTTCATGCATGAGAACTGATCAGCACACAAGAAATTCTGAACAGAGAGGATCCACCCCCACCCACAAAATCACACAAAAAAACAAAACTCAGAAGACCCCTGCAGATCATCCACTTGCCATTGGACCTGAGAAGGTGTCTCTGGCCACCTGTCCCCAAGTAACCCAACTAGAAAGTCACCAGCCATCTAGGATCCTATCATCTAAATATAAAATATTCCTGGAAAACTGGCTGCCATACCGAGATGCCAACACATGTTTTCAGGAGATCATTTAATTCACACTTGATCCATCTGTAAAAATTACAAAACTGCCACGAACAAAAAGAGATCAAGATTTAAAAAAAAATAGATACCAAATGATCAGGAAGAAAGTTTGGAAGTTTATTCATTTAGAAAACTCTATAATTAGATTAAATACAAGTTAATTGCTAAAATACAGAATCCCAAAGTGTTCTGTGTTCGGTTAGACGTCATCGATTTGATACAGTGCTTTGTTAACTGAGTGTAGAATTTGAACAAATTCAAAAGGAGGATGTCACACTTGAACAGATTAAGAAAGAACACGGACTGAAATATGGAAAGATCATCAAGCAGTAAGACGACTTTTTAAAAACAATTTGAACGATAGACGTATGAAGCTGCTAAGTGCTGGGAAAACTCACCTCTGGTGGGTTACAAAGGTCAACAGAGTTGGACACCAGGTGAAAAACTCCTTTCAGAGCACTCAGTCGGAAATGAAAGTCGGCTCACAGCACAGAGTGAAAGCGGAAACTTTAAGCATCTCTCAGGGCCTGGAACAGCAGCATGGAAAGCCCCAAGCGGGTGGGCATTCCAGACCGACAGTAACAAGACCCAGAACAAGCAAGGAAAAAAAAAATGTCATCATTTACTTACTTTGATGGTTACTCAATTTTAAACTGAGCTGGAAGCCACTAGATTTCTGAAGAGCTTGTAGAACATTTATCTCCCCTGGGGCTGGGTTTTGTTGTTAGTGAATCCAGGGGTAAAAAAAATAACGATTTTCAATGTTTCTCCAATTCTCTCTCCTAGAGACAATAATAATAGCCAATGTTTAGTGAGTGTTTGCCATGGGCCTTGCATTCCCCTCAAATGCATGGCACACCTTGTCCTGTTTAACTGTGATAACTGCTTTAAAGTCCAGTTGTTCCAGTTTCACAGATGGGTTCAGCACTTTCCCAAGTCCATGGCCAGTGAGTCACAGAGCTTCGCCAGAAACAAGATCCATCTGCTCTCTAAGTCGTGAGTTTTTGGTCATTTCACTAAACTGCTTGTCATGGTCAGATTCTTGTGGGAACTTGGCCAAGTGGTGGTACCTGTTTGTCTGGTTGGGCAAGTGCTGGCATGTCTTTTGCTATGAGAACATTTCGTAGAATTAAATCATGATCACGTTGGCTGCATCCACAGCTGATTTCAGTTGTAATCAGTCAAGGGGAGTGTCTTCTTTAATGAGTGATGCTTAATCTAATCATTGGAAGACTTTAAGAAGGATTCAGAAGAGACAGGCTCTTCCTGCTTCAACTGGCGAGCCTCTCCTGTGGGGTTCATCCAGACCCTCCATCAGAATCGTCAGCTTCACAGTCTGCCCTACAGATTTTCAACACTGCATTCCCACGGTTACATGAGACACTTTTATAAATTTTATATATGTGAATATTTCCTGTTGATTCTGTTTCTCTAGAGAACCCTAACTAATAACACTGCTTCTCAAGGATGATGCTGTTTTGAAAGGATGAAAAGGCTGGTTGAATATGAAAATAAATTCAACTGTTCAGAGCCACTGGTGCTACTGAAAGCCCAAGATTGACTATTTTGTGTGCCAGCTTTAGGACACAAGTCCTGTGAGATGTGATTCTAGCTCCAGACCTCCCTTTTGGTGGCCCTTTGGATGGAAATGCAGCATACCAAAATGAGGACACCAAATGCCCAAGACATATTAGGAGATTTCACTGGCCTCCTTCTTACTGGCCATAGGTATCTTGTTGTTCATTTCAGAGTGGAGATTCTGAGCAAGAATTTGGAGGAAAAAGAAAACTTCTGTTCCCACTGCAATCTGGCCACAGTCTATTCCAGTTTCACCACCTCTCACCATCATTATAGCTGGGGATTTTATCAAGGAGAATAGTTCCTAATTCTTTTTTTCTTAGCAATTAATCAGTATCTAATTCACTGATGTTACTTTCTAAATGACTACACTTCTGAAGGTTTTTCCTGATCACTCAGGGTCCATTAAAAAACAAATTCTTGATCTCTTTCGATTTGTGCTGGTTTTGCAATTTTTAATTCCTGAATGTTTTTCCTGGGGAAACCGCATTTACCTTCCCTTTTCAGCCGATCAGAAGGCCAGCCAAGGGAAGTCCACATTCTGGAGGCTTGTCTCTGTTTTTCCATGTCCAGCATCGGACAATCAGAAAAAGAAAACGCAGAATTTCTTATGTGATAATATAAAAATGAAATGCACTATCTTAACGAATAACATCAGGAATTTCTCTTGGGGAGGGAGTCGTCTTTGGGGAAATGCCTCTTCAGGAAGATGAGGCCCAGAAGTCATGTGCCAGCAACAATGAGATAACAGAGGTCATTGGAGCATCATGTCTTAGAAATGAGCAGAAATGGGGCTGCCACAGTGGCAGGAAAGAGAGAGTGGTAGGAATGAGAAGAGTGGATCGACACCACCAGAAACAGGAATCACATTTGCAGAAACCACTCAGGGCCATTAGGATGAGGGATATATGTGGAAGTTCAACTTTTGCATTGCTGTAGTGTGAATGCATCCATAGTGCTGAAATCTTTTCTATAAGCCACTGCTTATAGAAAAGTGGTTTGGTTTCTCTGGTGGGTGTATTAGTCAGGGAAACAGAACCCAACAGGAGGTATCTGTAAATATGAAATTTTATAAAAGTGTCTTATGCAAATGTGGGGATGCAGAAGTTCAAATTCCATAGGGCAGGCCACAAGCTGTCATGTCCAGTTAAGGTCTTTGGTGAATCCCTTAGGAGAGGCTGGGTGACTGAAGCAAAGAGGAACATTCTCTCTTCTGATTTCTCCTTTAAAGCCTTCAACTGATTAGATTAAACCTCACTAATTGAGGAAGACACTCCTCTTGGCTGACTGCAGATATAATTAGCCATGGGTGCAATCAAATGCTGATGATGTAATTGGTAGTTAGATTCAGTTGTCAACTTGGCCAGGTGAACGTGCCTAGTTCTGTTGCTGTGGCCATGAGTAATGGTATGTGAACCTCATCTGTTGCTAATTATATCTGCAATCGGCTAGGAGGCATGCCTGCTGCAATGAACGATGTTTGAGTTAATTGGCTGGTGCTTAAATGAGAGAGCTCAACATAGCACAGCCCAAGCAGCTCAGCATACCTTATCTCAGCACTGCAGCTCAGCCCAGGCCTCTGGAGATGCAGAAAGGAATCACCCCGGGGAAAGTTGTTGGAACTCAGAGGCCTGGAGAGAAGGCCAGCAGAGACCATCCTGTGCCTTCCCATGCAAGAAAGAACCTCAGTGGAAAGCTAGCTGCCTTTCCTCTGAAGAACTAACAAAATAAATCCCCATTTATTAAAAGCCAATCTGTCTCTGGTGTGTTGCATTCTGGCAGCTAGCAAACTAGAGCAGTAATAAACCAGCCTTCGGGTTTATTACCTGGCCTTGCAGTAACAATTAGGCCAGTGCTTGCTTGACCAGGCAACTGGGCACCATTACCTGGCCAAGTTGACACATGAATCTAACCAGGATAGTGGGAATTATGATAAAGGGCTGGTTTATCACATCATCCTTTTGGACTGGCTGTGGAATGGGTCAAACTGAGCAGGATGGGGAGGTGGTCCTCACAGTTAATTCAATGAAACCCAGAGCTGAAGGTTGGTGTGCAAAAGAAAATGAAACTACCCCCTCCTTGAATTCCCAGACATTGCAGAGGGGCCACATGCACAGTAGGGTTTCAAGCTATTTTATCTATATCTGATAAAATATAGGTCTGGAGGTCTCAACTGATTTCCATAGACATATTCCAAGACATAGAAACATTCCAAGACAAAAGGAGCACAGGCCATCACTGGAAGCCCTGATAACAATAAGAAAAAATATTATTTATTGAGTGCATATCATATGTCAGACACCATCCTAAGCTCTTAACATGTCTGAAATAATTTACTCCTCAACAACAAACCTATGAGGAAGGCACTGTTAATTTCTGTTTTACAGATAAGGAAACTGTGGCACGGAGAGGATGCAGGAGTTCTCTAAGATTGCACAGCTGTTGAGTGGTGGCGGAGGCAGGTGAGAACCCAGTTGTTTGGGCTCCAGAGCTCACACCCTTCAGTAAGGAAATGCAGAGTGAAAGAGGGAAGGTTTGTTCCAGAAGCACCTCTGATCCAGGCCCCAGCATTTTAAGCGGGAAATCATAAGAACTCTTAATTCTAATCATGGCAACCCACCAAACTAGATCCTGGGAATGCAGAGGTCAAGGACATGGTCCATGCCTTACAGGAGCCCAGAATGGAATGGGAGATCAGGCTAGGGGCAAATGATGTCTCCTTGGAGTCATGAGTTCAGGATGAAGACTAATGAAGGAGGCCATGCAATGGCATCACAAGACATGACCCACGTCTTCTGCCAAAGAGAGTCAGAACATGCCTTACAGAAGAGAGAGGGTTGAACTGGTCCTTAGGATGAGGAGACATCATTGACTAAAAGCCTTCTATGTGTCTGAAACTAGGCTTAGGATTCTGCATATGCTATTTGACTTAATTGACATAATTCTATGGAGTAGGTGAAATTTTAACAACCATTCCCTCATGCAATTTCTACCACACTATAGTGTTTCCTGAGCCTTGGAAAACCATGGGATGCATGAGAGGTGTTGGGAAGTCCTTTCTTCTCAAACTTTCTAGCTTCTTGTGATTTCCAAGAGACCATTAGTGTCGAAGTTAAGAGTGCAGTTTCTGGACTCTCACCTGCCTGGGTTTGAATCCAGATTCTGCCTCTGGATAGTTTAGTAGCATCAGGCAACGGGTAGGCAAACTACGACCTTCCTGTTTTATAAATAAAGCATTATTGGAACATAGCCATGCCTGTTTACTTACATAATGTCTCTGTCTGCTTTCATGCCTCCGGGCAGAGTTGAATAGTTGAAACAGAGCTGTATGGCCCACAAAGAGTAAAGTATTTACTGTCCGGCCTTTTACAGAAAAAGTTTGCTGACCCCTGGTTTAAGCAAATAACCTTCCCTCTTTGGAAAAATGTGCAAAAGAAAGATGCCTACCTCATTGTTTTGCTGAGTGTTAAAGAGGGATTCCACATGGAACACATAGAATGTGGGAAACACCCAGTTATCTGCTAATATCTTTATTATCACTCTTTTTTGGAAATAACTGTGTACTGGAAAAAGCCTTCTCTTCTGGTCTTCAAGGACTTCAAGCAAGACCCAAGTTTATCTCAATTGATTTGAGTTATTGTGGGAAAACTGCTGAGCCACAACCCTCTCCCAAGGCTCAAACCCTAAGGTCCACAAACGACTTTGGAAGGAAACACAGGGCTCAGGTGTTGAAGCCGGCAGCACTTTTGTGGAACTTGGGGCCTGCATTGCAGGATGTGCCTTGAGACTCTAAAGGGGGAAATGTCAAGTTAAAGCTGATAATGGATAACAGCATAAAATAAAGCTATGGGAACTGAATAGTTGCTATTTTAGCAGGTATCCTAAAGGCCTTTTGTGGGGTTGCCTCTGTCCATGACAGTGTGATGGTGTCACAGATGGTGCCAGCTCAAATCTTTCCTCTGGACCATTTGTCCATGCCCCCTAAAATACTGGCTAAGAGCTCACAGCCATACCCTTTTACTGAAAATTGCCCTCAGATCAGGAAATGATAGGGAAATGGCAGGCCAGTAATGTCTGCTCCTGGGATGACTTGCAGGTAGTGACACAAAGTCCAGCACCTTGGCCTCAGGAAGTGTGAACTCTGGTCCCATGCATACTCCAGAGTCCCTATGGGTTTTGCATAGTTGGCTATCCTGTGGGCTGCCCCTTAACTAGCAAGGTACCAAATCCCTAACACCTGATGGAAACAGCCCCATTTCCCTGCAATCAGGCCAAACAGGATAACCACATAGTTGAATATTTCTGCCCTAGGCTGGAATTCAATACAACACAATGATTGTCTTCTTTTAGGCTCAGTTATTTCTGCCAGTGGTTACTTTGTTAAATGGGGGCATGAATTTAACTTAAAAAGTGCAGTTAGTTCGGAGGAGAGAATCTTTCAAAACACGAGTCCGTGGGTGGGGAATAATGATGAATCCTGGGGGCTGAGAAGGCGGGAAGCTCATTGAGTTACAACATATGAATTTCTGGATTTCTCCCCACTTCTCAGAGATCTTGCTCTGTCAGTAACTCCAACCCCCTTCCTGCAACTTCAGCCTCTCAGCTTCTAATGGATCCACCCCATAGCATTAAAACATCCTCAAGTCTCTGTCCTGTCGGAAGAGAAAACTTTCAACTCCATGCCTACTACCTGTATGTTATCTCTCATCAGAACCAGAATTTTTGAAATCTCTCTGGGTTACTTTATAGCCTCATTTCCCACCTATCTCTTAGAGTACTTCTGCATGGCTGAGCCCCAGCAATGTCCAAAAACCCAAGATTTTAGACCCAGGGGGCACATTTCAGATTTCTCAGGACTGACTCTTAGTTTTTGTCCTATTCTTTGGCCACTTTCAAATGGACTAGACCCTCCTACCCAGACTGATCCTTCAGAAATGCAAATATGAACCCATCATTCATTCCTCCTCTAATTTTTTTTTTCAATGCTCCTTGCATAAATGTCCTACCTCCCCTGGAATGAATCAAATCAAGATTCCTAGTTTTTGGACTCTTGTCCAGTCTTCTCCCATACTGACTCTGCCTGTGGTTGTGTAACTTGCTTTGGTCTATGGCATGCCTGTGAACATGATTTAAGCAAAGGTTTAAGCATTTGATCATCATGGTGTCCTCTCATGGAAGGCTTCCACCACCATGTAAAATTACCCAGGTTATCTTGCTGGACAGGCCACATGAAAGACAAGCAAAACACCCAAGTGTGAGCACCAGCTAACAACCAGCTAAGTGAGTGAGGCTATCTCAGACCAGCCAGCCAAGTCAAGCCTCCAGATCACTGCACCTATTAGACAACAGGCGAGTCCAGCAGAAGAGCCACCCGAATGAACCCAGCCTGATTTATAGAACCATAAATTGTGATTTTAAATTTGGGATGGCTGATTTTGCATAACTGATACAGATATAGCAGCAATGCTTTCAGTTGTAAGTAACAAAATTTTGCTTAACGATAGCTCAAACCTTAGCAAGAAGTTCAGAATCGTCATTTGGGGATTGTTTTTGGACACTCTGAGAGGATCTTTTCATCTTTCTGCTTTAGCATCCTCAGCCTGCCAGGTTTTTGTCCTTAGACTTGTTGTTTCACAGTGGACAGAAGGCAAGCCTGCCATAGCTCCAGGCATCTCTTCATGACATGTCCACATCAAGCAGGAAGCAGGGGAGATACAGGGTGGTGAGAGTGCTCTCCTCATATACCTATCCTCCTCTTATCAAGGAAGGAAAGTCTTTTCAAAAGCATCATCCACAGAAGTCTTCTTACATATCACTGAATATAACTGAGTCATAAGGCAATTCCCACCTGTAAGGAAAGATGGGAAAGTTTGTATCTGATATTTCTAGGCTTTGTAGGGGCAGAAAAGGTTGGAAATGTCTGATGGGTAGGCAACCAATAGTATCTACTACATTCCATAAGTCATGTAGGAAAGTAAAATTCTAACAATGGCTTTGGGGATTAAATCATGTCCCCATAACAACAATTACTGATATTGATTCAGTGTCTCCAAGACACCAGGGCCAGAGTCTGTGTGATGATCTCATGGTCACAGATGGCTGCTGTACTTTTAGGCACCAATCTACTTTCAAGTTAGGAAGGCGTGAAGAAGGGAAAGCATCAGCAAAATGTTTCCTTTTATCAGGAAGGTAAATGTTTTCCCACAACAGAAGACTTCAGTTTACATTTCATTGCCAATATTGGATCACATATCTAAACTCAGCTGGTAGGGAGGCTAGGAAAATGAGAACTTGGTTTTTCTTTCAGTCTCAAGAATGGAATTAAACAAAGAACAAAAAGCTTGGGGAATGGTTTAGCCTATCAGCAATGCCTGCCATATCCAGGTCTGAGTTATATGCCCTGTGTGTTTTCACAAAACCAGTTTCTGTGTTGTCATAGCAATTTGCAATCAACATACCAGGGAGTTTACCCAAAAGTCTCCTACTAGACTGTAATTTTCTAAAGACATAAGTCATGTCTGCTTTATTAACCACCTTACCCACAGGGTCTAGCATGGAACTTGCTATATAGTGGATAATATCTACTGAATAAATAAGTAAGTGCATTACTGTGGAGGAGGTGAATGCAGAAAACCAAATGTTTATGGAAAAGTTCATCCAGGCATTATTACAGTCTTATCAAGCCTCATCATTGAGGTGCACCTAGCAAAGTAGTCAGGAGTCCAGGTTTTACTCCAAACATGTGGTTTTCAAATCACACCTCTCTGCCCCTTCCTGGCTGTGTGACATAGGTTGTTTATTTAATCTCTCTGATCCTTGGCTTCCTTGTCAGTCAAAGAGGATTTAACAATAGCATTCATATCAGAGGATTGGCGGGCAAAATAAATGAGGTAGTATCTGACACAGAATAGGTATTCAATAAATTTTAGCCCTTATTGTTGGGCATAAATTCCACAAGCATATATTGAATATCTACTATTTGCCAGCTACTCTTATTAGTTGGTAGCAAACAGTGATTAATAAAATAACTACTTGCCCTACAGATACTCAGTGGAGGGAGACAATTATTAGGTAATAGCAGCACTGGCTGTATCGTGTGGCAATGAAATACCATATAGAACATGCAGAGGGGGTGACTGACTGTTTTGGGGGAACGTGGAGTTTCAAGGAAGACCTCCAGGAGGAGGTGATTTTTTTCTTGCGTGGGCAGGCACTGGGAATTGAAGCTGGGTCTCTGGCACAGCAGGCAAGAACTCTGCCTGCTGAGCCACCGTGGCCCACCCAGGAGGTGATATTTGATCTTGATTTTGAAGGGGTGTAGAAACAGACCAGGAGGAGAAGAGTTTGAAGAGCATTCTGGCAGACAGAAGCTCAAGTTAGAGGTATGAAAAGTCCTGATGTGTCTGTGAAGACTGAGAAGTTCAATATCATGAACTATTAATATAAATAGGTTGGGAGAAAATGATACTGGGCTAGAGTTAGATTTTTCTTCTCCAGATCACAAGGAGCCACTGAACGATTTCAAACAGGGAGAGACATGGCCAGACTGACACTCTAGAGAGACAGTGGGCTTAAAGGGTCCGAAGAGTGGGAATGGAAGCTGTTGTAGGAATGAAAGAAGTGTTAGACTGGAGAAGAGGGGACAGCCTGGGGAGTCATTTGTGATAAGTCTGGGTGACAGACTGGGTGACTGATTGCATGTTGGGAGTAAGGGATAAAGGTGGTTGAAAGACGTGTGGCCCCATTAGCAAGTGTGAGTATGGTCAGCTGGGAAGTTGGAAGTTCAGCGCTTCCACCATGGAATACACACCATGTGCCAGATGCTCCACTAAGAACTTCGTGCCCATTACCTCACTCACAACAACCCTGTGGGGGACTAGATACAAACAAGAAGCTCTGCTCCAGTTAGTTTAAGTATAAAAGCAGTATTTTAAAGATCTTAAGTAGGTCTCAGAATCTCCAGCCCACTCCATGGTGGTTTCCCTATCAAAGACACAGAAACCTAGCTCCTCTCATAAACATGACCGTGAGCATGATCAGTACACATACCTGCATGCTCGCGTGTCTTGCTTCCAGATTAAATTGTTTCACAGAGATGCACCTGATTGGAGGAGCCGGGTCACAGGCCTGTACCCAAGCTAAAAGGGAGGTTTGGGGAACAAACTCTGGCTTCTGGCTTAGGAAGGTGGGACTCCCAACATGGGAAATTATCCTCTCATAAGAATAGTGATCAGAAGATGCTGAGCAGCTGCAAGTTGACATATGACCCATTTTAGAAGGTGCTCTTGTTATCCTGAAAACGAGGCTCAGAGGGATTAAATGATTGTCTGAGTGCTTTGTGACCTGCCAAAATTAAGGCTATCTCCTCTACAGGAGAAATTACAGTATACCTAGAAACAGAGCCAGTGAAGGGCTCATTCTTCTTTTCTTTCCAATCAGTTGCACAGCACACTGGTCCCCTGCTATGACTGGTGTGCCCATTTGAAAATATTATGTACACCAGAAAAGCCATGTTTTAATCCTGATTCAATCTTGTGGAGGCAACTGTTTCTTTTCATCTTAATTCAATACTGTAGGTTGGAAGTTTTGATTAAATTATGTCCACAGAAACGTGATGCGCCCAATTGTGGGTGTGCCCTCTGATTAGATGGAGCTATTACTCTACCCATTCCAGGTGGGTATTGATTAGTTTACTCGAGTCCTTTAAAAGGGGAAACATTTTGTAGAGACTCAGAAACAACAGAGCTGACAGAAACTTCAGAGCAGAGCTGACACAGATGCCAACACTTGGAGAACAGAGACACAGATGTTTGGAGGTGCTTGGAGCCCAGCAGACATTGCCATGAGATGTTAAGCAAGCCAGAACTTGGAGAGAGCCAAGGGAAGCCAAGAGATGAAAGCCAGCCCTGGAGAAGCAGAGTGAGGAACCCCCACAGGAACAGAGTTGAAAGCAATGGAGCTCTGGAGCAAGAGGCCAGCAGATTTATCCATGTCACTTCCCAGCTGCAGAGGTGTTCCTGACCCATTGGCCTTCCTTGAATTAAGGTATCTTTCCCTGGATGCCTTAGTTTAGACAATTTTATAGGCTTAGAACTGTAAACTTGTAACTTATTAAATTCCCTTTTTAGAAAGCTGTTCCAGTTCTGGTATACCACATTCTGGCAGCTTCCAGACCAACACAACTGGCCTGGAGGGGGCACTCATCAGCTCTCCAAATGGCCCTGAGTCCCCGGGTGGTACAAGTCACTCTCCTGGGCTGGCATAGGATTTAAAGTCCCTGCAGAGTGAATCAGTATGGGGGTGGAGGAGGTTGGGGGTGGAGTAGAGTGGGGTGAGATGGGGTGGTGGAGGGGACAGAGAAGCTCCCACCCTTTCATTAACCCACTCAGAGCACACATTCTGAGTACACAATAGTACCCAACTTCAGTGTTCTTCTACCTTATTTGAGGCACTGAAAAGAAGTATCACCTAATTCTAAAGAGCCATAAAAAACAACAAACAGAAAGCTGGAGATTTGCTGTCATTGCATGGCTCCCTCTCTTCCTCTGGGAAGGCCCAGCTGCAATCCTGTTCTTGCTTCAGGATGACAGACAGACAATGGCCTGTGAGTCCCATCTGCTTCCCATGAGAAGGAAAAAACCTGCAGGGAATCTCTGATGCCATGCAGGGATTTTCCAGAGAAGTTCCCACAATACCAGGTTTTAGGTTTTGTCAAAGCTAAAACTCAGCTCGGATCTGTGTGACTCTAAAGGCTCCTGAATCCACCACCCTCTGTGGAAGGCATACTTGGGAAATATTTCCTGTCCTGTCACTTATACGGTTTCAGCTGTTCTTTCAAACCCAAGCAAATTATTAAGCTTAGGATTGCCAGGTTTTTAAACTTCTGTTTCATAAATAGTGGAGTGAAATAAAGTCCTTTAAAAGGAGTGATGGAAGGAAGATATCAGCATAAGCTTTCAGAGAGAATTACGCACACATGCACACCTACTACCTATGGGCCCATCTCCCAGCACAGGTGACCCACCTGGCGGTCAGGGTTTCAGTGGGAACACAAAGGCAGAGACTCAAAAAGACAAGGTGAAGGCAGAATCTAGAAGGACTTCCAATTTCCTTTTCGGGTGGAAAGAAAAAGGGGGGTGAGCTGTGTGCACATATGTGTGTTGTATGTACGCCCAACACTACTGGAAGTGGGGGGGGGGGAAATGTTTCTGTAAGTATGTAGAAGTGAACATGTTGCTAGAAATGTTATGACACCAGGAACTTGGTTGCATTCCAACTCAGCACCAGGAATTGAGCCAGCATCATTCAATGTTTCCCCAGCACGGTAGATTGAATTACATACCCAAACAAATATATCCTCTTAATCTTAATCTGTGCCCCTTTGGATGTGAATCTACTGTTAACAGGACCTTTTGAAGACAGTCATTTTTAGCTAAGGTGTGGCCTAATTGAATATGGGGGGCTTTAATCAGGTTTATTGCAGGACTTATAAGGAGAAGGCCACATAGGAGAAGCTTGAAATCTGAAGAAACTGAATAAGCAACCATCTCCATGTGACAGGAAGAGATGCAAACAAGGAAATCCAAGGTATATGGCAAGCCAGCACTGGAGCACTAGCCTTTGGGGAGAAAGCATGGTCTTACCAGACCACTCCTTGATTTTCAATGTTTTTAGCCTCAAAGCTGTGAGCCAATATATGCTTGTTGTTTACGCCAATCGAAAGCCCATTTGTGGTTTTTGTGATAGCAGCTCTGTGGCAAACTAAGACTCACGGCTTCCTCATTTAACACCTTCATGACTATAGTATAGGACCAGCTCCTATCCATATATATTTTTAAAATATGCTCATTTTCTCAAAACTTCAGGACATTTATTTTGAAAGAGAATGTGTTGCCAACATAAATGGAAGAAAGTACCACCTGCCTTAAATCACAGGTCTGATGTGCTAGCTGTATTTTGTCCTGGTAAAATTTAAATGAACTGCATCTGTTAAAGTAAAAAATGCTTCCCTAGGTGCCAGCAAATTAACCTGTATGCCACCGATAGTGTGATTATCCCATGGAGGAAAATACTACATTATGCCTTTGAATATGCATATCAACTATTTCAATAGCTGTTTCTTTCCCAAAATATGATCCAGTGACTGCTTGCATTAGAACCACTGCAGTAACATTTAAAATGCAATGTCCTGCTTAACCGAACACCGTAAGTACATGGAAACTTGAGTAGGACATGAGATTTTGTTGGTTTGTCCAGAGTGATGCCCTGATAAATCCCAGAGTGATTTGAACAGTGAATAAAAAAGTATTTGCAAAGTCCTCTTTGGGGAATGATGAGAACTGGGGAAAATTCAACTTCCCCAAATTGAATTCTTGATAGTCTCACAAGCAGTGTGGACAATCAAATCTATAGACTGAGCCCCCAATCTTGGGGTTTGCTCATATGAAACTTAACCCCACAAAGGATAGGTCAAGCCTACTTAAAATTAGGCCTAAGAGTCACCCCCAAGAGAACCTCTTTTGTTGCTCAGATTGGCCTCTCTCTCCAGCCAACGCAACAAGCAAACTCACCACCCTCCCCCTGTCTTCGTGTGACATGACTCCCAGGGGTGTGGACCTTCTTGGTAACATGGGACAGAAATCCTGGAATGAGTTGAGACTCAGCATCAAGGGAGTGAGAAAACTCCTAGAATGAGCTGAGGTTCAGCATCAAGAGATTGAGAAAAACTTCTCGACCAAAAGGGGGAAGAGTGAAATGAGACAAATTAAGTGTCAATGGCTGAGAGATTCCAAACAGAGTCGAGAGGTTATCCTGGAAGTTATTCTTATACATTAAATAGATATCACCTTGTTAGTCAAGATGTAGTGAAGAGGCTGGAGGGAACTGCCTGAAAATGTGGAGCTGTGTTCCGGTAGCCATGTTTCTTGAAGATGACTGTATAATGATATAACTTTCATAACGTGACTGTATGATTGTGAAAACCTTGTGTCTGATGCTCCTTTTATCTAACTTATCAACAGACGAGTAGAACATATGGAATAAAGATGAAAAATAGCGGGAACAAAGGTTAAAATAAATTTAGAGTGAAATGCTGGTGATCGATGAGGGGGAGGTGTGGGGGTAATGGTATATATGAATTTTTTTCTGTTTTTTTTAAATTTCTTTTTCTGAATAGATGCAAATGTTCTAAGAAATGATCATGATGATGAATATGCAGTTATGTGATGATATTGTGAATTACCGATTATATATGTAGAATGGAATGATCGAAAGTTACGAATGTTTGCGTTTGCTTGATTTTTTTTGGTATTTAAAAAAAATTAATTAAAAAATTGTATTGGAACAAAAAAGGCAATGTCCTGGTCTATACCCTGGATTGACTAAATCAGGTGCTTTGGTAGAGGAATATGAAAATCTGCGTTCCTAATAAAGTTTCCCAGGTGATTCTTATGCTCACTGGAGATTGAGAATCATTGCCAGTATGTGTTAAATTGTATCCCTCCACCACACACAAAAAATACAGGTTGTTGCCCAAATCCCTGGTACCTGTGAATGGGACCTTATTTGGAAATAGGGTCTTTGCAGTTGTAATCAAGTTCAGATGAGGTCCTACTGGATTGGGGCAGGCCCTCACCCATTATGACTGGTGTCCCTAAGAGGAGGAAAAGAGATGGAGAGAAGACCACATGAAGTCAGAGGGACAGACCCAGAGGAAAGAGAACCATATGAAGACAGAGGCAGAGGTTGGAGATCTGCTGGTACGAGCCAAGGAACACCTGGATCCATCAGAAGCTAGAAGAAGCAAAGAAGGACTCCACCCGAGAGCCTTCAGACAGGGTATGATCCAGCCAACACATTCATAAATCCTTGATTTTGGACTTCTGGACTCCAGAATTGTGAGACAATGAATTTCTGTTGTTTAAAGTCACCTTGTTTCTGGTCATTTTTTTATGGCAGTCCTAGGAAACTAGGGGCCATTTTGGGTTATTCATTGAACACTCATATCCTCAGCATCCTCTATGCCCTTTTCAAGCATTTGCACAGTCATTATTTCATTTGATCCCCACAGCAACAAGGCAAAATAGTTGAGCAGACCTAATTATGATCAGCATGAAGGATGCAGAAACTCAGACACAAGGAGGAGCTCAAAAAACAAATCAGGCTTGAAGAGAACAATCTCTGGGATGAGACCTTGATGACGTTGGAGTAAACTTGGTGACCATCACCCTCTTTATTTCCCAGATGTGAAACTGAGGCTCAGAGAGGGGAAAAGATAAGCCTAAGGTTACCTAGTTGAACTTGAACTCAAGCACTTGAACTCAAGCCTTCTGAGTCTGGTTAAGTTGTCTCACAGATATTTGGTGCTGTCTCTTCTGCTTCTCTATTACCCCAACCTGCAAGTCAAGGCTAATTCCTCATTTATGGGGCCAGGAACTTTCAATGTAGTTCTCATAGGTGAGCATCCATGTTGGCCCTAATAGTATTTCCCTCTCCACCCAGATAAATCACCTGGAAGTGAAGCTGCCAACATCCTCCCCATTTGGGAAAAGGGGAGCTGCCCATCAGTTCAAGGGGCTTAAAGACTCTATCTTCTTAGCATGAGTCCAGGCTGAAGGAAGGGAGTTGCCCCATGTTTGACAGGAGCTTAGGCCAAGTCTTAAGAAGGAATCAGCACATTGGAGTCTGCAACCTGGTCATCCTGTCAAAGACAACCATTCCTAATCATGAAAGCAGAAACAGGAGGAAAAACTCATGATTTGAGCAAAACATCATTTAGCTCCATGTGGCTGTTGGTCCTGTCTGTGCTTTATCTAAGCCAAGGTCAGCGACCCCTATTAAATACTACATTAGGCCTTATCTGACTGCTTATCCATCCATCCATCCATCCATCCATCCGTCCATCCATCCATCCATCCATCAACCCATCCATTCATCCATCCATCCATCCATCCATCCATCAACCCATCCATTCATCCATCCATCCATCCATCAACCCATCCATCCATCCCTCTACCCCCTCCATCCATCCATCCATCCATCCACCCATCCACCCATCTATCCATCCACCCATCCATCCATCCATCCATCCATCCATCCATCCATCCACCCATCCACCTACCATTCTTAGCTCCTTCCTTCCATCTCTGTACTCTTAATTCATCCATTTATTCAACTATTTATAAATTCAATGATTCATTCACTCATCTATTCATCCAAGTATTTATTAAGGATATTTTAAATCAATTACTTCTAACAACAGCCTACGTCACCCCCACTGCCTTTAACAGATTAGAAAATGAAGGCCCAGAGAAATTACATAATTTCTTCAAGAACTACCTGTTGAGTTGTATAAAATTAAATACCTTTCCTAAGAAGATTTTAATCCAGATGAGGGATGATATCTGTCATGAACTTGTTATAATGATTCATGCTCCAAAGCCTTTCTCCAAGTCATTCCTTAAACACTCAGCAAGCACTTATTGAATACCTACTGTGCATTTATTGAACACTTATGTGCCAAGCAGTAACAGGAGCCAAGTCCACATAATAAAACAAACCCTGATGGTTTGGTGGGAGGTGAATACACAGAACTATTAACAATCAATTATATATTTAAATCCGGTAAGTACAATAATAAAGCTCAGCAAAGGAGGAAGTCCTTTGCTCACAGTGGCCTGGGAAGTTTGTCTAAAGGGCCTGCTGAATTAGGTCTTAAAGAAAAAGAAGGAATTTGCAAAGAGGAGTTTCGAACTGTTTTTCTTTTAATCTTTTTATTTTGAAAGACTTTCAGACTTACAGAGAGTTACAAAAATAATCCAAATCCCATACAGAGAACTCCAAATGCCCACCCTCTTAGATACCCAGGTCCACCAATTTTAACATTCTGCCACATTTGCTGTATCATGCTACCTATTTATCTATATCTATCTATCTATCTATCTATCTATCTATCTATCTATCTATCTATCTATCTATCTATCTATCTATCCGTCTGTCTGTCTGTCTATCTATTCACTTTCTGAACACTTGATTGTAGGTTATATACATCATGCTCCTTGAAGACTTAAGTTGTTTCCAGCTTTTTGCTCTTGGAAATAATAACACAGTGAATATGTTTTCCTATTTATGGTGGTATATCTTCAGAGTAGAGTCCTAGAAGTAGGACTATTGGATCAAAGGTAAATGCAAATTAACTGTTGTCAGTTATTATAAAATTTTGCTTCACAGGGATTGAACCATTTTGCAATTCTACAATCATCATTGACTACTTCTCTACAACCTTGCAAACAATGTGTTTCCAAACTCTTGGATTTCTGCCAATCTGAGAAGTGAGAAATAGTAATTCACTGTCATTTCAATTCACATTTCCTTCATTATGAGTGAGGCTGAATAACTTTTCATAAAGTTAAGGACCTTTAACTTTTTATTTTGCCCATTTTATCTCCATTTTAAGAGCTTTTTAATGTACCGACAAGATTAGCCCTTTATGGTTTAAGCTGCAAATGTTTTTGAGGCAGATTAGATAGGGGAGGAAGTTGGAGGGAATGGCCCTAAAACCCATAACAGGAAGTTCTTTTTTGCGCACGCATGTAGTCCCACACACCTAGCCCACACATCTAGCCCCTCTCAGGTCAGCACCTGAAAAGAATCAATGGAAAATGCAGCTCATCAATCCCTTATTGGCATAGCTGGAGGGGGAAGGGCTCCTCCAAGTCCTTAAATGCAAGGATTCTGACCTCAAATTCCTTCTTCTCCTTTGGGGGATGCCTGCACTCATCTTCCTTTCAGTGTGTACTTTCCCCATGCATTAAAGTTTTGAGCTGTACACACTGGCTAGTCTTTGATTCTTTGGCTGTATATACTAATTCTCCAGTTCTTTCCTGCAACTGAGTCAAGAACCCTTGCTTGAGGTCTCAATTTCTCTGAGAACTCTCAGGGCTGTCCAGAATCTTTTCTCTCTACTTCTGAGTTTTGACTGCTTACAGTGTTTCTTGTCATGCAAAACTTTAAAAAATTAAAAAGTCGAATTTCTCAATTTATTTCAGCATTGTGTCATAGAAGAAAGGCTCTTTCCAGAGCCCCGCAAATAAGAGAAAGGCTCTTTCTATACCCACGCTAAAGTAAACTCAACTAGGTTTCCTTTTAATATTTATGTGGTTTATACTTTTACATGAGATTGCTGGTGTGTTTGGAGTGTACTCTGGTGCCTGATGGACACAATGGACACAATTCTATCACTTTCAAATGCCTATCTAGTTGTCCAAACACTATTTATTAAAAGGCCATCGTTTCATCAGGAATTTGAGATGTCAGCTTTCCCTATACCAAATTTCCATATGCACTTGATTTTATTTCTAGACTCCCTATTCTGTTTATATTGTCCTATTTGTCTGTCCATGTGCTGGTAACATTGTGTTATTTGTAGACTGTGGCATTTTCTTCTCCTTACCTCTCCAGACTCACTTCCCTGCTGCTCCCTCTGCCTTGGACGTAGATCTGTAACAACAACCAACCCCTTGCCTTTGGTTTCTGGCTGGGTTTGACTATTAGGGAGCTCGGTCCAGAGACACAAGGAAAGAAGAGCACAGTCAAGCTATTTTCCTGGCTCCTCCTGCAGGATTTCTTTGCTCTATCTGTGTTCCTTGACTCAAGGTCACCAATCCTTCCCAAATGGCTCGCTCTACACAGCTCTTTCTTCTAGGTTCTGCTAACTGCTCCATCCTCTCATTCTTTTGGAATCCTTGGTGGTAACAGTTACCTGGGAAACTTCACAATCCCTTGTGATTTTCTTAAAATCTACCCACACCTTTGTTAATGGTGACTTTATTACACTCTTTTCCAATTATTCTAATTTGTACGTGTTATTTGTTTCCTGCTATAAGTAGCATTGAATTTATCTGATCATTGAAGGTTTCATAGAATTCCATTATAAATCATCTGGTCTAGTGTTTTGGAGGTAGTGGACAATTGATAAGTTTGCTTATTTCTCTTATCAAAAGTGGTGCATTTCTCCCTAAAATTATACCTTAGAGTCACCCCAGAGAGCCTCTTTTGTTGCTCAGATGTGGCCGCTCTCTCTAAGCCAAGTTGGCGTGTGAACTCACTGCCCTCTCCACCTACGTGGGATATGACTCCCAGGGTTGTAAATCTCCCTGCCAATGTGGGACCTGACTCCCAAGGGTGAACTGGGACCCAGCATCGTGGAAATGAGAAATCCTTCTTGACCAAAAAGGGGAAAAGAGAAAAGTGACAAAATAAAGTCTCAGTGGCTGAGAAGTTCCAAACAGAGTCAGGAGGTTATCGTAGAGGCTATTCTTATGCATTATATAGATATCCCTTTCTAGTTTATGGTGTATTGGAGTGGCTGGAGCAAAGGACCTGAAACTGTTAAACCGGTGTTCCAGTAGCCTTGATTATTGAAGAAGACTGTATAACTATATAGCTTTTACAGGGTGACTGTGTGATTGTGAAAACTTTGTGTCTGATGCTCCTTTTATCCAAGGTATGGGCAGATGAATAAAAAAAAGATAAAGAATAAAAAATAATAGGGGGAGATAAAGGGTAAAAATTGCGTAGATTGAAATACTGTGGTTCAATGACAGGGAGGGGTAAGGGGCATGGGATGTGTGAGTTCTTTTTCTTCTTTTTATTTCTTTTTTTGAAGTGATGCAAATGTTCTAAAAGTGATCATGGTGAAGAACACACAACTATGTGATGATATTGTCAGCCATTGATTGTATGATATGGTTGGACTGAATGTGTGGATGTTTCTCAATAAAATTGCTTTTTTAAGTGACACTGAAAAAAAAGAAAAAAGTGGTGCATTTGAACTTCTGATATCCACTGATCAGATTTGAAAAGTTGTAGTTTTCTACAAAGTGTCCATTTTAGCTAGATGTTGAAACAGATTTATTCACATGGAGTTGTGCATAATGGTCTCCTAAGTTTTAAATTGGTTTTGTTTCAGTGATTACTGCCTTATCAATTTTTGTGTTTTTGTGCTTACTCCCCCTTAGATTACCTGGTAGGTAGCCTATCTACTTAGTAGACCTTTTTCAAAAAGTGAACTGTTTGCCAACGCTGTATAAGAAATCATTGCCCTCCCCACCATATGGGACATGACATCCAGGGATGAAAGTCTCCCTGGCATCAGAACAATGCCATCTTGACCTAAAGGGGGAAAAGATGTGTAACTAATAAAGTATCAGTGGCTGAGAGAGTTCAAATAGAGTCGAGAGGCTATTCTAGAGGTCACTCTTACACAAGCTTCAGCTAGACATTGCTAACTATCATAACTTGCCAAACCCCAACCAAAACCATTCCAGCCAGTCCTAAAGAACACGTAGGGCAATTTATAAGATTCTGCAAAGGTTCCATGCACTAGGGTAACTTTCCAGAACCATACAACCTCCAGATGGATCCCTGGACTACATAAGTCCTGAAGTATAGAGGGCCCAGCCTCTCTAGCACATCAGCTAGTTCATCTCCCTACCCCATAGTACTGATAGCCCCTTCCAACATGAAAAAGTTAGAACGGCCATAGCTCAAAGAGCGGGAGAAAGATCAAAGTTGATCAAGGAATTATGCAGAGAAGGTTGGGTTTAACAAACGAGTATGATTGCTGAATCATTATACTGACATTTCTTTTAGTATAAAAGCATCTTAGAGCAGCTAGAAGTAAAAACCTAAAATTGTGGAATTGTAACCCAAACCAAACCCTGAAATCTGTTCTACAAGTAATTGTTGTGCTGCATTTTGAAATGTATTGCCTTTTTGTATATATGTTATTTTTCACAAGAAAAAAATGTCATTTGTGATGTTAAAAAAAATATTTATTCCTTCTAGCCTCCTATGTTCTGGAGCAGCTAGAAGGAAAAATCTGAGAGGATGGTATGGTAGCTCATGACAAACTCTGGGATCTGTCATGTAACTACTTGTTGAAGAGTGCTTTGAAAACTATTGCTTTTTTCTTTCTTTGGTTTATTTATATTATACAGCTTAAAAAGTTAAAAATTTAAAAAAGAGCTGTTTGATTTTTTAAATTCTACTGTTTATTTTCTACTTTCTATCTCATTAATTTATCTTATTGTTTTCTACCTTCTGCCTTAGTTTGGTTTTCTGTTTTGTCTCTTTTCTAAGTCTTTGGGTTGATTAATTGTTAAATTTTTATTCTTTCATTTTTAGTTATGTATGTGTTAAAAGTTAGGCATTTTTCTCTGATTACTGACTTAATTGTTTCCTGTAGATTTTGAAAAAATTTGTCTTAATTATTAGCATTTTCAAGAATTCTGCTGTTTTGATATTTTACTGCAGCAATATTTAAATTCACAGCTTACCTGGGTTTTAATTTGTTACTTATTTTTAGTTCTATTTCTTTGTGATCTGATAATGTTGTCATAGTACCTCCACTTAGTGGAATTTATTAAAGTTTTCATTGCTATTTTGTATGTGATCATTTTTTACTTGAAGCTATTAAATTCTCTATTTGTATGTTTCTTTTTTTTTTTTTTTGTGACTCCCCCTTGGTTACAGCTTTTTGAAATTGCTGCTGTGTTATTTGGAGCATAAATATAGGTATCATAACTATTACCTCTTTGTTAAGTGTAGCCTTTGGTGTCATTAAGTATCCTTTGTCTTCTGTCTACTTTTAGTTGGAGTTCTAATTTATGAAATATCATATCCAACTGTGGTTTTTCTTTCTCCGCTTCATAATTTTTTTTATTCTAAAGAGTTAATATTTCCCTAGAATTTTTTTTTTTCATTTTCTCTCTTCTTCTTAACTTATCTTTGAAAGAATGATGGGCTTTCTCTTCCTGTTTATAAGTACTTTATTGGATTTTCCTGGACCAGCAATACTAGATCACCTTATTAGAGGAAGAGGGAATACACAGGTGAGATTGTTTATGTACTAGTTTTCTGAGTGCAACAGTGCCTTCTTTCAATGCTAAATTAAGTGCAATTTGTTTAATAATGGAAATCCCTTTTTTTTGGTCTCTCTCCTGACATTTACGTTTCTTCAGTAGGCTTTTGTCATCAGTCACTTCCTTCTTTCCCTAACCATCAAGTCTCCACTGGTTTATCTTTACCTTCCAAGATCTCCCTTCCTTCCCAAGAACATTTCTCTGCTGGTGTGGTTTCTAAGCCCCTTCCTTTTGCCTCCCCAATAGCAAATGCTTTGACCCACCAGATCTACAGGTTCTCTATATTTCTTGATTTAGAGTTGGACGTTCTCCTTCAGGGTGAACCATTCTTGAATTTATCCATGTTCCACCACCACCAAAACCCCACCTAACTCTCCTGTTTTCTGTCCTGTTCCCACCAAACTGGGCTCCGAAAAGTGACTCTCAGACTGACTCTGCTGGTATGAGACATGTGCTTACCCATGCATATATATATATATATATATATATACAGAAGTGGTAACATTCTTTGCATTTTACTTATACCATAGGTACTAGGAGAGGGGTGGTTTTATTCACTTGCTTATTTTATTTATATGAGTTTCTAGAGGACACATGTAAGTATTCTAATTTAGGAAGACTTCATTATCTGAAACCAATGGTGAGCATTTTAAATTTTGGCTAGATTTTTTTTTTAACAAGGAAAACTACTATCTCATGGAAATAGTATTTCTGCCCTATTTATCTGATTCGGTCAGTCTTTCTGTCAAACTGGTTGTGTTTGAAGCCACAAATTTTTATGGAGATAGGACAACTTGTTGACTCTTCTGAATATAGAAAACCTCTTTGAGGTATTCCTGGGAAAAATTAATCCCTTTCTTCGGCCTTGGAAGTCTTTGCAATTCAATATAAATTTGAATCATTTCAAGGAAAGGCAGTAGCTAACTGCTGAGTAATAACTACCATCATCTCAGTCCTGGATCAGCCTCTCTCCAAAACGTAATGCCCTTGTGTATTATAATAATAGACACAAAAGCTTGGCAATCCGTTGTTTAACAGTTTTCACCAGTTCCTGAAATGAGCATTAAATAGAGACTATGGGTGAATTCAAAGCTCTGAAAATGCGAGGCGTTGTTTCCTGGAAGCCAGGCACTTGGCAGCGTCTTCTCACCGTACAGAAACTCCCTGTAGCTCTCTCCCCTCAGTCTCTCCCACTCTACCTCATTCTTCCCACCTCTCAAAGGCATCTCTATTAAAAACATGCACCAACAGAGGTCAAAAGCTAGGATCTTTGATTTTTTCACGTTGCGTACGAAATATGCAATGACCAAACGTGGCAGCATAAAATGATAAGGCTTTCATGGTCTGGGCCATGCATGCCTGTTCAGATGCTTATCCCCATACTGCAGCCTCACAAAATGACCGGCTCTTCATTCATGTAGTTCTCTCGTCAGCATGCATCCCTCTGTATTCAAGTGTTAGTGAATATACCCTTAATTTTCTGTAATCAATAAAAATAAATGTAGGGTGGTGCAATGGTGGCTCAGTGGCAGAATTCTCGCCTGCCATGCCAGAGACCCGGGTTTGATTCCTGGCGCCTGCCCATGTTAAAAAAAAAAAAAAGAAAAAAAAAAAAAGAGTGTATCACTGATTTCACAGTCTGGGTTAGTGACTTCTCTTTATTTTCTCATAACCCCTATGTTCACATCTATTCTGGCCCTCAGGCCACAGGTCCCGTGCTCCCCTCTATGCTGCAAGCCTTTGAAAGCAAGATCCAATGCCTCATTTATGTTTATAACCCAGAACCTACTGCAGTGCCTGGTTGTGTGTTTACTCCCCTGCTCCCATCCCCATAGTTATATTTTCCAGAGAACACTAGATCTATAAAAGTGTTTCTAGGGAAAGTGTTTCATGGTCAACCATGTTTGACAAGTGTTGTATATTAAACTCCATGTCAGACTGTACCTAGGAACAATATTGTAGTAAAGGCTCTGAGAAGTGCTGCAGAGCTGAAATATGTTTAACTTTTTTTTTTTAGCCTGGTGTTTTACAAATTCATTTGCTCATTAAAGTTTTTCTTGAAGTAAGACACCTTATAATCTGCGAAATTATTGTTTCAAAGAACACACTTGTTGTTCCAAAGAACACACAGGAAAAAAAGTCTAGACCCCTCTTAAGATGAGAGCCTGGGTGGTCTTATTTTCCTACCCTTAAAGGCACACAAAGTTCAGTGGCAGAAAAGAGATTGGATCTGAGGACATAACCTCTTGTTGTGGAGGCAATTCTGTAGTCACTTGAAACGTACTTGCAGTTGGATGCTAGAATCCCTTTTCCAGTTTCTGCAGGAATATTTGGTGTAGCTAAGCACTTATCCAAGCATGCTTGTATGCTATAGCTAGCAGGACATTTTTAGTTGCACATGAAAGAAATGCAGCTCAAGCCAGGTTGTGATTTGGCATAAGACTCAACTGGATTCAGAGCTCGAAGTCATAGGGAAGCAGTTTCTCTTCATCTCTCAAAGCTCTGCTTTCCTCAAAAACTAGAAGCTTTCAGGCTCTAGTCAAACAGTGGAGAAATGAACTCCAGCCATCCCTAGCTTACTCTGCCTCCAACCAGCACACCCAATGGAGTGGCTGTTTTCCTGACTCGTGGCTCCAGCAAGAGTCCCAGGGCTGTCACTCACTAGACCATCTTGAGTTGTTCACCTAACTCTAAACCAACAACTCTGACCACCAGTGATATGGAATTCTCTGGTTGGAACGAGACCGGAACACAGGATATAGCTCGGTGCAGTCAGTCCCACCCACACCATGTGGAAATGAGATTTGGATACAATGATTGGTTCAAGTTCTAGCATAAAACCCAGCCCTGAACCAACCTGTTCATAGCATGTTCCTGGCCATAGTGATTAGTTCAGGGGCCTCACGTGACATAGGGTGGTCCAATCAGAGTGAAGCTCTCATGATTAAGGACAGAAACCGCACCCCCCCACTCCCGCCTGGCTCTGACTGAGGGGTCCGACAACCCCAGCAGTGGTAGCAAAATTGTGAGGTTTGTAAGTAGCCAACTTGTAACCGTGAAGAAAGCTGCCCTAGGGATGAAGTCAACTCACAGAAGACTGAAGAGCTAAGAGAATCTTAAGGAAACAGACCAAAACCTCAGTACTATTTCTAAAGCCACCCCACCTTTGGCATCTGGGAGAAATGATGCAACCAGTAGTAGTTGAGAGAACTGCGGGTGATAGTAAGTCAGATGTGAACTCTGGTCTGAGATCTACAAGCTACCATTGTGCTACCGTAGGCAGATCAGTTCCTATATGCCGCTGAATAAATTGTGGCAACACCATCCACTATTTCGTCCATATCCAATCCTTAGAATAAAAGGGCTCAAATGTGGAGCAAATGAACAGGAGTTTGGGAGCCAAGAGGTGGTGGAGAGAGAAGGCAGATGAGTCAGAACTGATCTATTTCATCATTTTTATCAAGAGTGCTGAAACTTAGCTTGAGTGACCCAGCAGACACACAAAATTAAACACATTCAGGTCAAAACAAGGTAACTATGAGATCTAAATAGGAAAACATAAACAAGTATAACAAGCGTCTGGCTTATCCTAAACATTTGGTTTGTGCTTGCTGAATAAAAGATTTGTTTGGGCAAAAGTGTTCTCTAATGTGTGGACCTGACTCTCCATAGGTGTTCTTGGAAGTGGCAGTTGTTTCCAAGTCACAAGAGGATTGTTTTTATCCCTACCAGATGGTATTCAAATAAGAAGACAAAAATCCTCCCCCAAGTCAAAAAAGAGTCACTTTCCCAAAAGAAGCAAATTTAATCAGTGAGCACCTTCCTTTCTCTATGAGATAACGGATCATTCTCCTGTTCCAAAGTAGGCAATAACTCTTTTATTGCCTAACTTTAGGCACTTTTAGAACTAATACTCATATCAATGGCCCTTTATGGGCACATACTACAAACAAGGGATAGAATGCATCACTTTAAGAACAGTATTTCTAATTCTCACAAGAAGTCTGCAAGATTGATTTGGTCACCCCAATTTTACACCTAAATAAAACTCTGAACTGCTACTCAAGGCCACTTGATGGAAGACCTGAAATTTGAGTTTTTAGACCCTAAAAAAGAAAACTGATCATGTAACAGTGTCTGATTCAAGGAACAAAATCCTGATCCAAGCCCCATCCCACTAAAATTATAAAGCCCAAGTTTTATAGATGAAGAAATTAAGTCCCAGAGAGGGAAACAGCACCTCTAGGACAAATGCCAGGACTCCTCCCTCTGTCTGCAACCATGAACTGCCTGGATATTTGTACCTCCAATCACTGCTGAATCACATTCTGGGGCTGCCCAGCTGGGGTTTTAAAGCCCTCCATGAGGCTCCCACACAATGTTTGTGTTTCCATGTGCAAAATACAAGGCTGCAGGTATACACGCACATGTGCATTTCTAATCCTTAATTCCCTCCTTTTATATTCATTGCCAACAAAAAGAGCCAAGTACTCTAGCAAGGTAAAGAAAGAGTCTTGCTACAGAGAGGCAGATCACAGCAGTGAAGACGGATCCAGGATGCATGCTATTCTAATCTGAAAGATGTCTATAGATATCTCCTGCTGATTCTGCTTCTCCAGAGAACTCTAGTTAATACAGGTGTATAAAACTAACAATCACTGAGTTCCTTCTACATTCCAGATTCTGTTTCATGAAAGCACTTTACAGAAAGTATCTCACTTGAGCCTCACTGCCACCCAACGATCCTATTCCCATTTCAGACCCAAAAAATTGGGTTGGAAAGTTTATGAAACTTGTCTCTAGTTCCCCAGTTATGGGACCCTGGAATTAGAAGCTTGGTGTGTGATTCTGAAGCCCACATGCTTTCCACTTTAATATGTACCTCTCTGAAATTCCTTCCTCTCCCCATCAAACCTCCAGCAAGACAACCTGGGAGCAAACAAAGTAACAGCTGTCAGTTTGTGCTGGATGATGCTGTGTAATGAAGCATTTGGGGGAATGCATTTGCTGTTCCATGAGTCCAGTGAAAATATGGAAATTACAGCATTAGAGTTGGGGCTTTCTCCTGACCAGAGATAAAGCATCTGAAAAAGACTTGATGAGAAGCAGGCAAAGCCAAGAATAAGTGGTCCGTAGTCTCAGGCGAGCAAAAATCCGTGCAGTTATAAAGACTGAGAACCGAAAATAGAACCAGCTTCGCCTGCCATGCATGTGGAAGCTTCCTTCCCCTCCAGTTCCCAGGATTTTTCATGGGTGACAGAACAGCCAGGGTCACCAAGTTCCTGGCATCTGAATGTTGTTTTTATGGACTTTGCCAGAAATTCAGCCATCAAGATGATTATCAGAAGCCCAGGCAGAGCACAATACTCAAATGCCAGAAATAGGGGTGTTTTACGGATGACTGGGTCCAAATATTCAGATGAGATCCTTAGAAGTCTTACTCTCTCCATCACTTGGTTCTGCTTTCCTTTGTGTTGGTTTTATTCTGCCTTCATGGGGTAGCAAGACAGCCCCTTAGCATCTTCAGGTTTGTCAACCAACTTGAAAATGCCAAGTAAAAAATATGCCTCTTTCTAAATAGTTCCAGTAACAGCCTGGATTAATGCTACTGGCTGATTGGCCAGGCTTGTAATGTATACAGAGCTCATTCCAGAGTACATAGAGCTCTCACAGATCAGGTCTATGAGACCAACTTTAACAACCCATTCTTGGAGCTACTGTTGGATAAACCCCTCTACTGACCATGTGGGCTGCCAGTGAAGAAGGGGTAGTTTCTAGTTTCTCAAAGAAATATTCAGACACTGTTACTAGGATAAGAAGGACTAGATGCTGGGAAGGCAAAATAATGGATGGCCATGGAAATAGGGCTGAAAAACTTGGAAGAATATTCATTCACATATTCCTCTACAGGGCATATACTACATGGAAGAGGTTGTGCTGGAGATGAAAAAATCAGTGAGACCTGGTGTCCATCATAAAGGATAGCAACAAATACTTCTGTTCCTCATAGTTTAGAATGTGCTTTCACCTTCATTGCTTCATGTAATCTTTATATGTATGGTGCCAAGAGCCCCACTTTACAGATGAGAAAACTGAAGTGAGGTCCCTACCTAAGTGTCCTGGGAATGGTAGATTGGATTATGGAACCCAACTTTACCACTCTTCCATGCAACAGGTTTATGGGCCCATGCTCTTTGTCACATGACTCTTTCAGTAGGCAGAGTCGGCCATCCTGCCTCTTGACTTCAGGCCGATGGGGTGAGAATGGATGTGATGTGCACCACATTCCAGAAGTTCCAAATGTAGTCATGAGTTTTGCTTG